>NC_088209.1:1008638-1329892 GCF_037126465.1 Ornithodoros turicata | reverse complement strand
AAGCGAAGGAGGGGTATGCTGTTTGGAGGGTGCGGTCTGCCTGCACTCGGTTGGACTTGGAAGGGGGTTTACCAATGAAGGACGAAAGGGAGGGATGCCACGTTTGACCTCTGCTGTCGCATGTGAACTGCTGAAGGTGTATTGCTTGCGCGGTAGGGTTGTTGCACAATATTGCGCCCGTTGTTGACAGATAAGTGAGCGCATAGCACATTGCGCGTTCATGTGGCTTCGGGTGACTGCTGATGGGGTTTTGAAGTTGAATGCCAACGAAGGCCTACGTTGGTGTGCCCGGCTGCTCGCTGCTGGAGGATTACGACGTTGGCGTCTTCCTCGCCCCTGTTAGCGTGGATTTCCTGGTAGTGGTGGCGAAAATGTAAGCGGAGGAGGGGTATGCTGTTTGGAGGGTGTGGTCGCCTTGCTCTGGGTTGGGCTTGGAAGCAGAGTGCACAGGGAAAGGTGGAAAGGGAGGGATGCAACGTTTGACCTCCGCTGTCGCATGTGAACGGCGGCGGGAGGTGTGTTGCTTACGCGTAGGGTTGTTGCACAATGTTGCGCCCGTTGTTGACAGCTAAGTGAGCTCGTAGCACATTGCAGGTTCATGTAACTTCGTATGATATCCTTGCCTGCCGGTACATTGCACGATCATGTGGCTTCGTACGTCTGGCTTTTCAGCCGTGCCATTTTTCATTCGTGACGCGGGGGTATTAGCTTCGGCATCGGAATACATCGTGGCCAGCCACTCAGTATTACATGAGTTCTTGTGACATGATGCTTATTGACACTGGAAATAGCCGTCATGAACGAATTCAGCGGCCTGTAATCCCCTTCGCTGGACATATGTTTTTACTCTAATTCTTTCATGCAATACACCACTGCAGTGGTTTATCCGGAATCCCAAGCAGGGGGTGTGGTCATTCTGACAGCTACGGGATAACAGCTTTACACGTATAATTACCGACATGTCATTACTGAAACTGCAAGCCCCCTTTTTTGCAGGGGGTGTCGCCAAACGTTTTTCTTTGGGGTGGGGGGTGTCACAGAGATGTATCATGGTCTGGATAAATCACTGACACCAAAAACTGAGAATCTGTCCTCGGAAAAGTGTAACCCATTGTATTCTTTTTCCTCCGAGGAGGGTATATACGGACGAACACTGAGTGAGTTCTTAACGACCGAAGCGTTTGGACACATGTAATACATACAGAATGTGACGCGCAAATTGAAGTGAAGACTGCAAGGAGCCCGGAAGACCACCAACTTACAGTCCATGAAACGTTTTTTTTTTCCTCTCTCAAAATCTCTAAATAAATATGTGTCGACACAGTTCCCACGACACAACAATTCCCACCCTTACCTGTTTTTATTTGATGTTTGAAACAGCCTCTCATCATAATCACTTGACTGTAGTGTTAGTCACTTTTTGAGGTAACTTCGCAAAAGTATCATGAGCAAAGTTAGAAATTTCTATTTCGCTTCACGTCCAAGCAGGCAGAACGCACAACGCGGGCTCCTTTCTTTTTATTTTGCACGGCGCCAGCAGCCTGTCTGCTCCGCCTTGTTGCAGCGCGATGTACTGGATGTACGCAAACGCAATTCCAACGTGCTTCTGAGTTAGGTCGCAGCAGAGCTTGGAGTGCATTTTTCTACGGGGAAGGTGGTAAGGCCACTGGCAACGTTCTATGAAATGTGCGCGGAAAATGGGAACTCGCAGAACTTGGAATTCCAATTCTCACTTTGTGCCCAATTGACAGGATATATCCGGAACTCCGCTCCGAACTTAATTTCGGCATGGTTGCAAGAACTTTCATTTCTCACTTAATTTCATTTTGATAACTTGAAGGTTGTAACTTCATTACATATTTAGCCTAATGACGTAACTCGTAACTACCGACTTTTGGGTGGTAATTAACTTCTCCGCCTGTGCTGAAATGTACTTTATTGGCGATGAATATCTGAGAAATCGCAGCTGCGTGCTCTGATGGAACACTTGTGTCCGATGGATGCTACATACATGCCGAACACATAATTCCCCAAAACGTGACCTATGCACCTCAGATAAATAAGAGACCTATAGTGACCTCTGCGTATTACATTTAAAATAAAAGACGTCCACAAAAACAATGCCAGCCCGATCTTGTCCTATTTGGATCCCAATCACATAAAGGAAAAATAAGCAATCTAAGAAGACACAAAATAAGCCTAATAAAACACACTTCGTCAGCATGACAGCAATCTACTGTCGTTTAGTCAAACGCGCGTACGCGACCAAAGGCGGAGGCTCAAATCCAAACCCATCCAATATACATATATACGCACATTATAGCTGTAGGCGAGCAAATGAGTCAAACTGAACAACCGCAACGTGCAGACCGCGCGACCGCAGAACGCCAAATCGCATCTCGATCTAATCTACCGCTCACATTCGCAACATACAGTTGCCTCCGGCTACATGACATTGCCCTCCGCGCCCCACTACACCAGAGAGTAACGCGTTCCAGACACTTCCCTCCCTGCGACCGCCGATACTCAACAAGGGGGGGGGGGGACGAAGTCCGCCAGGCCCGTACGCCAACACCAGACACGAAACGCGAAGCGTTTATGTGCGCTCGGTGCACTCCAATACACATTTGCCATTCACTCCGCACGGGTTCGCACAAGTAACAGTCACGACACGTGAACGTTAGACATCGACTAAACATTGTCAGCTTCAAAACCTATTATGAGGACTTCGAAACCTATCCGTCATCTTCAAAATCCATCGTGCAGACTTCAGCTTCAAAACCCATCCCGCTGACTTCCCCTTAAAAACCATCGCGCTGACTTCAAAACCCAACACACGGACTTCGACTTCCAAACCCACACACGCTGACTTCAACTTCAAAACCAATCACGCTGACTTCAACTTCAAAACCAATCACGCTGACTTCAACTTCAAAACCCATTATGCGGACTTCAACTTCAAATCCCATCATAGCCCTTCATTCAACTTCAACATCAACTTCAACATCAACTTCACATCACATCATAGCCCTTCATTCAACTTCAACTTCGCTTCACATCATGCTGTTCATTCAACTTCAGCTTCACATCACATCATGCCCTTCATTCAACATCACATCATTCTCTATGAGGTGATGGTGAATGAAGTCGGTGAAGGCCATCATGAATGAATTCGCCGACCTATGCGCTTGTTTCAGTTGCGAGTAAGCAGTAGTTGTTTTTGTCTCCGTCTAGTGTGATGTTGAACTGCTCGATAATTTGGAAAGGTGCTCCTGAAAGTCCAGAAATCGGGCAGCGACTGAATTATGCTGGTGAATTCGGTATACGCAGGATACCTTGACATCACCATGCTCATTTTCACTCTGTTCAATGTGGCACTTATGAAGTGTTTCAGCGGTTCAAAGCCCCTGTGTCAGTCAGTTTGAGCTTCAAGACTCTCTTGATTTCTCTTTGTGGTGCACTTGGCAGGTCGTTCTGTACAGCTTCGGGAATGGTTTCCGCACCACAGCAAAAAAACTCCAACTGCATTTGGTGTCTGTGTTACAGGCTGTTTGTTTTTATTAAATGTAGGTCTTACATTTTTGCTTAAAAATCCATCTGTGCAAGTGCTTTGACAGCAGGGAAGATATTAAAGCTACCAGATGGCTAATTACTCGAAATTAAGCAACCATCTTTTAATTAGAGGTTTCTAGGTATATTTAAATTGGAGGTGGCGGAACGCCGCTTACATGGGCCGCAAAGTTGTTTATCTTGCAACTCGGCATTCCAGAGAAGTGGCCTTCCCCAGATAGAGAGTTGTCCTTCAGGTGCTCCTTTGTTTTGGTATACTGCTTGGTTTCACATTCGGGTGATTGGCACGACAAAATCTGGCAACGGATATCCCACCTTTCAGGATTTTTTAAAGATAGGCTGGATTTAAACAATCCGTGTATCCAGTTCAATGTGTATCCGAACCCTGTGATAAAAATGTGGCTTAATTAATTTTAGATGATGTTTAGATGATGTTTAGATGACTGGACAGTCACGCTCCCGTGTTTGTCCTGCAGCATAGCTTGACTGAAAAGATGGTATCTGTGCAGCTTTTGAGTTTTTTGCATTTCTGGGAAGAGAAAAAGAGAACCGTCCTTAATGAAAGCAGACACATTGCATATACAGGGTGCTTCACATAACTTGAACATTGCTCAAGTATAAACTAGTGCATTGTGTGTAAGTGAAGCTGGCTTCATGAAGTGTTACTTTTGTCCATGTGCGCTCAGGCATAATGAACGTGCGAGAAAGGTGAAAAGGAAAGGAAATCTTCCACCAATAATGGCACCTTTGGGAGTAGCTTCATGTTCATTGAACTGGAGTCCCAAAGTGGGAATGTTGGCGTATCGCGCTAACGAAGAAAAACTTATTTCTATCGGTAAATTGATAGAATATGGGGGAAAATTTATACAACATGGTGCAATCTTGACAATACACGTTATTGTCTGAGGTTGTATTGTCAAGGTTCCATTGTGTTTTGCTATACTGCAGGGGTGCCGAACCCATTGGTGTCCGCGGGCTGCATTGAGCAATAGAAAAACTGCGCGAGCCACATACCGTATCAGTGGGTTAGGCTATTTCTGTCATACCTGACACAACACAGAACATAATACGTGTACTGTTACTTAGCGTTGCTCAGTCACAGGATCAGCAGTCCTCTTTATTTGCTGTGTCGTGAGAAAACTTGGCGCATCCATCCAGGTTTTTAACTCTTGCACCAATTGTGTGTGTAAGTGATTGTGCAGTTTCAATCTTATGGATTGCATTGAGGTGTTTGTTGGCTTGTTAGTTGCGAGTGTAACTGGCTTATTCAGGTTCATCACAGAAAACACCTGCTCGCAGACAGTTGTCTCGCAACGAAAGACCACGAATTATTATTATTATCAGGCGTATGTTGTACCAAACATGAACAGGGTTGTCCGCAACGACATACATACCTTCAGATACTTTCGTACAAAGTAAGAATAAAACGACCTGGGTCATTCCAGTTAACGTCCCGATGATGGCGCTCGACCATCTCAGATTTCCATGAGAAAAATATATGTTGTCGTCGTCCACCTGAACGTAATGCCAGCGAAGTGTTTTGCCTGGGGTCGGCATAGAACCGCCGCCAGGGGGCTTCGTACTCCTGCGCCGGTCCTAAACCCATGGTGCGTCTAAGCGGGCACTGAACAAAAATGGTTTTACCAATCCGACAAATTGAAGCGGGACGCTGTTTCGAAAGGGTCACGCTAGTTCTGTTTACGATCTCGGTCGTGCCGAGCCAATAATTCGCGAGCCGAGCTAGCACAAAGAACGTGCAAAATCCGCCATGTTGAGCAATTTTTCCTGAAAACACCGTACATAGAAATCTCAATGTTATATTTTTTCCTCGTTGGGGCCCGCCAATATGACTCACCGAAAAAGTTTGACGGCCGGACTCTGGACCGTTTGGCTACAAAAAGGCGCGAAATTTGGAAATTTGATGGAAAATTTGAAACTTTTGACAATAAATAGCGCTAAAAGTGAAGGTGGGACAGCGCTGAAATTTCCACAGAACTGTAGCCCAGTGTCCCGGTAATCACTACAAAAATATCTTCAGGGTGTTTTTTGTTTAAAGCGCGTAGTGAATTTTTAAGTTGCTATGGTACGACAAACATGAAGCTGCGCTGAGTACACGTAGCACGGTGGAACGGTGCACCGCAAGCAGCGTCTTGCGTCTTCCTGTTCTTTCTTTTTTTTTTTTCTGTCTGTACCATTGCACCCGCTAAGACAAGCTTGAACCCGCAGCAAGCAAGTGGTTATAGAGTTGAGGGTATTTCTTCGTATTAATTCCAGTATTTTGCGGCACGTATCGGGGCTGCACAATACTTACTCCCATGTCGCATCCGTCGCGTCCTACTATTACTGGTAACTGAGCTGCGTTGGTTCAATTTCAAGCAACATCTCTATTTCAACAGCTCCTTTATTGATGATGCTTGCTCATGGTTAGATGGACTGAACATGGGCAGACCGCTTGACTCTGTATAGTCCTTGTACACGCAGAGCACGCTGCTCTTCGCTGAAGTATATGTCACCTTTACACTTATATGGGTTTGGGAAACGAGTCGGAATTGAAGGTATTTGCGAGTACCAGGAACGAGGACGGCGTGCTGGAATTGGGAGGCTAGGAATCGCGCCTCGTGCGAAAATACGTCGTGCGGGACCCATATCGGTATCCACAAATTTCGGTAATACCGTTTGGGTTTCGGCGAGACCTTGATGATATGAGGAACTGATCCTCACGTTGAAGGGCTGAAAAGTCAACTAAGGTGCCGGGAGTTGGAGAACAATTTTTGGGTCCAAATGTGCAAGTGCAGAGAGCCACTGTAACTGCCGCCAGTGGGTCCTTGCCGCTGGATAGGTCCGTCATAAGCACCACAAAGGCAAAACAGAGCACTGAGCGGGAAAGCACTTGCTCAAATCGTTCAATGGCAACTCCGGTCAGAGGCTGTGGCAATTCCGACGTCTTGGAAACTTGTCAACGGAAGTTCGCGACGTCTCGGATCTCACTGCTTGTTCCAAACACAACAGAACACTCTAGGGAAAGCACCAGATGTGCACCCGATACAGCAAAACGTAAGACGAAACAATCTTAAACGGATTATCCCTGGAGCCATAAAGATATTTTCGTCGCACCACCCATTGCGCAGCGCCATGCAATACCCAGGCATGGGTCAGCTGACCCGTAGAGAGTTAATGCTCGGCCAGGCTGGTGCCATTGTAAAAAGTAAAAAGAAAAACTAAGAACAAGATGGCCACTTGCTGCGTGAACACCGTCCACAGTGTGTGCTTCGCGCAGCTTCATGTTTGTCGAACCGTAGAAACTTTAAAAATTCACTACGCCCGTCAAACAACAAACGCCCTGGAGATCTTTTCTGGGCTCATAGACGACGCGACACTCGATCCATGGGCGCTATCTTCTATGCTGTAAACACCTCCACATTGCGAGTTTTCACATCACAAAGTTTGCCAGTTTAGCTGAAATTCTCAACTTCGGGATTTCTTTTTTAAAAAAATCAAAATATTCAGTAAAAATCCTGAATACTGTATGTGAAGTTTTTCGTTGCTTTTAGTAAGGGAACAGTGCACCAAATGCCTATTTTAAAGTGAGCATTTTCTTAGGGATTACACGGTAAAATAAAGCTGCATTCATTCTGCACAACATTGCGAAGGATACTTTCACTACACGTATAAATCATGGAGTTGAAGGCTTTGCATTTGTGATTGATTAAATAGCGTAAACGCAGTCTAGCTCATGGACGAAACAAGCCAGAGCAGGGGCAAAATGAAGCAACGTTTGTGTTGGTCATGCGCAGGCTTGCTTCATCATGGCTTTGACTTGGGCACTGCATCATGCCGATTAAAACGCAAATGTTGCCTGTCTTCATAACAGTAATGTGACGTTGGTGAAGTAAGGCCCATCAGCCATGCACGCTGTGGCCGATGGAGCAGCGAGGGTATGGGCTCAACACTGCACCTCACCTCAACAAAGCATGGAAAATGTTTGATTACGGCAAAAGACAGCCCAATGCAGTCCCGAAACCAGCAAAACTATCCCTGAAAAAAAGAAGCAAGCTCTCTCACTTAAAAATATGGCAAAATATGCACTTTCCGTGCATTTTCATGCGATGTGTGCCACAACGTGGCACAAAACATGGAGCACCATAGAAGCCTTCTGATCAGCCCCAAACCACGACCAAGAGCTTTTTTTCATCATGCAGATACGAAACCATATCGGAACTAAAAACATACATGTATTCCCACAAAAATCTGTGCTCTACTCATCAGTGAAGACTACAAAAGCAACACATACACAGATAGGAAATGTCGAACTTTCAACGTCTCAACACCATATGGTTAAAAGTTGAAGATTTGACATTCCCTGGCTGTCTTTGTGTTACTTTTGTCGTCTTCGCTAATTAACGCAAAATAAACTGCGTTAGTACAAAGGCCCAATGATAACGCCACGACCGTTAATGAAGCTTGGCCAGTCCTTCTTTTTTCTTTTTTCTTTTTTGGCTCAGAGGCAATACGGACCACTACTTAGGCACCTCTGCTATACTGTGTAGCCTCATGTCTCTCCTGAATGTGGGTCTACAGTCGAAACTCATTAGCATCACCCTGACCATTCGTGCAGATACATGTACAGGGTGTGTGCAGAAAAACATGACCCGCATTTTTACATGTAACTCGTTGTCTACTTAGTCGAGGAACTTCCGGTGGCGCACGACGGCGTATTTATGCGTCCGAAAGCTACAAAAAAATCCTGGAAGCCATACTCAGTGTAAAAAAATAAACAGAGCGCGAAAACATGGGCTTCCATGCATTAGAATAGGGCGGTCATGACAGTGCATTGTAGTGCATTTCCGTCTCATGAGAGTTATGTGCAGGCACCGCTAGGGGTACTACCGACGAGCATCCATGTGGGACATCGTTTCGATTTATGCACCGATAGCTCCCCTAGCGGTACTTGAACACAACTCTCCTACGTCCACCGTGTTGCCCTTTCACATACAGCCTGTTGTCCACCATGTTGCCCTATTCTGATGCACGGAAGCCGACGTTTTCGTTGTTCCGTTTATTTTTTAAGCTGAGTATGGCTTGCACAATTTTTCTGCGGATTTCGCACGCATAAATACGCCATCGTGCGCCACCGGAAGTTCGTTAGTTAGGTAGGCAACAAGCTATGTGCCTAAATGCGGGTCATGTTTTTCTGCACACACCCTGTATTGGTGCAGTTCTCATATCAACAAACATCCTATTATATGTGCCAAAGAAGACCCTGTGCATAACACAAGTTTGTGCTATGACTTGCTACAAATGAGGAGGACCTGTTGAACATCTTTCAGTTTACTGTGAAGACCTTATTGTTCATATGCCCCTAACTTTTACAAATTGACAAATTCACGAAATTTAGGTGCGTGAACTGCTTTATTGCCATAATTAAATATAATATGGATAATTTAAGGCAAGTGAAGCAACCAAGCCATAAACTTGAGCATCTAGATATCACAAAACTAAAATTTAGTGGCAGCAAATATACACCCGTTTTGTAAAAACTTCGTTTGCAGGATAAAGGATTTTACAATACTTGTAGAAATTGAATAATTGAGCTTTGTGCCTCTTTCGTTGCGTTTTTAATCTGTAGTAGTTTCAGTGATAGCATTGCATGGTCAGCGGTAAGCATACTCTGCGTACCTCTTTGTTGCTTAAAGAACTGCAGAACTGGCCATCAAGGAGCGTCCATAGACCTTGGATTCCTCTGTAATTCCATGATAGGCAAGCCTGAGCGATGGGCAATACACGTAAACAAACACAAACACGAAGGCTCAAAGCTTTTTGAGCCTTCGTGTTTGTGTTTGTTTATGTGTCTTGCCCATCGCTCAGGCTTGCCTATCATGGAATTTATCCACCAGCTAGCCTGCATTTACGCCATTCTGTCAATTCCTCTGTAAGCATGGCATCGTTGACAGTGACACCTCTAGCACCTCATTGGGCTCGAATGTAATTAGTCGTGGTTAAATGAATGTGACAGAAGCGTATCATATCCAGTTATCTCCCCTTTCCCTACCAGCAGATTGGTTGATGTCACCCTGATGATTGCGTTGATGACTTTTTTGTGATGAAGTGCCCAATCCCTCTCTCCTGGATATCGAATGGATATCCCTGGGATCTTCAGGCTGCTTTCTACGAGATATTTAAACATTCCGAGTACGATATCCTGCAGACGTATATAGGACATCTGTTGTTTGTTGCAAAAGACCAAAATGCGAGTGTCATTGTGGGATATCCTTTGGATGTCTAGACATTCCGAACGTTTGCGACCTTGTAGGGATGTCCCAGAGATATTTACGGTTTGCTGGGCCTGCAAGAAGATATTAGAAACCCTTAGCCATTTCTCTGACACAGTAGTCGTTCTTGTCTGTAAAGGAAGTTCCCTCATAGCCCACTCTTGATAGGTAACAGGGACTTTGGTTAATTTGGACAATGTCCAATTCAACTCTGTCTATTTATGCGTTTGTTCCAGCTGTCCTCTACGCCTACAGTATGTCACCAAGGGCTATTTTAAGCATATTTGCAGTAGCCACAAAAAGTGTCATGTATCATCCTGAAAACATTTCTTCATTAGTCAAAGCATCTGACTGTATATCTCACACGAGCCATATTTCTGCCTTAATGATTGTTAAAGCTGCAGATGTTGAGGGTGTCATGAAATGGGGAGCTACAGAGATGTGTGTTTTACCTTATAACGCCCGGTTCACACTATTGCGTTCCTATGCACGCGTGTGCAGGTTGCTCTGCATCACCGGCGCAACTGAATGCAAGGAGATCCAGGCCTTGCTCCAGGCAGAAGAAGAATGCTTCCTCTTCTTCCTCGTGAGGTGAGGCAAGATGCCCATTGGTCGGGGCTTGCAGTTGCTTGCTGTCCTTCATATACAGTCGCCGACCAATTTTTCGGACCCTGATTTTTTGGACATGCTCGATTATTCGGACTCGTTCAAACATTAACATTGACTCATTCAAACCAACTCAAACATTGAAGCAAAAAATAGGCAGTGATTGTTCATTTTCCATTCTTCTGAGTAGAAGAGGTCTGTACATAATACTTTTGAGTCTTCGTTTTTGGTGAATGGCTTGATTCAAAAGGCCCAGCACGTGCCTCCCACCCATAATAGCGATGTAGAGTCAGCTTCACCTAAAGCACGCATGCATTAGGTGAAGCCGACTTGATGACGGCGGTGCCTCTGTCAGTGTACAGTGGCGAAATGCTTCAAAAAATAGAAGCTGATATCAGGCATAGCTGGAAGCACGTTAGGAAAGCATCGATAAATTTTTCCAGTCTACTAGTGCTTGGTAAAGTTTATTTTGAAGCAGAATTAGTTTTTTTGTATCGCTCGATCATTCTGACTTTTGCACGATCCCCGCTGAGTCCGAAAAATTGGACAGCAACTGTATGTGAACAGCTTAACGCGTTGGAACGCATACTCACACAGCCGCAATAGTGTGGACCGGGCTTAAAAGGTCAATAAACAGATATACAAGGTGAACTTTTTTAATGCATTGTGGTAAGGTGCTGATGGCGAACATTTTCCAAAAATTGTGTCAAAAAGTAAATGGTGGTTCCAAACTGGCCAAATATTCACTGCACTCATGCCCTGCTCTGTGATGCCCCTGTGACAATGGCCGCACGTCATATTGATGTCGCGCACCATCAACCATTCAAAATGCTGGATGCTTATATATTGATTTTGTTGTAATATCAAGAAGAGAGGTAAACGTGACCCTGTAGTGCATTGGACACTGGAATGCTTCGTGAGTTGAAGCAGTTGGAGAGTGAAGAACACGTTCGGGCACCGTCGGATTTCGAGGGCTGACAACAAAAGACAGGATTAAGTGCCACACAAGCGCTTTTAAGCAGCGAAAGAAGATGCTCGTCGTAAAATTGTATGCCCTCATGAGACTGCTCGATATTAAGAAAGTAACGTGCGTTCGTTTTGCTTCAAGTTCGAATGTGCTTGCAGTGTGTCAACAACGCAGTGGACTTTGTATTCACAGTGCACCCATGTATCAGATCTTTGAATCACTGCTTTGTGTCAAATAAATATTTCTTTTAGCCAAAAAAGGCTTCAGTTATCTTCAATGTCGGCAGGCGTGAAATCCAGTAGAAGTCGATGGTAGCCAGAACCGGCCAAAAGGTCAGCCAAAGGTTAAGGGTCCTGGTTGCCGACTGGCTATGCATAATTTCTACAATGTTGCACTCTCATTGGTCATGTGCCCAGTGTTGCGTGAATTATCTCAAACTATGGGCTCTATGGGGATCTGTTGGAGCCTGATGTGAAGTTTCTGGTGGAGTCCAGTGGTTTCCGGTTTTTTGGTCTGTTGTGTATCTGCATTATCTGCAGATCGGCATTCTCTGTTCTGGTTCTTCCCATTAAAATTGTCGAGTTGCGAGTAGTGCCTTGTCCTGTCTGTCTGTGTTCCTAGTACACTTGACCTTATTGTGAAGCAAGCATGTTGCTATCTGCTTCTCTTTTAACTTTTCGAGGAAATACACACTGCCACGAATGAGACAAGATTCATAGTTTGGTTGATGAAGGGCAAGAGCTTCACACAAGGTGCTCCTCATAAAGCAAAAAACGTGATCTTGCCTGCTGGTGGAATGAATTTTTCTCCATGCTGTGCAAGGGGCTTGCTGAAACAAATGTTTGCAGTTCAGTTCCCTTTCAATAAAGAATAATGGTTTTTAGCGGTTGTGGTTCAGCTCCGGTTCAGACCCTCTGTGTTACTACTGCTTGTCATGCAAAGCGTTACGCCTTCAATTCAACCTGAGTCACTGACCAGGACTGTTATAATATAAAATGGTGCAATTCTGAAATTTTATTCTGCAAGCAATAACTCGTGCATTCTTGCTTGCATGATTTACATTTTGTGGTATCAAATGTTGTGAGACTCGATACTCAAGTATGCTTTTGATATAACTCTCGACACACTTCCTCTTTCATTTCTAGGCAAAACAAAAGGCGTTGGAGAAGCGAAAACACGTGGAGAAGTCAAAGTGAGCAGCTTGAAGGACGACTTCTTTCCCTTTTGCTGTACAGAGACATTGGAATTCAAGAAATGCAATTGCAAATGCAATAAAAATTGCAGGTTATCCCCCTCACGCAGCGTGCCTCGTATTTTCTCGTCTCGATGTAGCACTTAATACCCCGCCAAGAATACAGTAAAACCCGAATATAGATCTTAACCATGTAATGCCATCTTTCTGGGTGCTGTACAGACTTACCTACTGATATGGACTGATGCGTATGACCTTGAGGTGCCGGATAGGATTATCCCTGTCTTCACTAGATGGCGCACTATGGGGAAGACAGAAGTGGGGAGACCGCACGACCGGTTTTGGTCCTTTATGCTATTCCAACGCCTCCTCTAGTCACCTCGAGATCGAACTGTAGGTGGCGCTGCGACGGATGCCCTAGTGGGGATACGGCATGATCGGACGCACCAGGCTCTGGCTTTTCTACGTGGATATCGCAGTGTTTCTGGATGAAATACCGCTCAGTGCCTCACATATTGTGGTACATTGTTGAAATGCGATACTTAGAACGCTGATATGGTGTGGAAGTTGACAAAAAGTGCCGCACTGCGAAAAGCAAAATCTCCTGTGTGCTTTTGAAGGGAAACACTGCCTCCTTTGTTCCAAGCGAGATTTTGTTTTAGTCTTTTGGCTGCTCTCGCCCAAATATTTATTCGTCGCTTGTGTATAGCTGTCCTTCCCTGTACCTTTTATCTTACGTCGCGAGAACAAGTATTTAAAAATATATAAAGGAAAAACTCAAAATTCCTGTTTCCACTGATCTAAATGTACAATGTACTAATCAACAATAACAATGAATATAAGTGTACAAATGTGCAAGAATGCAACATAAGATCCCTTCGCTACAGTTTTTGCGCCGAATAACAGCAGTGGTTATTCAGGTCGTGCCTGAATAACCACTGCTGTTATGGCCCGGGAGAGGGTTCAGAGTCCGTACAGAATGCGTCCGGGAGAGGTTCGAGGTTTGATTCGTTTCGTGTACGGGCATTCATTAAATGGTGCTAAAATATGTTAGCAGATGACCGCACCTGTGTGGTGGACTTGACTTTGTGTGGGGTGCTACCGGTCAGGAAATAACTACATATAAACTAAGTTTTTGGTTTCAGCGGCAGGTATATTCTGAAGCACGCTGTTGCACATAGAACATTCAAGGATGGTGCATTATACCTTGAATGCGTGTGTTCCAATGATTACGTATGTGAAAGATAAAAGTCTACCCGGTCAGATGAAATCATATATATTCATGCATTCATATATTTCATATATTCATACATTCGATACAACTTGTGTTTAGCGCGTGCAGAATATCCTAACTGAGCATTATGAAGTAACTTGGAACAGCTAGCACAGAAACCATTCTATAAATAACTGTGATATAGTTGCACGCCTATGATAAAAAAAAAACTTTTACAACATTGACCTCAGCTCTTGGTACATTTTGTTTGACACACAGAATCGCAGTGACAAATGTAATATAACAAAGGCCGAGTGGAATCCGCATACTGGAACATATGCACGTTCTGTAGTTTTCTTCCCTGCTAAGCACGCTGGCGCAGAGAACTAGAGAAGTTGAAAAAAGTTTTCCACCAAGTCATTTTCACTCATTTTGAACCGATTTTAAACGCTCAAAAGTTCAGAAATTGATCCTTCCAAACACGTTTTCCAGCACGATGACCACAGCGAAAGCACCGGCTCGAGTGGCGCATCCCCACTAAAGGCAGTTCACGGAACAGCCGCATGGTGGCGACGCTGTTCGATCTCGAGGCGAATACTGTCGATGCCTGTCACATCGGCGGGCTCCCCATTGTTCGTGGCGCAACCGGCTAGTGTAAGCGCGCTGCACCAGGCGACGCCAAATCCCCCGGATGTGGGGAGAGCCGGCTCGCGAACGCCCGCTGCAATCGCGCTACCGCGCGCAGTCATGCCTTCCCCCTTTCATGATTACCTGCTTTCTTTGCAAACCCGCTAATTGGAATGAGCAGTTCAAATAACACGGTGTATAGAACCTGAACACATTTTATTTACAGTTTTCCATCATAGATGCTGCCTATCAGCTTATAGCAATGCCACATATACTTTCAAGATTTTTCTGTTTGCTGTTTTTTTTGTTTTTTTTTTGCAGAGCTGCCTTATTTTCTGCAGCTCTGTACTGTTTACAGCAAAGTTGCCCAGCAATGGCCTTGAACAGCTTCGTACACACAAGCTGAAACAAATCGCGCCTGTGCATCGTTCGTGCAGGGGATAAAGCTCGATGTTTACAGTACCGGCACAGCACCTTCTGCTGCTGCCGAAAGTGCGTGCCTTATGTTTTCTCTGTACTTTAGAAGGTTTCTTTAGGTTACTTTATGTTTCGTATGTTCTTGAGTATATGATGGTCGTATGCAAGAAACAGCTGTCTTGATGAATCTGCAGGGTGCTCAGCAATGTGAGTGAGCTTCTACTCGCGCAGAAATTGTCGAAACAGCGAAAGCAGAGATAAACAACGGGACTACAAGACTACGCACCACAACAAACTACGTGGGTGAATCCGGGGGATACAGCGTCGCCAGTGGCGGAAAGGTGCATACGCGAGGAGGAATAGGAGAGGGAAGAGGCGGCTCAAGAGCGGGTGACTTGCCAGGCATAGATAGTATAGAGGAGGCGTTGGCTATTCATGTGAATTTGTGTTGAAGCACACCGAGCATGGTTCGTTGGAGAGTCACTAGGATACGACGCGAAAAAGGTTCATTATGTCCGGTGTCGTGAAACAGCTGCATGGGTCAAGTGACAGAAACGCCGACTAAGGGAGCGGACCAAGAGGAGACTCAACCAGCCGTGGTTTGACGACCAAGTCAAAGCAGCAATCGAACACAGGTTCACCCACGACCATCTCAATAATCGAAAACAAAGAAAAGCACGGGTAAAGCTATGGTGTGACGTCACGTGTATACCAGGAGCGGAAACACATTTGATAGTCGCGGATAAAATACGGACCTTTCATAAAAAAGGTCTTGGAACAGACTAAGGGAGCATACGGAAAGTGGGAAGTTCTCTCTGACCGTGTTCAAATGTGTCACCACTGTATTATGTATCTAGGCAATAAGTACTGTCCTAGAGAACACAATGTGCCCACGGCAGACGTTGGATTCCCCGCTCGCGCGAAGCTGTGCGCTTTCCGGCAGAGGCCACGTGACAAGCCAAGACGATGTGACGAAGCACCTGCATTTACACAGAGGAGGGACCGCGGTGTGACGTCAGCCGGGGCCGGTCATCGATACGGTGGAGGTCGGAACGTCATCTGGTGCGTAGTTTCTCTCACCTTCTTCTTAAGGACACTTCTCCCGATAAGGTTACATTAGCCCGTATTCACCAACTTCCTTAAACCATTGCTTTAATGACGTCAGGATTAAATCGATCACTTGAGACTTTCGTTCGCCAATCCTGGAGCCATGTACACTATTTGTAGTACATCTGTTATCATACCTGTTATGGGATGTTAGTTATTCTTGTTAAAATAAATATTTGGATTTATTGCTGATTGTCACTTTATTCATTTGTTAGCGTGTTCCAGTTTCTACTTTGTGCAGCAATTTATCTTGTATAAGTTGCGTCTACTTGAGCCGAACCTCCTGCCTTGGAACATGGGTTCCAGCAGAAGGTAGGCTGAAGTGGAAGCACTCCTATATCGGGACCCGATAATCCGGCTGGAGACATGCTGCATATCCAGCCTTGTTCCAGCCAGCGTCCACTGTGGAACAAGTTCTAGACCAGTCTTTCTCCGGCTGGATGCAGCCTGTTTCTAGCCTTGTACAAGCCCATTTACAGGCTAGATCCAGTCAAATTCCAGGCCGGAACCAGCCTGTTTCCAGGTTAGATCCAGTCATATTCCAGGCTGGAACCAGTCCAATAATCCAGCTGAAATTCCCACCGCATTTCCAGCTGGAATTTTTACTAGGGCTATAGTAGGGCTACCACCTGCTGCTGTGAATCCTATGGTTTACATGGATGCTTGGGGAAGGATTTTTGTGTGAACCCAAGGTACTCTTCTGTTTCGAGTCACGTCTTTCCTATGAAATTCAGAGGTTTGCACCGCGCCGGCTAATATACAGGTAATCGTTTCAGTGCAGGTGGTGGCGGTGGTGATGGTGAAAGGGCTTGCCGTTGTCGGCCTCATGTATGTGGGCAACGTCACGACTGACGCCCTGGGGAAATGTGCGTCCTGGGCCGACTTCTAGGGGAACTGTGCCGACATATGTCTGAAAGCGTCTGAGGAAAACCCAGGAAAAACCCCAGACAGCACAGCCGGCACCGGGATTCGAACCCGGGTACCTCCCAGTCAGTGCAGGCCGGTGTAGGGCTCGTGCAGGCAAACTGCGCCAATACTGCTTACCTACAAACCCGCCATTGCTGTAACTACCCTCAAGCGGGTGCTTTTGGCAAAACTGCCATCTTGTCCCGGTCTCACGTCATAGAAAACGTCATTTTTAGGTCATGTGACTGTGTTTATATGTCGTTTTGCAGCTTACCGACATATTTTCGTCGTCATTACGCAAAGACTTGAACGTATTTTGCCAGCGTAAACTATGCGGTGCTTCGTCCACAACATGGCCCATTTATAGTTTAGGTAGGTCGCTTCGGCTAAGTGAGTCGTAACGCGTGGTCGTCATCGCATGTCTTTGGAAGTCGTCAACAGTACGAGGCCTTATGTGTAAAAGTGCGCGTTTTACTGCGAGATTATCGCATAAAAATAATTACTGTGATCGAAAGACATCCAAAACGTCGCGCAGAAACAACAACCGGATTGTATACAAACGGTTTGGTTTGATTGGCCGTCGATCGCGGCCAATCAACGCCGCCATCTTTAACGTCACGTGTGCCTCGACGTTTACTGTGACGTGCGACCAGGAGCTGTCAAGGATGCATGTTAGCCCAGCACGCTTTCGTCTACGGAGCTACATTGGATGCCACCCATATGCTTCTTACATCGATCCGCCCAGATGATAGATAGTGCCAGTGGTGACCAAAAACTCATGCAACTGATGTAGAAGACGGAGTCGCGGCCGCAGGACAGCCATCACTCTTAAAAATGAACTTCACCGCATAGCACGCTCCTAGCCAACCATCATCTCGAATGATATCGTTATCTGTCCCGTTTTCAACAAATCAGGGTAGATAAGGATATCATTCGACATGATGGTTGGCTAGGAGCGTGCTATGCGGTGTAGTTCATTTTTAAGAGTGCACTTTAAAGGAGCTATGGACTGTACCAAGCGAGCCGGCCGACTGTGTCGGCCCCAGACGGCGATTTCAACGTGTTGTCTGTGACACCTTTTGTATAGACCTTGTCGCGTTACTCTCAAACCACTAGTCTCCGTGCTCTCCTGTTCCCAGCGACGACACAACAGGGGTGGACTGCCAAAATCGCTCTTCCCATTGGGATGAATACTCGTAGCCGCCGTCTTTAATGAGTATGACTGACGATAACGTAACATTCCATACAACTACTCATCCGGTAAACATCTGAGTAACGTATCAACGTTTGAAAGAAAAAAGAATAGACAGAGAAGTTACCCGTCAAAAAGAATTCCGTACAAGTTACCGTGTGCAAAATGTAACTCGCAGTTACTGAGTTACTTAAAAAAAAGAACGAGTTACTTTCAAGTTACTTCGGATACAAAATAGCATTACGCAGGTGCAGCGCGCGTGAGCAGTTGAGTTAGACCTCGAGTTGCCCGTGGAGGAGTGAAACACGCTGAGATCGTTTTGGTTTATGTCCAACCATATAGACCTCTCCCTGTCTGTAAACAAATGACGCCATAGTGTTCAGCAGCGCCAAAATTTGGTAGAATTGAACTACGCTCGAAGCTAGAGGTGAACAAGGTCGCGCGCCAAAGCCACTGTCTTGAGGGGATTACGATATGGTCCCTTAAAGGGACGCGACCCTCGGCCCCACTGTTCTTTCAATGGGAGGCAGCGAACAAGTGCCCGTTCGTGGAACCCAGCCCTTTCCTTCAGATTTGTTTCGGTTTCAGTCTGTCTACCAATGTCATGATGACGTTTCTCTGGTAGAGGTCTATTGAACGCTTCGCATCTTACTCCCTGTGGGCGCACAATGGTTCAGCTTCATTTCAATGTAGTAGGTTCTTAGTTCCTGAATAAAATACTGTAATCGATTGAATATCACGTTTTATGGCAAAGAATGCCATGAAGGAACCGTAGCGAAAGCAAGAAAATATGTGGACGTGAGTGAAAAGCGAGTTAAAAGTAACTTGGAACTTATAGCTTAAGTTAATTACTTTGGCAAAGTTACTTGAAAAAGGAACGAATTCCGCTGAAAGTTACCACGGCGCAAAAGTACCGAGTTAAGTTACAAGTTACCAAAAAAAGGAACTTAGTTACAGTAGTTACCTCGAACTCTGGAAAAAAGAAGACTGCTTGCTTCGGCGTGCGATATACACAGTTGTTCACGTGAGGAGTGTTGGCCGATGCAATATCTGTTCTACACTGGTTCCCGAGCGGGACAAAATGAACCGACACGAAATGAACAGGAACGGAAACGAAAATGAACTAAAACAAACACGGGAAAGTAAACGAACTCTGCAGACGGCAGTCCACACCTGCACAGTTGCTGTAACGGGGTGGCAGCACTAATGGCGGCGCCCACTCCTTGAATCGCGTTTTTGTGTATTGTCAGCACATGGCACGCTCTTAGCCAACCATCTTCCCGAATGACAACGTTCTCGCCCATGATTGGTTGATAACGAGAGGCGGAGTATAATGCACGGCTACAAAATGCGCTACGCCTCCCGTTTAAAACAAATCAGAGACGAGAACGTTGTCATTCGGGATGATGGTTGGCTAGGAGCGTGCCATGTAGTGAAGTTCATCTTGAAGAGTGTAAAGCAGAACGTGTACCTCTACGTTGGCTTCTGATTGTGTGCTACAATTCTTCGAATGACGTAACGATGGATAGTGGTATCTGGACGGCGGTGCGTCTACTCGCGTGAATACGAAAGAGGGTGCGTTTTTGTATTAACGCTGCACAAGTTATGCTGGAGAAGAATTGTAAATAGAATTTCGATATTACATCTATTAAACCCGTAACTAAACACATGCAGGTAGGAGTTCTTACCTCCTTTAAACGTAAAAGACATCCACCGTCCAAGTTGGAGTCCATCATCGTCCGGAAGAGTGTCCACGACGTGTACACGTCCGGCGCTTCGCCCGTGGACAAAAAAAAATTATCGAACGCCTCAGCATAAAGCGACGTTAACGAACTTGACTCATTCAAAGTATTCAACATCTGTAGTAGGTGTTCCATGGCCGCCATGTTGAGAAAGTGTAAACCATGGAAAGGAATCAAACCATCTACCGTGATACAGCGAGTGATATAAAATCTTGCAACATACATAGGGCGCAATTTGCGAAGATGGATGGAGTGGAGTTGGCTGAGTTATACAGCCTTATGCCATCAAATTCACAACATATATTTACGTAGTCGATTGCATTCAAAAGACCATTCGTGACGTTCAGTGACAATTTGCAGTCTAATGCAGTATAATGTGGACAGTGTGCTTTCCTTTAGACAGGAGCTCGGGTGAAGACCTTTCATATTGTATTTTTAGAGCTGATGAGGCTACAGTCATCTCTGCTGCATCATTGATCATTTGCCAATGATCTTTCTCTACTGAATGCTGCTGCTGTACACTGCTGCATCGTTGATCGTTGGCTATTCTGGTAATGGTAATTCTTCAGCATTTTATAAGTTTCATCAACCAGTATTGTACCGTGTACCTAGTACGGTGCCTCAAAACAATGCTTTATTGCTCTTGGTAATAAACAGCTCGCATCTGATATATTTCTCCTTGTTTGTGTAGTGTTTACCTGTACAGGTATATCAACCAAATGTCTCCCCGCTGCAAAAAAGAAAACCGCCTGGAGTCTGAACAGAGGGGGGCCTTATAGTGGGACTGTAAGGAGGTTCTGAACGGCATTTCCGACAATGTAGTAACGGGAGAGCAAACGGAGAATCTATTTGATCTCCTAAAGGTCATGAGAGGGACACGCACGGTGTTCCATTATAGCATTCCAACAAAAATACCAGGGGGTAGCCTCATAGCGGGTCTCTTGGATAACATAAGTAAGTAAGTAATAAGTAAGTAAGGTCATTGCTTCTTTCGAAGTAAACATCACACTGCACGAAGACCCTCGAACATAGCAGTAAGAAGAACCGGCGCGAGTCTTTGCCCACAGTAGCCTTTCATATTTCCCTCGAATCTGTTAGAAAGTAATAACTGTTTGGCAGAATTTGTGATATATCCAAGTAAATTTCTACCGCAAGCTGTTTGGGTATAACTCTACATTATCTCCAGGTGTAACGCAGAGCGGAAACTTGTACTTTCCGCCTTTCTGTCTCCCAAGGTTTTTCGAGGTAGCGATAAAACCTTATTTTTTAACCTTTTGGAATCTGTTATGGTAGCCAACTACTCAACAGTACTGTGTTCCCGATTTGTGTTGTGGTTTGCCGTGCGTTGGCAATCTGAAAGGCGGAGAGCAGTGATTTCCCCAGAAATTCACTGCTGGGGGGGGGGGGGGTATGCTTGGTGAGGGTTCCACTTACGGAATTTTTCTTAGACACGGAAAGAATCGTGGCAAAATGGGGATAAATTTGCACAGCTTTCCCGTTTTATTTGTACATGTTAGAACGTTAGAATACATACAATAGAATATAGATTCATTATGAAAGGCATTTCAACATTAAGATGCATAATCACACCACTGAAAAAGAAAAAAAAGACTAGCACCTTGTCTCACGAAGCTCAATGAATACCTAGCACCCAACGGTGAAAACGTTAGACGAAAAAAGCAGAATACCTTGCAAGACTGAGTTGGGAGCAAATGGTTCTTGATGATCCACATTGAGTTTGAGTGCCCGAACGCATTTTTGCTCGTATATGCGCGCAATATATGCATTGAACAGTCACTTTCGAATGATTTTGGACAAATGCATGGTACGATCATCTGCATGATTGTGGTCCTACAGCCCAAGTTTGACAGTACAGGATGTAATCTGAGCTGGGTGGGGTCACCTGAGAAATTTCAGGGGGGTTGCAAAACTGCAGAGAGGGTGTACACCCCAGTAGTAATGACTGGACACAGACTGTCCGCAACGCTACAAGGCTTCTGGACACGTTTAATTAGCAATTAGAGCTAATTGGGACCCCTCACATTAATCAGCACCCTCCAGGGAGTCATAACACTAATTGGGGAGCATCTAAGACCGTGTCCAGACCACCCTGTGCGTTGCCGACAACCTGTGTCCATAAAAAATAAAAAAAATAGGTAGAAAATAAAATAAAAAGATAGAATTAGAGTGGAGAGAAACAATTTATTCGAAAATCAACTATGCATGCCGCGACGAAGAAGCCGCTCCGCAACACCCGAGTGACCAGCTCCCACCATGTTGGTGGTTGACGACGGGCAGTTACAGAGATCGACGACAGGTGGCCACTTAGTTGCAAGGCATCACACCAGATGGCGCCACCATCATAGCTCTATGCGAGAAAGACAGAACAAGACACTAGCGGCAGGTAAAAATGCCAACACTGCTGAAGAAGTCTAGGCATGCGAGAGAAAAGGTTTAACCGCTACTGCTAAACAGCACGGTGAAAACAGTACACATAGGGGAAAAGGCAATCGACTAGGCCTAGCCACAGCGTCACAACACTACGCGGCTAACACAAGGCGGGAACCACTAGCCACACGACGGTAAACGTGCGTCAACAGGCTTGGTACGGGACACCGCTAAGCAAGTCTAAAACGTGCGTACAGCGAGAAAAGGCTTGACACAAGCACGGTAAAACAACGTGCAAACATCGGTAAATCACCCATTTTTTTCCCCTGCGACTGCTCATCAGCCAGGCAGAAACTGAGCGGGTGCGGGGACTGAGGAGCAACCGAGCATACGTCTGCTCTCCGCGACAGCCAGCCAGAAACTGAACGAGCACAGGGAATGCTGAGCAACCGAGTGTACGTCTGCTCTCCGCGACAGCCAGCGAGAAACTGACTGGGACGGCGCTCCGGGGCCGCTACGCATGCGCGCTCCTAGCGCCCTCTGGGGGCCACCTGCGAGAGGCTAAGAGAGAAGAGCATTCCTGCGCCCCCTGCTGGCCATTCTCATTGGTCGTGATGTCATCCTATTGTCTCAGGGCTACCCTGCTTTTTTTTTTCACACAGTCGACACAACTGGACAAGGTCAATCAGCAATGAAGCCATGGCATGACGTCATCATGCACCTGCGTGGCTCAAGGACGCATGTGCTCTAGACAGGGGACCTACAAAGAAGAAAGAAAAGATACAATACAATAAGAAAAAATACAAAGCGTCAACAAAGGAAAGCATGCATATCGGGGCATGTCAGAACACGTCAGGACAAATTGCACGACTGCTGGGCAACAGAGGAAAACAAACACTTGAACAGCGTGAAAAGACACTCACTATCATCGGACACGTACACTACATTCCCCCATTGTAAATCCGCTCGTCACAAAATCCACCTGCATCGTCGAACACCATTCACCAGTGACGAACCACACATCCGCACCCCATCAGAGGCAGACAGAACCCCAGCAAAACTAAGCTCTTCCACTGACGGCCAACGCAATTGCTAGGAGCAGAATTAACGTGTCCAGACCCGCCAGTGTCCAAGAGAGAAATGAATCCTTGCGCCCCCTGCAGGCCGTTCTCATTGGTCGTGACGTCACCCTATTATCTCACGACAACACTGTTCTTTTCCACTAATGCTCCTCTAGACAAGGTCAACCTGAAACAATAGTGTTGCGGTATGACGTCATCATGCAGGTGCGTGGCTCAAGGACGCTTACCCTGTAGACAGGGGACCTGTTATTTATTGAATCACTATCCCTAGATTATTTCCTTTATTCTACTATAATGATTGCATAGGTAACTATTGCAGAAAAACACCATAGATAAGAGGAGATTGTAGCATTTCATTCCCAAAGTCTTACTCTACAGGAAAAAACAAAATGATGGTTCAGCAAGACATGTCCATCCCAGCCAAGAGCCATGCAGCCAAGAGCCATGCACCTAACTGAATAGTGACGCTTTGTTCCTCCTGAATAAAGTCACACACCTGTCCCTCTCGCGGTTACTCTCTGAACTAAATGGATCGCAAAATTACTAAGAATAGCTCTACTCCCATTGAAGGCAGCACTATCGTCATCGTCAAGAATATTCCTTGTACAAAAAGAAAAAATCTACATGTAGAAGGTAAGCATGTCAGAACAGGTCGGAGCATATCAGCGCATGTTTGTCAGACAACAAGGGGGGAAAAGCGAAAAGAAACAAAGAAGAAAACCAGCATCAAACTATTTCTAAGCACACGCACTCCTCTTATTCAAAAACAGTGCTCATCATAAATCCGTCCAGGACAATACACACCATTTCTCTATTGCTACACTTTTTTTTCCAGTAACGGTCAATACATTGCTACAGACTGCGTGACGTCATCACATCCTGTCTGAAGAAGACAGCGGCAAAGACAAAGGCTCCTATTATTTATTGAATCGCAAGATTATTTCCTTTGTCCTATTCTTAATGACATTCATTCTGTCATTAAAATTCAACAAAAAAGCACCCTGCATATTAACGATTTTCACCCCAAAGGCTCATCATGGTCATTAGAATTACAGTAAACTACCACTGCTCTTTAAAATAATAAGTGAGTCCACTCCACATCACCTCCAGGCTTATGTAATACATGACCCTTTCTATGCTCATACATTCGTTGTCTGAGGCTACACCTGCGAGCAAAAAGGCGTGAAAGCCGGGGAGCAAAGTTCCATTCGCGCACGCCAAAGCACAAGACAGAACGCCTTTACGGGAACATGATGGCATTTCCACCATATTAATGATTTTCTACTGTGCATTGCAGTTTAGAAAAACTACTACAAAACTAATTTTAGGAGCCCATTAAAATTCTACTTTCTATGGAAACTATAATTGCCCTATTACTTGGATCGCTATTAAAGGGACTATGAAATTTCCCGAACCCCCATACTTTTTTTCGATGCAAACTGTTCTTCCCGCAGAGAAACTAATATGCCACAAATTTTTCCGAACGAAATCGCTCCACTCTGCGAGGAGCGCGCGCTGGAAATGTCTCTTCCGCGTTCCTCCTCTCTCGCGCATATTTCCCTGCCGATGGTGTAACTGTACGGACCGCACTTCGGTTCCCCGTTACGTCACCGGTGTTGCACAATGGCAAGTAATGCCGCGAGCTCGCGCTGTGGCTGCCGCCACTGCCGAAATCTGCTGATCGCGCAAAAGCTGTTGTCATGGAGATCTCCACTCCCGATGAACGCATACGCGGGATCCTACGGCGCATGCTCCTGGCGGGATTCCTCGGCTCGGCCAGCTCGGCAACACGTCACGATGACGTGTTGCTGAGCCGGCCGTGGTCGCGTCAAGTTACCCGTTGTGTCTCCGCTGGGCAGCTCCCCACGGCGCGGCGCCAGCTGTCCTCCCTTCGCCGCTCCGTTTAAATTCGCTCCCGAGAAGTCCGCTCGCGCAACGAAAGTAAAATTTCGGTTCTAGACTCAGAAAAATGTCTTCTTTCGAACGAAACGAAGAAAAAAATCGTTTCATAGTCCCTTTAATGAAGCGCTCCAATTTTTTCTCTCTTCCCATTTCAGCCTTGTCATGCAGTGAAGCAGACTCACATCCAAAATAATTAATTTACACTGAGGGTGCCGTGCTTCAGGAATTCCTATCCTGCGCTCAGATGCAAGCATTTCTTCACGGATACCTTGAACAGCTGACTTCCTCAACATACCGAGCTCCTAACAACATCTAACAAACAATCAGAGAAACCCTCTTTTCAGCTGCACCATGCGACTTTCTTCTGCGTAAAATCGGTGATTTGAGGAAGAGAGAAGCGAAAAATTGCGCGCACTTCTGCTTGACTTAAAAAACCTGAAGCATATGCTAATAAACTAAGAAAAAGACACTCATGTCTGGTATGTGATAGTGCCACATACACAGACGCATTGCCCTTGCGTAAAGAAAGTACAGGACAGGGATACACAAATTTCCTTAGGTGAGCAGGGAAAAGGCTTAAGACCTCAGGTAACCACACATCACCACGCGGCTAGCACAACATGACACCAACAAGATACTAGCAGCGGGAAGAACTGCAACACTGCTAAACAAGACCAGACATGCCATGATAACGTCACAAATCAGGAAAAAAGCACACGCAGAGGACAACGCATTAAACACACGGAGCGCTCAGCAATAATCGTAGCGTTACCGCACATTGCTACGAAGCACAACGTCTAACACAAGACGACAGCAACAATATATTAGGGAAGGGTAAAAATTGCAACACTACTGAACAAGTCCAGACATGCGACATCCCATACAAAACACTGCTCATCGGGGAAAAGGCCTAAGCCTGCCGCGGATCATCATAGAGCATACACAACTTCATTTTTCTATTTTGCGTAAACTAAACGCGGTCTGCTTGGAAAACGACGTACAAATTTTCTTAGGGAGCAGAGAAATATAGAAATTTCTACTCCGTGCTCAGATACCAGCATTTCTGCTCAAAAACCTGCAAAATTAAGCACTGCTTACTTCGTCAAGATATCGAACACCCAACAAAATCAAACAAACAACCCCACTTCCACTGATAGAACACTATTCAGCTTTTACGCAGGAGGCTTTTTTCTACATAAAAGTAGAGAAAATAAGAAAAGAGCAGCGAAAAATTACACGCACTTTTGCTCGCATAGGTATAAGAGAGAAAAATAAATAAATAAATAAAATAACGACGCACACGCTAATAAACTGTGACAAAGACACCCATTTCTGCTATCAGATAATTATTCTTAATAAGCCTCTTCTGAATACATTCTGCTGGCGCTGGAATAAAAATATTTATCGCCAGGGTACTACAATGTCAGCTCTGCTTCCGTTTATGTGATAAAACAGTGTGCCCGAACCGCGCCCCACGCGAGCCGCACGCGGGCCCGTTCTCGCGACGCGACGCGCACGATTCCCCATGCGAGCGCAATGCGGGCCCCGTGATTTGGACGCGCGACGGGAGCGATCCGTTACCGTTTCCCCGGGCAGGCGCACTGTTTTATCACTTAAACGGAAGCAGAGCTGACATTGTTGTACCCTGGCGATAAATCTTTTTATTCCAGCGCCAGCAGAATGTATTCAGAAGAGGCTTCGGGTGTGTAAGGTCAGCCCAAGGTGTGTTGATGGGAGCGAGACAATGCAAATGAGTATTTAGCATTATGCAATAATTATCTGATAGCAGAAATGGGTGTCTTTGTCACAGTTTATTAGCGTGTGCGTCGTTATTTTATTTATTTATTTATTTTTCTCTCTTATAGCTATGCGAGCAAAAGTGCGTGTAATTTTTCGCTGCTCTTTTCTTATTTTCTCTACTTTTATGTAGAAGAAAGCCTCCTGCATAAAAGCTGAATAGTGTTCTATCAGTGGAAGTGGGGTTGTTTGTTTGATTTTGTTGGGTGTTCGATATCTTGACGAAGTAAGCAGTGCTTAATTTTGCAGGTTTTTGAGCAGAAATGCTGGTATCTGAGCACGGAGTAGAAATTTCTATATTTCTCTGCTCCCTAAAAAAATTTGTATGTCGTTTTCCAAGCAGACCGCGTTTAGTTTACGCAAAATAGAAAAATGAAGTTGTGTATGCTCTATGATGATCCGTCGCAGGCTTAGGCCTTTTCCCCGATGAGCAGTGTTTTGTATGCGGTGTCGCATGTCTGGACTTGTTCAGTAGTGTTGCAATTTTTACCCTTCGCTAATATGTTGTTGCTGTCGTCTTGTGTTAGACGTTGAGCTTCGTAGCGATGTGCGGTAACGCTACGATTATTCCTGAGCGCTCCGTGTGTTTAATGCGTTGTCCTCTGTGCGTGCGTGCGTGTGCTTTTTCCCCTGATTTGTGACGTCATCATGGCATGTCTGGTCTTGTTTAGCAGTGTTGCAGTTCTTCCTGCTGCTAGTATCTTGTTGGTGTCATGTTGTGCTAGCCGCGTGGTGATGTGTGGTGACCTGAGGTCTTAAGCCTTTTCCCTGCTCACCTAAGGAAATTTGTGTATCCCTGTCCTGTGCTTTCTTTACGCAAGGGCAATGCGTCTGTGTATGTGGCACTATCACATACCAGACATGAGTGTCTTTTTCTTGGTTTATTGGCATATGCTTCAGGTTTTTTAAGTCAAGCACAAGTGCGCGCAATTTTTCGCTGCTCTCTTCCTCAGATCACCGATTTTACGAAGAAGACAGTCGCATGGTACAGCTGAGAAGAGGGTTTCTCTGATTGTTTGTTTGATTTTGTTGGGTGTTCGATATGTTGAGGAAGTCAGCTGTTAAAGGTATCCGTGAAGAAATGCTTGCATCTGAGCACAGGATAGGAATTCCTGAAGCACGGCACCCTCAGTGTAAATTAATTATTTTGGATGTGAGTCTGCTTCCCTGCATGACAAGGCTGAAATGGGAAGAGAGAAAAAATTGGAGCGCTTCATTAATAGCGATCCAAGTAATTGGGCAATTATAGTTTCCATAGAAAGTAGAATTTTAATGGGCTCCTAAAATTATAGTTTAGTTGTAGTTTTTCTAAACTACAATGCAATAATCATTAATATAGTATAGGAATGCTATCGTGTTCCCGTAAAGGCGTTCTGTCTTGTGCTTTCGCGCCTTTTTGCTCGCAATGCGCGAATGGAACTTTGCCCCCGGCTTTCGCACCTTTTTTGCTCGCAGGTGTAGCCTCAGACAACGAATGTATGAGCATAGAAAGGGTCATGTATTACATAAGCCTGGAGGTGATGTTGAGTGGTCTCACTTATTATTTTAAAAGAGCAGTGGCAGTTTACTGTAATTCTAATGACCATGATGAGCCTTTGGGGTGAAAATCGTTAATATGCGGGGTGCTTTTTTGTTGAATTTTAATGAGAGAATCAATGTCATTAAGAGTAGGACAAAGGAAATAATCTTGCGATTCAATAAATAATAGGAGTCTTTGCCGGTGTCTTCTTCTTCAGACAGGATGTGATGACGTCACGCAGTCTGTAGCAATGCATTGACCGTTACTGGAAAAAAGTGTGGCAATAGAAAAATAGTGTGTATTGTCCTGGGCAGATTTATGATGAGCACTGTTTTTGAATAAGAGGAGTGCGTGTGCTTAGAAATAGTTTGATGCTGGTTTCCTTCTTTGTTTCTTTTCGCTTTTTCCCCCCTTGTCTGACAAACATGTGCTGACATGCCTGGGCTTGTTCTGACATGCTTTCCTTCTACATGTAGTTTTTTTCTTTTTGTACAAGGCATATTCTTGACGATAGTGCTGCCTTGAATGGGAGTAGAGCTATTCTTAATAATTTTGCGATTCATTTAGTTCAGAGAGTAACCGCGAGGGGGGCAGGTTTATGTCTTGCTGAACCATTTTTTTCCTGTACAGTAAGACTTTGGGAATGAAATGCTACAATCTCCTCTTGTCTATGGTGTTTTTCTGCAATAGTTCCCTATGCAATCATTATAGTAGAATAAAGGAAATAATCTAGGGATAGTGATTCAATAAATAACAGGTGCCCTGTCTAGAGCGTACGCGTCCTTGAGCCACGCACCTGCATGATGACGTCATACCGAGAGGCTATTGTTTCAGGTTGACCTTGTCTAGAGGAGCATTAGTGGAAAAAAACTGTGTAGCCCTGAAACAATAGGATGACGTCACGACCAATGAGAACGGCCTGCAGGGGGCGCAAGGATTCACTTCTCTCTTGGACACTGACGGGTCTCGACACGCAAATTCTGCTCCTGGCGTTGGCCGTCAGTGGAAGGACGTAGCTTCGGTGGGGTTCTGTCTGCCTCTGATGGGGTGCGGATGTGTGGTTCGTCACTGGTGAATGGTGTTCGATGATGCAGGTGGATTTTGTGACGAGCGGATTTACAATGAGGGAATGCTGTGAACGGGAAAAATGATGGTCAGTGCCTTTTTCACTCTGTTCAAGCGTTTGTTTTCCTCTGTTGCCCAGCAGTTGTACGATTTGTCCTGACGTGTCCTGACATGCCCCGATATGCATGCTTTCCGTTGTTGACGCTTAGTATTTTTTTCTCTTTTGACAAGGAACATTGTTGTCTTGACGATAGTGCTGCCCTGAGTTCTGCGCTCCTGGTTACCCGTACTCTGTGCTGATTTGTTGAGTGCCTAGTCCTCTTATTTGTCGTTGATGGAGTTACGTGTTAGGATATTTTGTTCTTTTGCAAGTCTCATTTAGTAAGACTTTGGAATTCCTACGATCAGCTTTCATGCATGGTGCTCTTCTGCAATAGTTTCCTATTCAATCGTTATAGAAGAATAAAGGAAATAATCATGGGATAGTGATTCAATAAATAATAGGTCCCCTGTCTAGAGCGTACGCGTCCTTGAGCCACGCAGGTGCATGATGACGTCATACTGTGGCTTCATTGTAGATTGACCAAAGGAGCATTAGTGGAAAAAAACAGGGTAGCCCTGAGATAATAGGATGACGTCACGACCAATGAGAACGGCCAGCAGGGGGCGCAGGAATGCTCTTCTCTCTTAGCCTCACGACCAATGAGAACGGCCAGCAGGGGGCGCAGGAATGCTCTTCACTGTTAGCCTCTCGGAGGTGGTCGCCACAGAGGGCGCTAGGAGCGCGTATGCGTAGCGGGGCCGCAGAGCGGCGCCCCAGTCAGTTTCTCTCCGGCTGTCGCAGAAAGCTGACGTGCGCTCCCCGCGCTCGCTCAGTTTCTGGCTGGTTGTCACGGAGAGCAGTAACATCGGTCTGCGCTCCTGCTGTGGTGAGGTGATTTGTTGTGTAACTAATGCTTTCGTCAACTTTGTTCCCGCTTTGTTTGCGATTTTCGTGCCCGTGCACGTCGGGTGCTGGTTGCTGTTGTCCGGGCATCCCCGGCATTTTCTATCATCTTCTGCCTTGGGAACGGGAGTAGCGTTGGCGTGATTCTTAATAATTTTGTTGTGAGATTAGTTGAGAAAGTAATCGCTAGGGGATGCAGCTGCGAGGCTTTATACAGGAGAAAAAAAACCATTACGAGTCAGTTCTCTGCCTGCCTCTCGGATGGAGCAGTCGCATCGTTCTGCGCTCCTGTTCTGGTGGGCTCATTTGTTGTGTAACTAATTGTTTTTTCTTGTTAGCTATTGATGGTTTGCATACTCTTGCTTTCCCAGCCTCTGTATTACGAGTGTTTTTCTCCTTGCATGTCCAGAGCTGTCCTAACTTGCCCAGACATGCCATGATGACGTCACAGGATGTCCGGAACTTGTGGTCATAGCTGGGATGCTTTGCAACCTGCCTCTGTGCTCCGTCGCCCGGCGATGGTCAGCGGCCTTTCCGGGCGGCTTCCTTCACGATGGCGTCGTTGATCTTCAACTAAACTCCTTCTCTCCACTCTATCTCTACCTATTTTTTTATTTTTTATGGACACAGATTGTCCGCAACGCACAGGGTGGTCTGGACACGTCCTAGATGCTCCCCAATTAGTGTGATGACTCCCTGGTGGGTCCTGATTAATGTGGGGGGTCCCAATTAGCTCTAATTGCTAATTAAACGTGTCCAGAAGCCTTGTAGAGTTGCGGACAGTCTGTGTCCAGTCATTACTACTGCAGATAACAAAGTACGACACATCAGATTTCAGAGCAAAGGCAATGTGATCCTTCTGGTGTGCCGTTGCCTTTGCATCACAAAGAAAACGGCATGACCGCAGAAAGTCTGGTTTGCATGACCGCAGAAATCACCGCAGAAAGTCCGGTTTGCTGTGTCTCCAAGGAAGGGGGCTCTCTTCCTCTTTGTGTGAAGAGTCAGCCCCACATGACTTCCATCTCAAAAAGTATGTATCCGTTCACGTTTTGTTGGGTTTCTGGTACCAAACAGCTACATGTGCGAGTATGAAAGTACATCTGATATTTTACTGAAGGTACAGAAAATATGTCAAGTCACAGGTGCTCAAATGCTTTTTTATTCAGTTACTGAACAGGACCAGCAACTGAGCAAAGAGTCCTGTAGTAAGACCATTTATCGCCACTCCATGCTGCACAAACGCGCATATAGGGACCCGCTACATAACTGCGTAACACAACGCATCAGACCACGCTGCTGTAAACTTCGGGCAAGTATTTGAGTATTCATATGTACAAAAGCGACCGAGTCCTAAAAGTGGGCAAGTCGACGTGAGATTCAGTCACGGAGTTGCAGGTACGCCGAGCGTGCTTATGCGATGCTGTTTGCTCGTTGTAGAAGACAACAAAGTTGTCCGAAAAAAACATTAGTATAACGTTAGCTTGGCGAGCTCGACTGTGCATTCTTCCTGCTTGCCTGCCATCCTAAAAAGCTCGAATCGCAAGTTTCCCGACTCTTCAGCTTGTCCCGTTCCAGGAAATGGCACATAGCACGACCGCCCGAATACTCAAATATGGCGCCGCCGCCAGCCGCCGCCACGAGATGGCAGCACTTATGCATAAGGCGTATTGTAAATGTGAGGAGTAAGTAAGATAATTTTCATCAGTGTCATTCAGCTGCACTGTGTTCATAACCTTTTAGTATACTTCTTAGTGACCACGTTTCCACATGTCAACTAATAATTGAACCAAGATTGGGATTTAACACATAATTAACTCTGTTTTGCTAAACGGAGTACTTGTAACTGATTCATTATCACGTCACCAAGTAACATTTGTAAAGAAGGACTTGAGGGCTGACTTCAAGTATCATTAACCCTTGATCTGGGTTCAAAGTTAACCGTGCACCATTGGTGTGCACAGTACTCCAAAATGGCTAAATAATTTATTGCATAAGTTCTCTGTTACTGTAATTGAGATGTACTTTTGTAAAGTACTTTTGACAACCCTGCAAATTGAAACTGGCTTCAGTGTACACTACAAATGCATCGTAACATTTAATTGAAATATAATATAAGAGCAGAAGCAACATTTTGTCACAACTCAAACTATATCTTTCTTTTTTATTGTCCGGAGATTTAGGAAACAGAGTAGGACTTCCTGCCCTCTGATGTTTTGACGTACTTGATAGAGTTGTAAAACCTGCAACAAAATAAACGAGAGAAGTATAAACAGTATCGTCTTTCCCTTTTGAATTTAACAAGCTAGTTATATTTTACCATTTGTTCACTTTTGTATTCTCTGTTGGTGAAAAGATTACAGGAACAATAATGCTGCAGATCAAACAATGACCTGTCATCTTGATGAAGATCAGAACATTTCTTCAGGCATGCTATGTGAGACAAAAGAAATGTACAATGAAGGTTGTACAAAAACAGCAAATCTCCGTCGACTAAAACATTATATATATGTGGATGTTACCACATTGTGTAGTTTCCATCCAAAAGTAGGACTAGGCAAGGTTGTTTGGTAGGTTGTTGGCATGTTGATGTGCTATACCGTTACAGCACATCAATATAGATGAGGGGCAAATACAGCGTGATGGCTGCAAACTCAAGTGAAGATTTATTCAACAGAACAAGAAACCGAAAGCATGAGTATAGAGAAAGGCAGCACCCATGCAGTGTATGGTGAACCACATTAATCTCTGAGAAGGTAGGATCGCAAGAACAATAAAGAGAAATGACAGTTGCGTCCGAGATAGGGGAACTGCAAATTTAGGACCAATATGATGCGGTAACCTTGCATGGCTCACTGCAGCTCTGACACACATTGAACAACTCCAGTAGTGGGGCTTCAAAGACAATGAACGTTTGCTGTTTCACTGGGCATTCAAGTGTAGAGGATGCATCTCTAGAAAATTAATTAGCGGTCCTTAGTCATAAAGTCATAACTACATCTCAACAGGAAGTATTCTTGTACCCTCCAAACAAGCTAGTAGCTCTCATCGGTTTCTTCTCCTCTTGTTGACATCATACTAATGTTCTGCACCTGTCCAAAGACTCAAAAAAATGTCACAAAGTCTGCAACACGTAACAAATGTAGTGCTTCCATCTGTGGGCTTTGCTGGTTTCAGCTATTTCTGTCATGTCAACTTGAGTGCCTGGATCACACACACACACGAAGCAGTCTTGCGCCACTTCAACACTGGAAGGCCCCTAAAATTAAATTTGTTGATGTTGACAATGTGCAGTACGGGACAAGTAGGATAACATAAGTTAAATGGAATACGTCGTCGCTATATTATAAATTATACATGTGCGACGCCTGTATATACCTAAGACGTTGTGTTGAACTCGTCACCTCGGTGAACCCAAATCACTGGGTACTGAGCATCAGTGTGCTGCGGGCGTCTTCTCAATTCGCCTTCTACGGCATCTTCGTAGTCATTGGCAGCAAAATGAGCTCAGCACACACGACATGACTGCTACCTCTAATAACCGAGTGTTTCGAAACACGTTCGTTTTCGCGCACTCTCCTGTTGAATCTTGTGGTAGAAAACGCCCGCCGCCGATGGTGACGAACATGATTTTTGCATCCCCGAACACCAAAACTACAACTACACCAGGCATATGTAGGCCTCTCGAATAATTGACACAACAACCACGAACATGTCATTCACTTCTCTTCGCGCGACCAACACGACCACCCACGACGTAAACAATAAACGTGATAACACAGACGGCTTTGCAGATGGCGCGGCGGATCGTAGCTCGTAGCGGCGAAGTAGCTGAATGCTTTATTAACGTAAACGCTATGGAAGTGAGCGTCATTTTTAAAATGGCGTTTAGCTGTAAGATAATGTGCGTCAGCTTTGTTCTCTAGAAAATTAACTCTCACGTGGTAGGGGTTGACCAATCCTTGGGAGCCCTGGACCTGAAACCCAAGTTGCTCTTTTTCGCCGTTCGCTGGCAGCACCGTCCATGTTCCGGCAATCTTCAAAATATTTATACGTAAAAAATATGCCGAATTGAGGAGTAATGCTTTCTGTATCTTAATAAACAACGATGTTGTGCACGATAGTGGGCAAAAATATGGGGGTTAATTTTTAACTTTTCGGTCCCTATAAAAGTTGTCAAGGGTGTGTTGCTAATTTCCATGAGACCAAAATTTTACACAAGAGTAATAAGAGCGGTGCTTTATTATATCGTGAAGCTTTACGGATAAAAAAAATGCGGGGAACAGGCGCGTGAGTGTGCCTTTCGTGCTCCTAACTGATCCAGTCGAGGAGTCGAGGAGTCCAGTCGTGGCACTAGGCAGGTTGAGGGTGTGATAGGAAACCTTGCGGAAGAGGGCTCTGGATTTTTAAAAAGCAATTGACAATAAAAAATCCTTGTTCGTCAGTGTGTGCTGTGTGTTGTGTCGTCCTTTGATCGGTTTCCCGGCACGGGGGTTTTATCGCTTTTAAAGTATGTTTTAGCAAACAACCATCACTCGAGTGTAGAGGCAACACCAAAAAGGTGTGCGTCATGGGAAAAGCCATTTACGCCCAAAAAGTGTAAAAACTTCTTGAGACTTAGTGTTATGTCTGTCCCTTCGTGTTCCCTAGTCTCGGGGTTTCTTACATTATGCACCATCTTCACCAGCTCGCTTGTTTCCTAGCCATTTTTTCAGTGTAAAAACGTTTACTGTGTGGGTGGACTCACTACCGAATGTATTCAGTCCGAAGAACCCTTCCGAAAAGTATAAATTCCTTGATAACTCTGAGCTTCACGCATACGATCTTTAACGTCTCAACCACACTGAAAACGTTGCAAACGACCGAACGCGAACCTGTGTTCGCCAGACTCCAAACCGACGTGAAATGTCGCGTAAGGGTACAAGAGTGCGGCAGAATCAAACGTGTCCACAAATAATTTGCTTGCGCTGCTGACGACAGACGACTAACGAGAGACAGGTTCACCTATTTGATATCATCACGGAAATGTATGTTTCAGATTTAAAGTGTTTAAACGTTTTGAAAATATAGGGAACTATATGTGTCCTGCATGCGCGGGTGAAAGTGCACGGTGACGGATCAGTCGAGGAAAGAAAGAGATGAAAGTCGAGGAAAGAAAGAGATAAAAATGTAAGAGAAACATTTGAGCGGGAGGTACGCAGGGAACTCCGGGACGTGAAACAAAGCATGACTTTCATGAACGAAACTTTCGAAGAGCTACGAAGGAAAATGGATTCTGTCTTGGACGATAACAAGGCGCTGAGAGACGAAAATGGGAAACTGCGCGAACAGTGTCTAGAGAACAAGGCTCAGTCGAAACGCAATGAGATGCGAATTGCAGAGTTGGAGCAGTACTCCAGAAATCGTAACATCGACATAAATGGCATTCCACCTGCTGCAATTCAGAACATTCCAGAACTTGTTTGCCAGATCGGGGTCGTAATCAGTGAAACCATTTCCATGGACGACATCGAGATATGTCACACTGTGCCTATTCCCAACACCGATTCTAAAAACATCATTGTTCAGTCTAAGACGAGACAGAAAAGGAACTCCGTAATTGAAAAGGTGCGGGCAAAGCGTATCAAATGTGTAGATATCGGTATCTCCTGTGACAAACCAGTCTTTGTCAATGAGCATCATTGTGCCTACATGAAACGCCTGTTGGGTGCAGCTATTGCTCTAAAAAAAGATGGAACGTTACACCAGGCTTGGACACGGAACGGAAAGGTGTATATCAGGTCACGTGAAAATGGCGTGCCACAATCTGTACAGCACCTAGATGACCTCGAAGCCTATCGTTCTTAGTAACTTGTATCTTGTTTCTCACGTATATTACCTTTTAAGCTTTCAGCCTTCTTTAAATTTTGCACATGCAGACGAGCGGTCTCTTGCCTGAAGATTTTGCGAACTGTTGTTTGCACTTTCGGAATTCTTTGAGTGTTTTTCATTTAAATTGCCGGTCTGCATCAAATAAAGTGGACGCTCTGTCTGTACTGTTTGACAGTCTGAAATTTTCATTTGATGCGGTCATGCTGACCGAAACATGGTACAACGAAGATTCACCACTGATCTCTATGTATAAAGGCTGGATCGCGCATGGGAGAGGGGCTCGTGGGGGAGAGGCGTGCCTTCGGGCCGCCATGTTGGGGTGCCCTAAAGTGCTGTGTGTGCCCATAGAAAACAATGGGAGGCAACAGAGATTGTGAGTATTTATTGCGCTGCTAGCATTGATCGCTGTTTGTCATCACACAATTTTGTAAGGTACCAGTATACTGATGTATCCTAACAGTGTTTCACAGGTGTCTTGCCGTTCGATTCGTAATTACGTTATGTTTTGCATTCCGAAACTAGACCGTCACTGCAGTGCAGCGCTGGGGATCGTACTACAGCACGTTTCCCAGCCAATATTTCAATAAGAGACGAATTGAGGTTAACAACAACCATGTATATAATACCCCGTACTGTGTTCTGGACAAAAATTGTTCCATAAAGAACGGTCCGTGAAAAGATATACTCGCATGGCAGAAAGAGATCGTTCTGTAGAATCACAGCCGTTGTTTTAGCCGTTTATGCGTTTAGTATGATTTATATCAAGCATCGCCTTAGAAAGGGTCTTTTAGTAAACGACAGCGGTGCTTTGCCTCGCAAATATGGACACACCGAAGCAGCCCAAATAATTACTTCACGCAATTAGATCACACTCGTTAGGACAGTTAATCAGGTAGTGATGTAAGCTTAATCAATTAAGTTACTTAGAAAGTGGTAACACCTCCTTGAGACACAGGACTTATCTCTTTTTGAAGTACAGCCCTTCTATGTTTGTTTGCTTCTTCCTTTATTTGTTCTGATTATTTGCAGGCGCGGTTGTGCTAAACTGAATGTCCTTCTCCAGCACTCACATGCTTTTGTTGAATACAACTGCAGCGTGAGAAAAGCTGCTTGGGGACGGGGCCCTGCTATCCAGTGCTGACTTTGTCATGCTTGTTATGTGGAGTATGTTCCAAACAATGCAGCTCCACGTATGGTCTTCAAATTGCAACAGGACTATTTGGAGGTTGAAACAGTTGTGATTTTGTCATTTTGGCCCTCGTGTACCCAGTCTGTGAAACGCAAACAAAAAAGTCTAACACGATATGCTTTTGTAATGAAGATCACTGATGATGAGTAAAGAGAATATACGAGTTCAAGTTTATTCAATATTTTATATCATTCATTATATTATTCAACATTTTATGTCAAGTTTATAGAACATCAAGTTTATTCAAGTTCAAGATTTATTTCTTGCACTTATGCGTTTCAGGATACAATGAACGTGCAGGGAGGTCGCAAAAGGCTACATTTATTGTTTTGTGACCTTGCTACAATGGCAATATATATTTTAGGAATGACAATGGTCAGGTATGCTCTCTAAATTTGTAGCACTCAATTTTAGGTTGGAATGAGCAATGAATAGCAACTTCCCCACTGATATTTTCTCATATATGCTCAATTTTAAATTTAATGTGATCGAATATGTGATAATATAATAATAATATATAAGAATATAATATGTGATAAATGAATGTGATCAACAGTAGATGTAAACAACATGAGTAGCCAGAGAAGTGCATTCTCAATAAATAATTGTCTTCTTATAGCGTATATGTGCAGCCTATTAACTGAAACAATTATCACAGTTCCCTGACAAGTTTTAATTTCTGAGAGAGTACTGTAGAAGCTGCTTAGATCTACAACAGTTCATACAAGTTATTATATACTGTGAATGCCTTTAAAAATCCCATGTGATACATATCCCTTTACTTTCTGGAGGTGCTGTGGTAGTCAAAGTTTGCGGGCATTACGCAGGTTCTGCACCCATTTCTTGAGTATGTCGAGGCAGCTGTGAAGTAACCTGCATTGATGAAGATTATTCCAACTTTTATGGTGCATCGACAACAAAGGAAATAATACATCAGAACATTGGTTTGGGTGCAACCAGTTAAAAATGAATATGTTGTTTAATAAATGCATTGGACAAATGTTAAAACATCAGTTTAAAACACGGTTTACAATCCCTGTATCTTCTAATAATTAAAAACTATTCTAAAAAGAATATGGGGAACTCTTCTAAAAAGAATTATAATCTCTAATTATTATACAGTCGACCCCCGTTTATCCGGACGGTGCCGTTCCCGGCGAAATCGTCCGGATACCGGGGCATCCGGATAAATGAAACGAACGAATGGAAACGTCCTACAGAGCAAGGTTTAATTAAAACACAGAAATCTCGTCAATGACAGCTGCTACATAGTAGTGTAGGCACTCGATTCCTGCAAACTTTTGCTAATTGCATAGAGTTCAGCCACGCTGTTGCGCTGCTCGAAGAATCTCAGTGCGGACGCAAAGTGTCAATGTCGTAGCCTTGTTTCTCATTGGCGTCATCGGCACCGGCTTGCTGCACGTCATCGGAGGCAACAGCAGCAATCGCACAGTCGTCAGTCATAGCTGCGCACGCGTCATCATCCTTATCAACGTCAATGTAGTCAGAAACCGCAGCATCATCTACGGCAGTCGCAGTGAGCCTCTGCATCATGGATCGCAGCTCAGCTAGGGGAATGTCTTCATCGGCCAACGGGCCGTAAGCAGCAGGCCCTCGGGTTGGAGTTTTCCCCTCTAGAACCGGACAGTTGCTTGAGATATTTCTAAATGACTCGACTGGTCAACGTGACCCAACGCCCACAAATAGAAAAGTGGGTCATCGTGCACAGTTGTCTCCCCTACGGAGGAATGTAGGTCCCTGACGTGTGACGGGAATAACCCCAACACAGCGAAAAGGGTGACGAAGCGGGGTCAGCGTCTCCTCTTACTCACCGTAGTCCGGATAACTGAAGCTGGATTACAAGAATTTTCCACTTCCGTTCCCTGGAATTCTTGTCCGAGTCCGGAAGCTGAAGTCCGGATAAACGAGAACAAAATACATGGAGGAAAATCCGTTCCCGTGCCTTTTGTCCGGATACCGCGGGATCCGGATAAATGAAGTCCGGATAAACGGGTGTCGACTGTATTGCTGGGTGAACGAGCCTAAAGTTTAAGGTGTGTTTCTGATGTGAACATGTAAGAAAATATGCAAAACTGAGAGAGGCTAACCACAGTGCGTGCACTGAGGTTGTTCCTTCCTGTAAAGTAGAAACCAGTGGATGAGGAACGTGATACTTACCTGTACACCCAGCTGTATCACACTGCACAGATTATTCACTGGGCAGCCCTCATGACGAAACCTGTATTGAGAGACCACTTTTGCCTTAAAACTGCTACAAATAGCACGACACGCTACAAATTATTACTACCGTAACAAGCTGACGATACAGCTCAGTCACAAAGGCGTTATTCAGGCCGCGCCACACCACCGTTACGAGGATTCTTTGTCACAAATCAAACCAAGTCACAAAACAATACCAATACATGAAAAAATGTGACAATCGTGGTCTTATTATGATGTAATACCGAACTTGTGCGCGAAGGTAATTCAAAGAAATGAATGTGGCACTTGCTTCCGCAGAGAACACCGTGTACCATGCTAGCAATGCATGCAAAAAAGCGCTCGAGTGCTCGCACATATATTGATGACAACACTACCTGTGTAGTGTAACGTGTTCTTTCAAGCATATTATGCACTCAAACTGTATTTGCCGCCGGGTAAAGTGCAAGTGTGCTCGATTGAACGTCGGAAGAGCGATCAAGCAACCTGCATCCAGTGCTCGTTTTGGGCAAAAAAAAAACACTTCATAATGGTCAAATAAATGTACAGAATGGACGCCTATTTATTCCTTGATGAAGAGTGACTCACCTGTATAGGTTTAGACCCTGTAACCTTGCCAGTACGGTTGGTACGACCGTAAATGCAAGAAGTTGCCATGATCGCTGCGGCGGCTGTTGTGGGCACCGTAAGATGGCGGCCGGTTTCTTCACGCTCGCGCTCCCTATCCGCGATCCAGCCTTTTACAATCGAGATCAGTGAGATTCACAGATGTTGGAGTTGCCAGATTATGAGCATTTTTACCCAGGGTGTCGGAGCGAACCGAAAACCGGAACCGAAAACCGAAAAAAAAAACGCTATTTTGGTGCGAACCCGAACGGAATCGAAACCGTATACGTTTTTTTCGCTCAGGAGGGAAACCGAAAAATATATTTAACGGTTTTCGGTCCAAGAAAAAACTTCGCCTGTTTGAACTACGGATGGGCGAATGAAACAGACGTCGTGTGCTCTGAAGTTATGTCATGGATACTTTACGAGGGTTACGGTTACGGTGGAATGTATGTCGGTATATTATGACCCTTAGGCTCCCTCTGTAATGGTTTATCGTTCGCGCACGCACACAGACTGTACATGTGACTCTCTAGCAATGTGCCGAAGTGTTCGTTTTAATTTGATTCCCCCAAACTCTCCTCAACTAAACAGCGACCCAAGAGGGCTGCATAACGACTTCCTTATCGGTAATGTCGCGCAACGCGTCCCTTGTGTGAGAGCAGCTAAGTTGAATACATTTACGTATACGCGAGGGCAAGCCCGTGCGAAGTGCCAACTCTTTTGTGGACAGGACACGAAGAAAATAAAACTGAGCCGTCAAGCGCGTTTGTGAGTGAAGGTGTTCCTCGATTTGCGTCGTACTCGTGCGGTGGTGCTTGCTGGCTAGGAAGCAGCAACAGACATTCGGATGGGACGCGATCGCTCCAACCCAGCAAGAAAGTACTTTACGTATGACATCACGACAAACAAGTCCGTTTGTAGCATGCGCTTCAAGAAAGGAGAAAGCCCATTTGAACAGACAGTAACCTACAGGAACCAGGAGCTACCAATTTCACAGCTGTCTATTAATATTAAATACCATGTATGCGGAATAAACGGGTTTACATTTTGTAACCTTGATTTTTTGTTGTGGGGATGAATATTCCCAGCAGAAGCGGAACCGGTTAAAAACCGGTATGAACCGTTATTTTTTTGCTCCGGAGCAGAACCGGTACCGCATCGTTTATGATGTAACCGGAACGAAAACCGGAACGAAAAACGTTTCGGTTCGACACCCTGTTTTTACCTAAACAGAACTTGCAGACGCGGCGGTGGTATATCGATTCAAATTTCGCGAACGCTCGGGCGATGCACTATTCTTTCAGAGTTCTCTGTTATCACTAATAATTTCGAAGCTTTATGCCTTGTCAATAATGATCTCATTTTCTGCGTCATATATCGGCCACCAAATGGGAGTTTAACTGCTTTTTTAACCTTTATGGAAGATGTTTTCTGCTATGCGGAGACCAATGTATGTAGGTTATTTATTGGTGGTGACCTGAACCTTGATATGCATACCCTATCTTCGTCGTATGAAAAATTTGAGCAAATGCTTCTGTCATATAATTTAGTAAATACCATCACTGTCCCTACACGAATCACCTCCGCTACTTCTACTACAATTGATGCCATATTGACAAACGCGGCTACTCATGTTAACGTAGCTGGCACGATTGCGGCAGACGTCAGTGACCACTTGCCAGTATATATGTTATGCACCACGAAGGTAAAGAGAAAAAATGTAAGCAAAACAATAATGACACAAACCATAACAGACGATACTCTAAAGTCTTTCAGAGAAGACATTACTTCTGAAGACTGGGACGCGATATGCGTTGGCAACGACGTTGATTCTTGTTATGAGCTGTTTATTGAAAAGTTTTTAGAAATCTATAAGAAACATTTTCCTTATCGTAAGAAAATTATAGCAAAAAATATTAAGAAGCCATGGATAAGTCCTTCGCTTTACCGGTCTATAAAAGAAAGGAATAGGTTATTCCGCGATTTCTTAAGGTCCCGTGATGTAGAAAAATTAAAAATATATAAACGCTTTCGAAATAAGGTAACTTCTGAAATAAGAAAAGCAAAGACGCAGTATTTTTCAAAAATATTTGAAGAATCATCGAATCGAATGAATCTATTATGGAGAAACCTTAATAACATAATCAAGAAAAACACCGACACTGACAGTCTTGCAAATATTGTGGTTCACGGCACCGTCTTATCTGGAAAAGCTGATTGATTAATTAAAAAAAAAAGCTGGAAAAGCTTTATCGGACCAATTCAATGACTTCTTCGTTAACATAGCTACCAAGACACCTAAATGCGGTGCACTTGTTTTTTTTTTTTAAATCAGTTGATGATTCCATCTTTTTTCAACCAACCGATGTCAGTGAAGTGTGCGCAACATTCTTGACGTTAAGTAATTCCAAATGTTGTGATATTAACGGTGTTCAAATTAAACCGGTCAAGTATGTAATCGACTTGATTAGCCCTGTTCTCGTGTCTTTATATAACATGTACGTCCCTCGTTACGGGAATCTTTCCCGCGCAACTCAAAAAGGCGAAAATCTCGATTATACATAAGGGAGGAGATCAAAATGAATTGTCCAACTACCGTCCTATATCCGTCCTCCCTATATTCTCGAAAGGCCTTGAAAAAGTCGTCTACAATAGACTATTAAAGTTTTTTAACATGCATAAAGTTATCATTAATGAGCAATTTGGGTTTCGTAAACATGGATCAACCGAAACAGCTTTGTTAAAACTAAAAGAAATAATAATAAAAAAACTTTGAAGAAAAGCGTCTAATCTTAGCGGTGTTCGTAGATTTTCGCAAAGCATTTGATTGTATTCATCACAACATTTTATTACAAAAATTGGAGTATTATGGCATCCGCGGTGTTCCGTTAGATCTGATAAGGTCATATTTACACCTACGTGAACGGGCCGTTTCTATAAATAATTTTCTATCAGATTTTGCGCCTATAAAATCGGGAGCCCCGCAAGGCAGTATTTTAGGACCCTTATTATTCAACATATATGTAAACGATATAATCAACGTTTATCCACATTCAGCTGGTACGACTTACTTAGATTTCATTATATATGCCGATGATACAACATTACTTTTTTCTGGGAAATCTGTTACGGAAGTTGTAACAGCAGCAAATAACGCCCTTAAACAATTCAAAGAATGGTCCGAGTGTAACTCCCTTAGTCTCAATACGGCAAAAACTAAGGTGTTGCTGTTTCGACCTAAAGGGAAAATCACAACTGAAGACGTTTCTGTCAATTATGACGGTCATAAACTTGATGTAGTACCTAGCTTTAAATGTTTAGGGGTAATATTTTCGGAACATCTGCAATGGGACAACCATGTATCTTATGTCTCCAAAAACCTTGCTGCTATAAATGGCGTTTTAGGCAGTCATAGTTGTGTTCTTCCAGGTAACATTAAATTGCTGCTTTACAATTCTTTGTTTTATTCACGGTACAATTATTGTTTCTTAGTGTGAGGAACAACGACGGCTGGAAATATTCACGAGCTGTTTGTCATGCAAAAAAGGGCTATAAGGATTATTGCTGGTGTCAGTCGACTGTCTCATACGGAATTATTTGAACAGTACAATATTATTCCGATACCGAAATTCTACAACTATAAGCTTACCTTAACTTATTCAAAAATCGTCCGTGAAAATAACACGTCATTTCTAGAACTATCTCAGTTAACTACGCTGACATCTATGTATTAGGATTTGGTGTGCCCCATTGCATCGAACAAACTACGGCAAGCAGTCATTGACGTATATGTCACCATTTATTTTTAATCAGTTTGTTGGTACGTCGCCGGACCCATTGTTGATGTCAAAAGGAATGCTCTGTCGCTTTATGTTGGGTATTTAACTGTTAATTGAGTCAATTTTGAACTGTTAGTTGATTTGTTTGTATCATAGGCATTATATTTCTTCTTTCCATTTTTCTCACTTGGTTATTGTTACAATATTGTTTTCTTTTTTTCTGTACGCTATGATCGTTACTGTATTGTTGCTGTAAATAGTGAACTTTGGGGGAGGAGCCGGTGTCAAGCCTCATGGGCTTTTTGCTGCTCTCCCAACCGCAAGGAAATAAATTGAAATTGAAATTGAAAGAAGGTGTAAGAAAGAGTAAGATGAACGCGTTACCGCTTCTCCGCGAGATTCGTACACCTCAAGGCCAACCTCCATGGAGCGAATAATAAGTTCGCGCGGCAGACTTCCACGCGCGTTCCGCCGCCACTTGTTCGCCGTCACCAGCTCCATGGGACGAAAGACGGCGTCGGAAAGTAATGCTCTGGTGTCACTGTTGCCATAGTACGAGATGAAAGCTTAGTAGATTCAGTTACTCGACAAAAATGCATTTCATGTCGCAAATTTTGCAACTAAATCCGACAACTGTCTAAAAACGGTGTCCAGAAATGTACCGAAGGGCATATTCAGTACTGTTAAAGAGAGCGGTGTTTCTTGGCAGAGAATGCCTCGCGTTCTAGTGGTGCAGTAGATGAAACAGCGGCAGACGACAGCATCCCATAGCAAGAAAAAGGAGGACGACAACTAGGACGACGACGACGACGACGAGAGCAGACAACAAGACAGCGTAGCCAGCTTAGCGGACGTAGATTTGTAGCGGAAGAGCGCTTTGATTTGTTCATCTGCAGTTGGCGCTTCCGGAATCGCGGACGCTGGGCGAAAATATGTGGCACAGGCAAATCGGCTGCGGACGCTCACATTTTTGACGCCTCGCGTCCGACGCTGAGCGAAGTTGGCAGCTTTTTCACTGTATATTCGCTCGATGGAGGTTGCCCTTTATACGCCTTCCTCTCAAACGAAGGGGTAGATGGCCATCTTTTCTCCTTTTGTGAGGTGTAAATGTGACGTGAAAAGAGTAGAAATTGGAGATCTACCTTTTTCACTCCATTAGAACACCTTTTTGACACCAGTAACCACCAGCTCGCTTTGCTACCTCTCTATCCTCTTGGTAAGGAAGTTAATTTGACATATACTTTGCACGCACATTTCCTATGACAAAATTTAGATTTCGTGACACTTCGTGCAGGTATTAATTCGTTGGTGCGCGCTTTCAAATCGCGATCGTTTGTTGTGCGAAATGTTCCGTTACAACGCGTTCGATTTCACTTCTGAGATTACAAATATTATATACACATTTCAGATACGGTACAACAAAACGTACAGGCAGTATTTTACGTAGCAATCTTCTGCACTCTGTGGATCATACGCATATGGTCGTTACCTTTTAGTTTGCAAATAAGTTGTGACTTCAATTGAATTATCTCAACATTATGAGCTTATATCACAGCTGCACACAATTCAACATGGTAAGTACAAAGGATTGCATTTGGTGACAAGTGGTATATCCCTTAGTCCAACTGTCGTTTGCGCTGACGACATTTTTCTAAACGCGCAGAATCCCAGGGTACGAGGTAGATTTTATGTTATTTTCCGTAGAATTGGTGCACTTAACCGCTGAACCCCCGCCCATGCATTTTTTTACATTGAAAACACGCTGACGCTATGCGACTCCAGCAGAACTTCGGAAGTGAAGCGTAAGTCCACGTGACATTGCAGCTTCACTTATGTCATTTAGGCAGGAAGTTGCAAACCACCCATTGTAATGGGCGTTCGGGAAGAGAAATGGGGACAGCAATTTGGTTCTGCTCTAAAGTCTTGAGAATTTGGATTTTGGGTGCGATTAATGCCGTAGGTGTTATAACTTGTTTTTCCTTCTTTCGTGTGTCGTTTGTGTGTTACTTGCTGTGCAGCAAACAGTCAGTAAAAGCTGCATTTACCTTGTGGTCGAGCCTGCATTCTTCAAGAATTACAGCCAGAGGTTCCAAATATTATGACATTACTCGCTTATCCCGCATAACTTAATGAATGTTTATATCAGCCATGCGCTTGCTTGTTAATGTGCATCCAGCTTAGCTGACGACTGATCGAATTCGATGACAAAATTATTAAACGCATTATTTGCGGTTGAAGGCCCGTACTTCGAAATAAAGCGGTCAAAATCGGAGTTGCAAAATAGTCGCAGACTATTGCGGAGTAATGCGGACTATATTGGAAAGGAATGTTTGGTCGTCCCCCGATTGAATATAGTCCGCATAAAGTGCAGAGCCGCTCGCGGGAAAATGACACGAGCGGACTTACCTGGGTAAGAGCTGCAATGACCCAACTTGAACTGACCCGATAATAAGCTAACCAGCACGTTGTACGGTGTCCGCCCTGCTGACTGCTACGCCCTGCTAAATTGATAGTTCCAATCTTTTCGCTTGCACTAACTGCAAATCCCGCACTTGTTCAAGGAGCGCAACCCTCTCGCATTCTTTTCGTCATAGAGCTCACCTGTATATAAGAACGAAAAGAAATGAGTCGAAGAAATAAGTCGAAAAGAATGAACCTATTGACTTCCATTCGCTAAAACGACTTCGACAGACATTGAAGACTCGTGGAGTGAAGAGGAAAATGTGATATCGGCTTTTTATGCCGGCGTATGTACCTCGTTGAGCGTAAAGTCTTACAAAGCAATCGAGCTCTCTATTTTTTTCGGCCTCCCAAAATCGTCGTACTCTATGAATGAGAACCACAGGCTGACAAACCTAAATATGTACTATTCGAGTTGAACAAAAAAGAACAGCAAGGAAGAAACGCTTCCCTTTTATGCGGACGCGAGCTGCCCTTGCATGTTTTAAAACTGCTCTCCAGCTCTGATATACCTAAATCAAAGATTCGATCAGTACTCTAGAGTAATCTTCTAGTTGGTCACACAAAGAACTGTGAAACATTTTTATAAACTAATTTCAAATGAAAAGCATTCAAAACTCGGTTAGCATCAAGCAGAAGAGGGCCGACTGTCGTGCATACAGACGACGAAGCCGTACGCGCGTGCGTGCGACGTCATAACCCCAGCTCACCCTGCTTAGGAGCAGAATAGATAAGAGTTGTTACCACCCAAGCAGCACAATGTACTGAAAGTCCAGTGCACTAGGGGTGGACGGTATGTGTCTTATCAATGCCATTTAGTTGCACGAGCCTGTTCAAGGCCTTTGACCTACCCGTCCACCCCTATTGCACTCGACTTTCAGTACATTGTGCTGCACTCTGACTTAATACCCCGATATGGCCGCGCAATTATGACATCATTTCGGCTAACCTGGCATAGTCTGGCTGTTTTCCTCCTGCTTTGAGGAACCCGGAGTTGCGGGAGTTGAATAAGAAAACGCGCCCATGTGTTATCGTTTCCCGCCCTGAAAAGAATGCACGCGAAACACAAACAAATACCACGTGATAGCCATTTTTTTTTACAGTACTTTTTGTCGTTGCATTTTTGCCATTCTACCGAAAGGCAAACATTGCTTGGGGACGGGGAGCATCCACAGGAGAAACCGTACCAATTCATCACTGACAAAGCATAAGGGAGCACAGCCGTAGGTAGGTTTGAAACTCTTCCCGGTCTTCAGCATGGCCTTGGGGATCAAGCAGCGGATTCACGTAGCAACGCCGCTGATGGGCCCTGTACAGAAAAAAATTTTCAAACCACATTCACATAACATATTAGGGAGTTTTAGTGAATCGTCTTCACACAAACGGTTCGCAATTGTTTCGCCACTCACCAACCAGCGGATTCAACTCTGCCTGTTCTCACCTTCTTGCCCTCCGCGATACCGTCCGTGAACTGTTTTAGTTAAGAAGGAAAAAAAAAAAACTGAAGCTACTAATGGGACAGGAACAGAACGAAAAAAATGTAACAATTCTTTAATTTCCGATAACCCGCAATAACCACAGTTTGAGAGATTTCAAAAATACACAATGCGTACTCGGTCCGTCGAACTCGCATAGCACACTCGCTTATTGGGATACGAATCCAACTGGATAATATTTAGATATTTAGATAATATATTGGATATAGAAGATTAAGGTTTACCAGGAGAAATAGTGGTGCACTGGATCCTGCAGGAAGGTGAGACGTGTACACCTATACTAAGGCTTTCGGAGGAACCAGTGACGGATAATAGTCACACTGTATACAGTTCGGTGACAAAAATTACCTCTTCGGCAGCTTTCCCTTCACCTCATGGCGAATCCTCGATTGCAGCCACCTTGGCCAGATTGGAAATTAGAGAGAATTTATTTAGTACAATATTACCTTCGTAGCGTATTAATGGCGGTGAAGATCAAATATTTTATGACACGGCTAATTCTATACTATACATGACGTAACCGTTGTCGCCACCTGGTAATGTCATTCGATTATCTGCGGCGAAAAACCAACCCAGACAAGCAGACGATATTTTAATAAGATATCGCGAAGAGCATGGAGGGGCCATTGTCGCAAACACGCTGAGCAAATGTCTACACAATGCTTCTTCTTACATCGGGCACAGCTCCATTCAGTTGGTTCGATATACCTGACGACTGTAATGACAAATACTTGAAGTACAATTGACCTTCTGTTCCTTCACTATAGTCATATCACTGATAGCATTATAGTCGGCGAGGCACAAGTACTCACGTAGGATACTTTGATATCCTTGGACCTAGACCGTGATAAGGGATGTCCTGAAACGGGCTGTATAAAAAGCGTGACACTCGAATACAGACCAATTCTTCGGAACGACGGTAACGGTAAGTTTACAAAAACTTTATGCAGCCCCATTTTATGCCCCATTATGTCGTCACCTGTAAAACTTGCGTTCCTTTGCTCCCGCCTTTGCTTTAGTTTCTCTTTTGTCCTCTCTTAGTTAAACGTTTAATAAATTCAGCGCACAGGCAATCAACACAACGTAAGTCTTGACGTTTCGGGTCCCATACGGGTCCCATCATCAGAAGTGAACCGCCCTATCCGTTACTGCTCACTTATGTACTAGTGGGGTGTAACAGTCTGGGAGGGGTCCAGGGTTCTTGTTGATAGTATCTTTTGTTTTCTTTATGTACCAGGATCCGAGATGCTTCCGTACACCTCACTTGGTTTCCCGTGTAAGAATGGATTGATTACCAAGTGTCTTACCTTGCACGCGCGTTCACTTCCTGTTTAGGGCAGATTTCTCGATATCGTTATTGTGCTCTTTCATCCGAGTCTTCGTTTTTCTTCCCGTCTCCCCGATGTAGACCGCCGGGCAATCTCGACAAGATATCTTGCGTACGACACCCCTCTCATCCTCAGGCAGCGCTCTGTCTTGTGGATAACTAATCAGGCTGCTCAGTGATGACATGGGCTTGAAGCTGGTCTTCGCGTTTACCTGAGACAATACGCGCCTGATGGGTTCCGATAGACCTTAGATGTAAGGGATGGTGAGATATATGGGGCTTGTCTTGGGTTGCATCAGGTACCTCCGGGCGGGGCGATAACATTCGATGGTATTTGTCATTAATGAAAGATTCTAGGTAGGCCCTTCCTCGGAGGCGTATTTTCGCTTGTGAGATTTCTGTTAGTTCCACGGAGCGATTTGTGTGGTGAGGAACCCAATGTTTGGACGTGTTAGAGTTCCACATCACTTCCGGGCTAGCCCTACTGTACATCGTACGGTAAAGATTCGGAACTACATAATGCACCATAGTCATATGATCGCTCCTAAAAGTTTATTTATCATTTTTCTGATTAGACGGCTTACATACTGCGGAACCCATTCCTTCAATGGCTATTGCAATGCATTAAACGCGTCCTACGGCACGCCATAGGACTCACGAAAAAAGAATAAGTTTTCTACGTGAAGTAGTTCGTGAGATCCAAGCCCTTGAATAAATACACTTCTACTGTTCTACATTCAGCTCTAGGTCAGGATCGAGAACGTCCCCAGTTCCCTTTGGTTCTGATAAGCACGTGACATGTTCCACTGTCAGCACACTGGCTAATGTGTAGCAGCAGCGTGAGTTACGGCATTCCCGGCGCCTATTTCCTGCGCTATGTCTATGACAAGTCGGACCTTTTGAGTGCAGGTTTACATCAGATTCATATTTATTTTAGGTTCAGATTTCTTTGACAGAACACTATGGTCTGTCCTCTCTCCATCTGTCCATGTCTGTACACCGCTCATAGCCACAGTTGCTTCGCGGCGCGAACACGGAATAAAAAAAACAATATGGTACAAGAGGTTAACAATTTACATATAGAGGTCCCGTGGTTATCCACTGTCCACCCACGGTCACCCCCAGAATAGTAGAATTCAAACATTCTTTTCTATTCCAGTAATCATTCTCTTCTTCTTCAGATTTTCCTTTGAGTGTCGCTCCAGAAGCATCGGAAGAGCCAAGATGCGTTTTGCGTTCATCATTGCCGCTTTCGTTGCTGGTACGTCAGTAAGGGACATCCTTCCAATGTCCCGAATAAAATGTCTCCAATATTTTCTACTTGCCATAAGATATTACACTCTAAGCTGATAAATGTTTTTGAGCACCGTTACACTTGCAGTGAGTCTGCTTCCAGATGAGTGGCGACAAAACTATAAATATTGCCCTTTAAGCAAACTCGTTTTGCTACGATACGCGTTAAACACTAGTATTTGCGCATACTAGAGGTTCAACACATTGCAATTTAGTTAAAAAAGTTTTCGTGTGAGGGCTTCTGGATTCATGGTATTTACATCTGGTATTTACGACAATGGGATTAGGGATAAGAAAAGCTGAACTGCGATCAGAAACACCCAAATATCACGATACAAATAAAGCTGTGTTTGTTGTTCTGATCAGAGAATAGGGTGCGGTTATTGGAACATGAGGCACATCCAGTGAACGATCCATCGCATGGATAAACGTTGAGAAGGACATGCGGAGAGAAATTCTTTCGTGGATTCGTGCGCAAGAAGACAACCAATGTACAGTTGTAGAGTGTATTTTATAATCTAGAAATCCGCGCTATGATTTAGATACCAAAATGCAATAAAACTCCATTCATAGTAACATCGAATAAAGTCCATCCATCTATCCGCAGGGGCCTTGGCAGGGCCATTTGAAGCAGTCGATCAGGACTCGGTCAGCTTGCCCGACTTTGAAGTTGTTCTTCCCGGACAAACCGCAAGGAAGGTGAACTTAACCGAGGGAAAGGTAGAGGGACTGAGCAAGTTCCTCTCGCCCGGCAGCGATTGCTACGGGCTTTACAAGTGTGATGTGTTTGTCAGCGGGCTACGTGTCGCCTACAAGGCTGTCGCTACTGAGCCAAAGCGAGAGTTCAATGTGGTAGTCGACGTTCTTCACGGCCTATTTCATGTGGAGGGTAGGAAGACAACAGGTACGCATTGTCTGAACTGGGAAATGAGCAGGCTTCAGAGTTCTGTTCATTCATGAACCGTGTATCCTCTTAGTTTTCGGAAGAAGCCTTCTTATAGCTTGCGTAATTAGAGTTGCAGGTTACACGTCCGTACACGATTCCGTAATAGTGTTTGCGTCATCGTTGACACGTGCATCGTTTCCAGGAGGAAAGTACAATCTAAAGAACGTCCGTGTCAAGTCCCTGCACCAGTATGTTAGGGAGCCAGTGGAGTTTGGCACTGACCGGGAGGAGAATGCAGTCTTCGACGAGAAGCTCAAGGAGAAATTGCTGGAAGTCTTGGAGCAGCTCACGCGTACAGACGCATTCAATGCTGCCCTGGTCAAGGTTTTCGGATCTGACCCTAGCAAGCCAGGTTGGTGGAAACCCCGATATAAAACTGCTGTCCCGGACATACCTAGCTATTGCCAAAGACCATTCAGCGGAAATTCCTATGGAGAGACATCGCGCATGTTCCTCTGCCATGAACCGTTGCACATATTAGTACGCGTTTCGAGAGTGAGGGATTTGTGATTTACATCGATAATAATCGATACGAGTAATTTATTATAAGATAGTAAGTATATCGTGGTCACCCATTGCAGTTCAAATTCCACGAGGATGTGATCCTCTGTCGCTCGACACATCGCTCCACTTGAAACGCGTTCCCGAATGGGACATTGAGTCCTAAAAGCCGTAAGCGAGATGAAAGTTCTATTCCGCGGAGCAGCGATGCAGGCATCCATGTGCGTATAGTTAACTAGAGGGTACATCTTTCACCTGGGCGTCCGTTGGTGCGCAATCAGTATATCCGTAGTCCAACTTGTCACTATGGCTCCATTCCAGACGTATCATCTGCAGTCTTGTCACAGCAGGTTGCAGATGTTATCCTCTGATTTTAGTGCATTACTTATTCGGGCATACAACCAACTCCTTCCATTAGAAGATGTGGCTGTAATCTTCACAAATTACATTCGACATGCGTACAAATGTAGTCCCCTAAACCTTGCAAATGCACTTTGATTTCAAAAAAAGAAAAAGAAACCTCGACGCCTTGTAACTTGCGCTCCTCCTTTCATTTCCAGAGCCGTTCGAGGTACTTCCCAATGATTTCGTCGCCTTTCCCGATTTCGAGCTTTCTGTGTCTGGAGCTCCCACGAGGAACGTGAAATTCACCGGGGGAAGAGCAGAACCTCTGAGCAAGATTCTTAAGCCTGCCCGTGGTTCTATTGGAGATTTTACACTCGTTCTATCACTCGAGGGACTGCGTGTCACCTACCTCGCTGTAGCCACCGAGCCGGACGACCGGTTTGAGGTAGTAGTAGATGTGCTACAGGGCTCTGTGGAACTGAAGCGCACGAAAACCGCAGGTATGAGCATTTATGTCATTTACTGGCATTGTCAAGGCCGAAAGGCCGGAAATGTTGATGAGAGTAGACACAAAAATTGCTCTAATTGCGCGCATCTTAATTCCAGTTGAGCTTTAAACGTACGTATTATAGACATTACGGCTTGCTGCCGCATATACGAACACGATTGACTTTTGCTCCTCCACAGCCCCTAAGAAATGAACGACATACGTAGTTGTTAGGAAATTCGTCACTTCAAAAGCTATGTTCTCATACCCAGGGACATTTGAACTGAAGAACGCTACTGTGAAAGATCTGCGGGTGTACGTTGACAAGCCAGCGAAGTTCAGCAACGATAGCAAGCAGAACACCGTGTTTGAAGAGAAGCTGAAGGAAAAAATGTTGCTGGTTCTGAAGCTGTTCGGGCAGTCGGAAGTCCTGGTTAATCCCCCTAAACAAACATCAAGCGCCCTCGGAGGAACAGACATTAGATCCATCGATAGCAGGGCCTTTTGAATACCCAGTGCGTATCTATCGTTTCCTACAACGGTATGCAAGCTCTTGGAAAATGTAAGAAATAAACCTTGTTGTCGATGCACACGTAAACGGCATTTGGGTTTCATTAAAATAGATAGGAGAAGGAAAACAAAAAACATTGAGCACGACGGGTGGAAAAACTGCCGAAGTGCTCCGCGTAATCAGAGGAAAAATCCTCAATTTAAGAACAGCTAGTATAAATGGGAGACAGTGTTTCTACGGTTTCTCTACTCTTCGATTCAAACTATTACCCTACTGAATAGCTTTCATTCTGAAAATGTTTTATTCACAACGATTACTCAGGTGTCACAGATGAAAATCAATCACCGCCTATTTATACGAGGCGGCATGCCTATGCCTTCAAAACGACCTTTCTCCTTGCATTTATTTGTTGTATTGCCAACTGTAAGATGGGAAAAGTGCAAGCACATTTCTTTCCTCTTCGCGGTGTTTATTCCACGTATCATGGGGAATAAGCTCCTGCTGGCCGCCATTTGTGAGAAAACCATCGCTTCGAAGCTAGTGATTATTCTATCACGGAATCGCGGATGTGGGTTGCCAGAGTCGTCGTCGTCGTCGCAAGCTATTATGTCAGTTCCCTAAATCTCCAGCGCGCGAAACACCCTCCTTCGCCTTCACGATAGACACGTCATGAGCGCGGGGACGCGCGTCACAAAATTGTGTGCGGGGCGGGAACGCTTCTCATTGGCTTCTCATTGCATCTGAGATCACACGATCAAGGTAACATCAGCCACCATTGGTCAGCAACACTGCTCAGGTCGGAACGTCTGCTACCGCTGTGAGCGGCAGCGATTCTATAAATGAAATTGCGTCGCGGCGCAAAAATTTAGGGTGAAATATTTTATCGGAATGCTTTTCACAGACTACCTTACAACGCGGTGGCAGTTGTCGGTCATGTTGGACACCACTCTAATGCGCCTTTGAGGCTACTTCACACATACGGCAACAGCTGACGGCGATCTTAGAACGGCACGGCAAATCGCCAGTTTCCTCGCCGTTGTGACGACACGAAAAAAAGGAGTTGACACATGTGCAACTTATGCTGCGGCGTGACCTCGCCCACGCTCCATCGACCAATGGACACTGCGTATACGACTTGCCGGCACGTGCCGTGTTTAGCCACTGAAAAGTAACTATCCTCCAGTAAGTAATTTTCCTCCAGGCCTCATCACACGATCCGCTCCAACGCCTCCTTATTCCCTTCTGCTCGCAAAACATAATGGCACTTAGTGACAATACATTTTCCCCGATGCTCGAACAGACTTACCCGCTAAAGTAGACGCTCTTCAATTGAAAACACACACACACACCAGCATCATTCTGGTTCTAAAAATGTGGCTGGTTTGGCGAGACCAAAATGAATGAGAGTGGCAATGTACAGATATGTTTAGCGAAATGAATGACTAGACAGATTGCTTACTGGGGTTGACAAACAATGTGTCTGGTATGAATTTGCTTTCGTGGGGCGGTCATCAGGAAGGTGAAGCGAGCATACCAAAGAAGATACAGGAAGGTGTCACCAGCCACAACAAGCCATAAACTGCGAATAGCTCACCCGAGCCCACATTTCAGGATTCCAATCCTTTCTCTGAAGGTCCGCATCGACCGTTGGCGCAGATCTTTATTTGCTTTATCCGAAGGCAATGTGTGCATTGAAAACTGCACAGGACACGGACAGTCTACGTGCAACAGGAGGACGTGCGAATCACATTGGAATACTTTCACGCTTTGATAACGCCTGTACTTGCTGCACCATACGACTGAGTACGGCTTCCCAGACCCATATCCACCTCTCGACATTTCATGTACCCCTGCGAGTCATAGAACTACGAAACGCACCACGAAAAAACTACGTCGCAGCAATAAGCGGAAACGCAAGTTCGAGGCGCCGTGCAATGGCGTCCAATGGTGGCGCGCCAACGGCGCCACCTGGCGAGATCCTGTCGAAACAGTTTCCGAAAAAGGTCTACATAGCTGAAGTTGGTTTTTACGGCTTTATCTTTACCATAGGGGTGACACAAATCCGCCATTGTTGTAACTACCCTCAACGGGTGCTTTTGGCAAAGCAGTCATCTTGCCCTTGTCGCACGTCATAGAAAGCGTCATTTTCAGGCCATGTTAACGAGGTCATGTTAATCTGTGTAAATGTCGTTTTGCCGTTTACCGACATATTTCCGTCGTCATAACGCCAAGAGATGAACGTATTTTGCCAGCGTAAACTATGGGGTGCTTCTTCCGCAACATGGTAGCCAGTTTTCCTTAGTTAAAGGAGCATGGAAATGATCGGAATGAAATATGACGGGAGAAGTAGAATTTGCTATTCTGAGCACTGTAATACACATTCGCACAAAAAGTTTGAGCGTTTGAGCGCAATCCTGGAGCGCGAGGGAGCTTTGAATCTCGCGGCAGAAATGGCCCCTCACTCGGCTGCCAGCACTGATCTCTATGTATAAAGGCTGGATCGCGCATGGGAGAGGGGCTCGTGGGGGAGAGGCGTGCCTTCGGGCCGCCATGTTGGTGGGCCCTAAAGTGCTGTGTGTGCCCATAGAAAACAATGGGAGGCAACGGAGATTGTGAGTATTTATTGCGCTGCTAGCATTGATCGTTGTTTGTCATCACACAATTTTGTAAGGTGCCAGCATACTGATGTATCCTAACAGTGTTTCACAGGTGTCCCGCCGTTCGATTCTTAATTACGTTATGTTTTGCATTCCGAAACTAGACCGTCACCGCAGTGCAGCGCTGGGGATTGTACTACAGCACGTTTCCCAGCCAATATTTCAATAAGAAACGACTTGAGGTTAACAACAACCATGTATATAATATCCCGTACTGCGTTCTGAACAAAAATTGTTCCATAAAGAACGGTCCGGGAAAAGATATACTCGCATGGCAGAAAGAGATCGTTCTGTAGAATCACAGCCGTTGTTTTAGCCGTGTATGCGTTTAGTATGATTTATATCAAGCATCGCCTTAGAAAGAACCTTTTAGTAAACGACAGCGGTGCTTTGCCTCGCAAATATAGACACACCGAAGCAGCGCAAATAATTACTTCACGCAATTAGATCACACTCGATAGGACAGTTAATCAGGTAGTGATGTAAGCTTAATCAATTAAGTTACTTAGAAAGTGGTAACACCTCCTTGAGACACAGGACTTATCTCTTTTTGAAGTACAGCCCCTCTATGTTTGTTTGCTTCTTCATTTGTTCTGATTATTTGCAGGCGCGGTTGTGCCAAACTGAATGTCCTTCTCCAGCACTCACATGCTTTTGTTGAATACAACTGCAGCGTGAGAAAAGCTGCTTGGCGACGGGGTCCTGCTATCCAGTGCTGACTTTGTCATGCTTGTTATGTGGAGCATGTTCCAAAAAATGCAGCTCCACATATGGTCTTCAAGTTGCAACAGGACTATTTGGAGGTTGAAACAGTTGTGATTTTGTCATTTTGGCCCTCGTGTACCCAGTCTGTGAAACGCAAACAAAAAAGTCTAACACGATATGCTTTTGTAATGAAGATCACTGATGATGAGTAAAGAGAATATACGAGTTCAAGTTTATTCAATATTTTATATCGTTCATTATATTATTCAACATTTTATGTCAAGTTTATACAACATCAAGTTTATTCAAGTTCAAGATTTATTTCTTGCACTTATGCGTTTCAGGATACAATGAACGTGCAGGCAGGTCGCAAAAGACTACATTTATTGTTTTGTGACCTTGCTACAATGGCAATATATATTTTAGGAATGACAATGGTCAGGTACGCTCTCTAAATTTGTAGCACTCAATTTTAGGTTGGAATGAGCAATGAATAGCAACTTCCCTCCTGATATTTTGTCATATATGCTAAATTTTAAATTTAATGTGATCGAATATGTGATAATATAATAATAATATATAAGAATATAATATGTGATAAATGAATGTGATCAACAGTAAATGTAAACAACATGAGTAGCCAGAGAAGTGCATTCACAATAAATAATTTTCTTCTTATAGCGTATATGTGCATGCCTATTAACTGAAACAATTATCACAGTTCCCTGACAAGTTTTAATTTCTGAGAGTGTACTGTAGAGGCTGCTTAGATCTACAACAGTTCATACAAGGTATTATATACTGTGAATGCCTTTAAAAATCCCATGTGACACATATGCCTTTACTTTCTGGAGGTGCTGTGGTAGTCAAAGCTCGTGGGCATTACGCAGGTTCTGCACCGAGTTCTTGAGTACGTCGAGGCAGCTGTGAAGTAACCTGCATTGATGATGATTATTACAATTTTTATGGTGCATCGACAACAAAGGAAATAATACATCAGAACATTGGTTTGGGTGCAACCAGTTAAAAATGAATATGTTGTTTAATAAATGCACTGGACAAATGTTAAAACATCAGTTTAAAACATGGTTTACAATCCCTATATCTTCTAAAAATTAAAAAGATTAAAAACTATTCTAAAAAGAATATGGGGAACTCTTCTAAAAAGAATTATAATCTCTAATTATTATATTGTTGGGTGAAGGACCCTAAAGTGTAAGGTGTGTTTCTGATGTGAACATGTAAGAAAATATGCAAAACTGAGAGAGGCTAACCACAGTGCGTGCACTGAGGTTCCTTCCTGTAAAGTAGAAACCAGTGGATGAGGAACGTGATACTTACCTGTACACCCAGCCGTATCACACTGCACAGATTATTCACTGGGCAGCCCTCATGACGAAACCTGTATTGAGAGACCACTTTTGCCTTAAAACTGCTACAGATAGCACGACACGCTACAGATTATTACTATCGTACCAAGCTGACGATGCAGCTCAGACACAAAGGCGGTATTCAAGTCGCGCCACACCACCGTTACGTAGGATTCTTTGTCACAAATCAAACCAAGGCACAAAACAATACCAATACATGAAAAAAGGTGACAATCTTGGTCTCATTATGACGTAATACCGAACTTGTGCGCGAAGGTAATTCAAAGAAATGAATGTGGCACTTGCTTCCGCAGAGAACACCGTGCACCATGCTAGCAATGCATGCAAAAAAGCGCTCGATTGCTTGCACATATATTGATGACAACACTACCTGTGTAGTGTAACATGTTCTTTCAAGCATATTATGCACTCAAACTGTATTTGCCGCCGGGTAAAATGCAAGTGTGCTTGATTGAACGTCGGAAGAGCGATCAAGCAACCTGCATCCAGTGCTCGTTTTGGGCAAAAAAACACTTCATAATGGTCAACTAAATATACAGAATGGACGCCTATTTATTCCTTGATGAAGAGTGACTCACCTGTATAAATTTAGGCCCTGTAACCTTGCCAGTACGGTTGGTACGACCGTAATTGCAAGAAGTTGCCATGATCGCTGCGGCGACTGTTGTGGGTACAGTAAGATGGCGGCCGGTTTCTTCACGCTCGCGCTCCCAATCCGCGATCCAGCCTTTTACAATCGAGATCAGTGGCTGCCAGCCGCTGACGTCATATGGCCGCGCCGTCTTTTTCTTTCTTTTTTGCGATTTCTCCGGCGTCGCGGCGAGCGAGCAGGAAGCGTTGTTGTTCATCGGGCGTCGTGGAAAGGACAGGTGATGAACTGAACACTCTTTAGGCGACACGTCTGCTCTTTTTGACGAAACGTTTTATGGAGTTGGAGCTAAGCCCACAACTCCCCATAGAGCCCATAGTATAGCTAAATTCACACAACACTGGGCACACGACCAATGAGAGTGCAGCGATTGCTTCCTCAATCCTCCAATCAGAAGTCTTTCCATCCGGCTCGCAGCCCGACCGGTTCTGGCTGTAGCTGACTTCTGCTTTCCATACTGGCCTGTACCGGCTACCCCTCACCTCTAAGTCTACTAGCTTTCATGCACGTCGTAAAGTTATTCCGTGATTCCCAAACAACTGTGAAAAGTGTCGTAATGAACAAATTTATTTATACTGACACAATCGGCAGGTTGACACATATACATGCACTGAGCGTACTCAGTCCATCGCGTAGCGCTTCCTAGCACACTGGAACAAAGTTCAAACTTGCAAAATACGCATATCGACACAGCTTATTCCCAGCAACGAACAACTGTCACATACTTGCGCACAATCGCTTGATCATCATGTCCTTGCCTGCTACACGTCAAACATAAAATGCTGCTTCATGAATCGTATTTTCTTGTCACCGCTAAGCAGATCTGACGGCGCTCGAACATGTTCATCGAGCCAGAATTCATGACAACACTTCAGTTTGAAATCCGATTGGCTCTTCGTAGACCGATGCTTGTGGCGAGAAACAGTAAAACACGATCAAAGGCACCATAATACACGGATAAAAGGGCGATCGACGAACGCACTTGCCTCCCAACGAAAGACACCGCCAACGCGGCGCCCACCGTTCAGATTTCAAATGAAACCGCCGAAGGAGAACGCAGCACGCAGGCGAGGAAGCGTGAAGTGCCGTTTTCAAATTCTGGCAACCAATCCGGACACGCTTGTGCCGTCCGACCAACAGAGAGGCACGGATTGCTCCGTGCGCAGTAACACGCATTTTGATACATATTTTGCGAGAGCTGTGGGGGGCTGCCTAAGCTCCGCCAGCTTCGATTTCACTACACGAATGTACCGGAGGCTGGTAAGTGATGCTGCTAAGTGTGAACGAACATTCGCATTGAAATATAGTGCTTCTTCTTGGTTACAAATGCATAGTCATGAAGACGCGGCGCAGTGACCAGTGTTTTCACTTGAAGAGGTCGTCGACAATCATGACTTCTCCGTGTTGTGGTCAACACTATGGGCTCTGAACCGGTGGACACTGGCATCTCTGAGGCGAAAGAGCGGACCGATGAATGCATAGCTGTGTAACATTGCGCTTACCATATCTTACTGATACCAGCAGCGCAACGTCTCCACAAGCACAACAACTTGGATACCAAAATGAAGTCAGTAGAGTTCATCTGCTAGCGATCTGTGGGAACCCCCAAAACCGGCCAAATAAGCATTTCCTTTTTTGAATGGTCATACGCGGCATACAACAATAGCACATGGAATAAATCTCCAACTGACAGGAATGTATTTAGTCGTATCATATACATATATGCTGCACACAGGCACAATACTGTTCACTAATTAACGACACCTCAGCACAATCGGAACAGAAACCACAACCGCGTACGATCCACCTCAACCCAGGCCGTCACGGCAACACAGAGGCCTAGCCACACCTTTTACACTGCCCGCAGTCTTGTTTTATGCAAAACGTACGAGACAAATCATGTAAGCACGCAAGTGAATGTCAAACGCAAATAAATAGCAACAGCGTCTCAGTCAGTAAGTCGCCACGATTCCGGAGCTAGCAGACGCAGCTCTCCACAACTCCCCATAGAGCCCATAGTATAGCTAAATTCAGACAACACTGGGCACACGACCAATGAGAGTGCAGCGATTGCTTCCTCAATCCTCCAATCAGAAGTATTTCCGTCCGGCTCGCAGCCCGACCGGTTCTGGCTGTTGCTGACTTCTGCTTTCCATACTGGCCTGTACCGGCTACACCTCACCTCTAAGTCTACTAGCTTTCATGCACGTCGTAAAGTTATTCCGTGACTCCCAAACAACTGTGAAAAGTGTCGTAATGAACAAATTTATTTTTACTGACACAATCGGCAGGTTGACACATATACATGCACTGAGCGTACTGAGTCCATTGCGTAGCGCTTCCTAGCACACTGGAACAAATTTCAAACTTGCAAAATACGCATATCGACACAGCTTATTCTGAGCAACGAACAACTGTCACATACTTGCGCACAATCGCTTGATCATCATGTCCTTGCCTGCTACACGTCAAACATAAAATGTTGCTTCATGAATCGTATTTTCTTGTCACCGCTATGCAGATCTGACTGCACTCGAACATGTTCATCGAGCCACAGAAGTCACGACAACACTTCAGTTTGAAATCCGATTGGCTCTTCGTAGACAGATGCTTGTGGCGAGAAACAGTACAACACGATCAAAGGCACCATAATACACGGATAAAACGGCGATCGGCGAACGCACTTGCCTCCCAACGAAAGACACCGGCCCACCGTTCAGATTTCAAATGAAACCGCCGAAGGAGAACGCAGCACGCAGGCGAGGAAGCGCGAAGTGCCGTTTTCAAATTCTGGCAACCAATCCGGACACGCTTGTGGCGTCCGACCAATAGAGAGGCACGGATTGCTCCGTGCGCAGTAACACGCATTTTGATACAGATTTTGCGAGAGCTGTGGGGGGCTGGCAGACGATCCTGGCGGGGAGCGGACGCTTCCGGCAGCCAATGAAGTTGTCGGCCGCCTGACGTCACCACACGCCAGACTCGGCTTGGGGGAGACTGTCGCCGCGGAGCGCATTCTTGCAAGCTAATTTTCGCAGGAAATTCGCGCTTTTCGAAGGAAATAGTTTGCGTGATAGTTTATGAAGCTAGTATGTTCACATCAAGCGTTAAAAATATATATGTTCCAAATGATTTCCATGCTCCTTTAAGTACATCGCATCGGCTCATCGGGTCTCATCACATCTTTGGAAGTCGTCAACTGTACGAGGCCTTATATGCAAAACTGTGCGTTTTACTCCAAGATTATCGGATAAGGATACTTACCGTGATCGAAAGACATCCAAAACGTCGCGTAGAAACAACAACCGCATTGTTTACAAACGGTTTAGCACCCGATCAGGGCCGTCACCATCTTTAAGGTGACGTGTGCCTTGACGTTTTCTGTGACGTGCGACCAGGACCTGTCCAGGATGCATTGCATTCGCCCAGCACGATTTCGTCTACTGATCAATACATTAGATGACACCCCTGTGATCTTTACACCGTGGATTTTTTCGTGATTTCTTTTGACGAGTTTATTCTCAAAGTTTTTTTTTCTTTTTTCCTTTTTTTTTTTTGTGGAGTGCAGACCAGAGTGTTCCCGTTTCAATGTCTTCTTCTTGCGGGCACGTGAACACCTGGAGAAATGCATTGATGACCAGTCGGGTTAGAGCGGCCGCGACCCCGAAGTCAGACGGAAGAATACCTGAACGATGTGCGTGACAATGAATCCTACAGAAAGGCAAGTGCTATTACAAATAAGCTATTTCGAATAGAAAAAAAAGAAAACTACGAAAGAGGGGACGGATAAGGATCGGCGGTCTAATATTGACATCGATTACGCAGACCCCCCCCCCCTTTTTTTTTTCTTGCTTCTATGACCAGAGGACACCCTTTGTTTCGTCTATGACGAGAACACATCCTCTTTTTTTCGCTGGGATCTAACCGTCCATTCCAAACATGTTAAACCACGTACAAGGTCGTTATAGAAAGTGAGATGGAAGGCGTTACTATACATTTCGAAGCGACACTGTTACCGTCATTCGTGTAGAAACCATGCTCGGCTTCGATGACCCTTGCAACTGATTCCCATGCCATCGAAAAAGTCAGTGTTTGAACAGAGTCTCGATTTCGGTTTACAGCAGCTTTGTGAAGCCGGCTTCTTCCCATCACACGTGTTTCGGGAGATTGGCAGTGCCCCCTTCTTCTGCACCAACTGCGGTTGCTTGTGGTCGAAACGTACGCTTTTTTTCCACCCCCTCAGCTTTAACCGTTCTATAACCGTCTGCGTTTTTTATTTTTTGTAGAAGAAAAGCATTGTACAGACCGATTGCTACGCCCGTTTCTTGGCTGTCGAATAGTACTGTTCGACGTGTATGATAAAGGAATTCGACTCGTGAAGGAACAGGAGGAAGAAGATGGATCAGCACCGTCACTCCATAGCTGAAGAAGAATGTACGTTTTTTGTATGTGTTCAAAAAAGCGTTTCTCACGGTTTTTTGTTTATTCAGATTACAAATGGCTGCCTACGGGAGATTTGCCGCTGGTCTTAAACTTGAATCCTGCTCCCAAGAAATTCTTCCTGCGGGTCATTTGATCATTTGAGGACATGCCGCGGTTGTGGACTGTGGTTGAGGAACCCCAACCATTGGCAAGACTCGCACCTTTGTTCGTATTTTGCCTGCCTTCCCGGATGCGAAGCCAAAGCTGGATGATCTCTCTTTCTCTCTCTCTCTCTGTTTGTGCAAGCTCCTTCAAGTAACCACTCACGATAAATAAAACAAGGTTGTACTCCCATTCCATCTCCGTCATGACGCCTGAGAAGTGGTTCGCAACCTTTGTTCAAACGCGAATGGATTTAATTCGGTTGCGTGATTACATTCACGGCAGTGGCTGAGCGGCTGATTTTCGCTCGATTCTCAAGACGATACCCTGACATATCCTCGCCGCCAGTGGAACGACTGCAAAGAAAATGTAGCGCTTCGTAGAAAACAAGCTCGAGCTCTTGGAAAGACACAAAAGAGGTAAGGACGTCGACCCCTAGACCATCAACGCTGGTTTCAGCCGACCCATGGTTCGTCTTCTGTACACTTCCCTTGACGTCGCGGTGGACGGGGAAAGGGTCGACTGAGCACACTGGAAGGTCGTTTCTCATGCGTCTTATGTATGTCGTGAAATAAAAAATAGAGTATTTTACGAAGCAAGTTCTCTCACGAGGAGTCGCTTTATTGTTTCAGCATTCTCTTCCAGGTTACAGGAACGCATTGGTACACAATTTTTCAAGATGTAGAGTTTCGACATGCGTGTTGCTTAGTAGACGCCAAAAAGGCCCAGAGTATGACGAAAAAAGCGATTGAATACACCTGTCGTTATACTAGTCCACAACTACAGTTCTTCTAAGGGTTTCTTCGTGATACAGGAAGCCCGCGCCCCATTGCTTTTTTTTTTTGTCTTGATGATTAAATAGCCGGGCTTGCGTCAAAAGAAGGCTTCGTTGGAAGCACACAAATGCCTTTCAGCACAGAGGGATCGACGGGGTTCAGGAAGACGAGTTCCAAGATGTCGCTCTCGTACATTTTTTGCTTATGGTGAAGGAGGTGCGTAGGGATGTGATGGGGAGGACGGTGACCCGTGCGGAGCAGTGCCTTAGCGAAGAGCAATCGCAGATGCACATTCCATCACATAGAGATGCACATTCCAAAATATTCGTAACTTTTAATTTCCACGACATAGAGAATTCGCATTACGTTATAGTGTATATAGAAAATATCAACCCATTCGATTAAATTCTCTGCGATCATGAAAGAGTGCTCGTCAAAGTGAGCGAGCTAAAGTTTGCGTATTGTGAAATTACACATTCCACAACACTGATCGTAATTCGCAACACCTGTTCAAATTTTAATTAATCGCTTACTGATGTGTCGATAATTTTAGCATTTAAGCCACAATCAAATATCTTGTATAGTATGTGTGACTATATGCACAAATTTTTAATGTATATCTTTATAAAAAATGCAAGCAATAGCGTGCAGTTTTGACTTTGAAAATTTAAAGACGAAAATGATCTTTAGTGTGGAGTTTGCGTTTTACCACGTTATGAGCTAAAAACTTCTAAAATTAAAGTATGGCCTTTCCATTTGTAGTGCCCGTATGCTATGACACTAAAATAAGGTGATAGTTTTTCAGTATGGGGCTACGGGAAACCTCGAGTATATTTGTGAACTGGATCTACGTTTATGTGTGACCTGTGCTGATCTGCTTATTATAATTAATATACCATATCCTCCATTGTGTTTATGCATAATGCTCACCTTCATTGTATATTGGTTAAACATTTCCGATGACGGTTGTGTGATCCGCTTCTCCCAAAATCTGATTGCCATTTGGAAATTATTTCATATACGTTTGTGTGCCGTGTGTTACGAAGATTACGTGATTAGAAATGTAAACTTCGCCTGCACATCGGGCTTGTAAAATCTTCCATTTGCATCGCGGCATTTGATAATAGATTCGTTTCAACATATATTGTCAAAAGATGTTGTTTCAGAGTTGTGTTTCACATTTGATTTTTCTGTGTGGTTTATCCATATAGAACTTTCTGTTGCAAGATATTAGAAAAGTTGATGTAATTAAATTTGTTTCCCGTTTTTGATTGAGTATTGTTGCTATCATTTAATAATTTGGACTTTCTCTACATGTTCAATAAAAAATATTGCCTCTCCACAAACTTAGCCGACTATGTCATCCACTTTGATGAAAGAAACTTCCGTTTCAATGAAAGGGTGCGAAAAGATAGTGACCCCCGCGAATAATACCGACATCTATTTGCGCTGCACACTAAAATATATCGCCTTTGTACTCTCTTATCTGACCTCGAGAGCGCCCTGTTTGCTTGAGGAAGGAATATAGCTCTCAACCCTTTGATTGATAAAGCATGCGCAGTGCTTTGGCAGTATAGACATAGAGATAATATGTCTCCGGCGTTGGAAGAAAAACCGAGATCTTCACATATCGTACTGAACCCATGAGTTGGATGCCTCTGTCAAAGTAAGGTTTGTATCGTTCGTTAGAATGAAAATTGTATGGTGTTCGATTAGATTAAGTCACGAAGATGATTTTATGATGGTTCAATGATAGATTATTTTCCTCTATTGTTGTTTACGTGGCGCCGCTTAGAGTGTACTTCTGTTCTTGAGCGCTAAGTCTGTATTAATTTCGTCATGTTTCTTGTTTTGATAGATTGTTTCGCGATTGCATGTATCTGTTGTTTACGTGATGGCTAGGAGGTGCAGGTGTGGCTCTCTATTAATGCTAGCTGTTGATTGTGATGTTTCTCATTATTTCCTTATGTCTATGCTATTCACTTAATAAGAAATTGATTAATTAAAAGACGCGTATTCGTTGGAATAATCGACTTATCTTCCCTATTGTGCTCGAAATATTCATAACTGTCACAAAACAGGCGTACGCCTCCCGTCTTTAACAAATCAGTGCAGATACTATTAGAGCTGGTTGTTGGCTAGGATCGTGCTATGCGGTGAAGTTCATTGTTTAACATATTTTCTGTGTTGGATTCATAAAACAAAGTAAGGTTTGTAGTGTCTCTTAGAATGAAAATTGTATGGTATTCGATTAGATTAAGTCACATGGATGGTTTTATGAAAGTTAAAAAAATGATAGATTATTCTCCTATGCTGTTTGGTTAAGAATATCTTCTTTGACAAAATGTGGTGTTATAGATTTTATTTCCTCTTGTGTTCGGGTCGTTCTTGTCTCATGCTCTTCCAGGGTCTCTACTGTTCACAATTAATTACATACATCTATCAGAACTTGTAATTAAAGCTCCACTATGGTGGTCACTTATAGGAATATTAGACTTTTCATAATACAACTTGTAATTTTGATTGTAATTGTATTGATTAAGAATATCTTCTTTGATTAAATGTACTGTTATAGATTTTATTTCCTCTTGTGTTCGTGTCGTTCTTGTCGTCCGTGTCCCATGGTCTTCCAGGGTATCTGCTGTTCACAATTAATTACATGCATCTGTCGGCACTTGTAGTTATAATCCCGCAATCGCAATGATGTTGGTCACTTCTCAGACTTTTTTTAATACAACTTGTAATGTTGATTGTAGTTGCATTGGTTAAGAATATCTTCTTCGATTAAATGTAGTGTTATAGATTTTATTTCCTCTTGAGTTCATGTCGTCCTTGTCGTTCATGTCCATGGTCTTCCATGGATTCAAGTATGGTTGTTGATATTAAAATGTACCTTTATCAGATTATCCAATTTGGCCTCAGTATTGTATGTAATATTGAAAGTAGATTATCAAATGAGATTCTCTTCAGATTATTGTCGCTATAATGAAAGTATGATTGTTGATATTAAAATGTCTCTTTTTCAGATTATCCAGTGTGGCCGCAGTATAGAATGTATTATTGAATGCGAATGTGGTTTCCTATAATAGTAAGTCATCTTTCAGGTCGTTGGCGCGGGGCTCCATAATTGAACAATTGGTAAGCAATGTGATGAATGTTGATATTATGTTTTCTTTCAGAATCTGGTGACTTGAAATATTAATAGCCAATACATTATGTATGTTCTTTACATATACTATCTTGTGTTTTTATTTCTTCTGTTACAGGTGGTGAAGGTTTTTCGGCTGGGTTTTTCTCCTTCACCTGATTGGCATCACAATTGGCAAGACTATTGGCACAATTCCCAGCACTATTGGCAGTAATAAATATATTTCAGCTTGACTGGCATTATAATTGGCTTTAATAAATATATTTCATCTTGTACTTTTCGTGCATGACTCCTCTTTGCATGTTATAACCGCGCGGACAAACCTCCGCACACGCGTCGCGTGGGAAAAAATACGCGAACGGACCAGACGCGACGGTGGAGCTGCCCTGGCCTGTGTGCCGGCGTTTCTCATTGCCGTAGTTTCTCAACCCCACAGTACCACTGACTAAAATAAATACAACGTAAATATAATACTAATATAAATAACATATTTGATGCTGAAGATTTAAAACATCGCATGCACATGATGTCCACTGGATGTTACTGAATTATTGTCGAGATATTTTCTGGACGTCCATCAACAGTCAATAAAATATCTAATGAAAGACATTTCAAAACGTGGACATACACGAGATGTCCGGTGAATATTCTAAATTATTGTCAGCATCTTTCCTGGACGTCCAGCAACCGGTAATAGGAATATCCATGGAAGGTCCACCAGACAAGACTTGAACGTTTATGGATATCGTGCAGATATCAGATATCTAGTGTCGGACATTGTCTGGATGCCTACTGGATGTAATATGGTTGCATGGGATACAGGATAAGCGATTCAGTAACCGCGGTGGAGACACTCCCGATTGGGCGGTACAAGGGCGAGTTACTTTAACATGCCAATGCACTAGGCATGCCGCAGTCAGTGAGCTAAAAGTGTCGCTTGGATGTGAACTGTGGAAACGAACTACTGAAAGGCATTCTGGAGGGAAGACACGCAGGAGCATAGATATTTTAGAACCGAAGATGATGAGAAAATAATGGAGTTTACCTGGAATGTTCAAAAGGTGAACAATCGATATGCAGTGAGATTTACACGGAAGCACGAGGTTAATCTGGAGGATAATTATTACCACATACGGATATGACCCACAAACGGCTGTTGCATCTAACAAAGACGTTACACAAGGACACGACCGCACTGGAAAGGTATGACAAAGCCATCAGGGAATATTTGTCATCGGGTGTGGCAGACAAGGTCAGGGAAGGTCAAAGTAACGGTGAATTCATATACCACGTGCCGCACCAGGCGGTCATTCGGGAAGACAGAACAACCACCAAGATCAGTATCACATTCGGCGCTTCACCAGCAGAGACACCCGGGACATCGGTAAACGACTGGTTGGATGCAGGGCCTAACCTTAAACCTGATATAGTGTCAGTTCTTCTCAACTTCAGAACACACGATGTAGCACTTGTTCCTTGTTGCAGACGTGAAACAGGCGTTCCTGCAGGTCATCATACGAGAAGAAGACAGAGATGCACTTCGCATGCGGAGCACATATATGATTGGACACATGGAGGATGACAAGGAATTGCCACGAGCACATTTCTACGAGCAGCGACGATAAAAGCACACTTGCAGTCCGTGAAGGATAAGAACCCGGACACTGTGCAGATGTTGGGAAAATCTGGTTACGCCTCCGTGTTCATCAACGCGGTGCCGTGACTGGGATCGACGACGAATATTTGAAAGAGTTAAGAGGCGCTTTCACGAAGAAAAGGTCAGCGAACGCCCAGCGTGCAGGTGGGAGACGTAGATCTAGTGGAAGACAAAGGGCTACGTATGCTATGGAGAACATGCCGGATAGAAAAATTTTTGTACGGCAAAGACAACATCGTAAGAGCGTGTCAAGTGAGGATGGCAAATAGAAGCGTCATACATCCTCCGGTTCAACAGACATATCCGCTAGAAGGGTGCACCTAAGTCTCTTGCGGGAAGATGTTATAATCTTAAAAGGATGAAGAGGAGGGACGACCCGAAACCACGCCCGTCTCGCTCTGTGTGTTCACGCGAATAAATTATTATTGTCTCTGCGTCTCCTTGTTCATCAACGCCGTCCTTGTCAACATGCAAGATCACTTTCTTGCCACAGATCATAACTTCAAAGAGTTTTCCTCTGCAGCCTGCCACGAGTGAAAAGTGTCGGGTAGTTCTACTTTTGGACGGAAACTACACGATGTGGTAACATTCACATATCTAAAATTTTTGTCGACAGGGATTTGCTGTTTCTGTACAACTTTCGTTGTATATTTCTTTTGTGGCAATTAGCGCACTTTAGAAAAGTTCTCATCTTCATCAAGATGACAGGTCATTGTTGGATCTATATGTGCTGCGTTATTATTCCTGTACTCATTTCATCAACAGAGAATACAAAAGCACATAAACAGTAAAATATAACTTGCTTGTTATACTCAGAAAGGAAAGACAACACTGTTCGTACTTCTCTTGTTTATTTTGTTCCAAGTTTTACAACTTATGGGGTGGTGCCACCTGACATCTCAGACAGGACACTGCTATCGCCAGGGGGCGCTGCCGCAGGAAGCAGAGCATTTAAGAGCGCCCGGACGGCGTTTTGTGTGTGTGTGTGTGGGGGGGGGGGGTGCTCACGGGACTGGAGCGGAGGTTACTTATCTGTTGCTGTACTACCCGGTGCGTCTGGTTGCGGTGTATGAAAGTAAAATAAACTTACGTTGTTTGTTGAATTCGCTGAATGTCTCGGTCCCTTCGCGGTCTGGGTGGACGGGTGGACGTACGACACTGAGAGTGGGGAAGTTTCCCCATAACTGGCGCCCAACGTGCTTCTGCTGAACCCGTCTGCCCGGCTGCATGGAACATGAAGCCAGGGTGTGTCTTTCTTTTTTAGTGATTATTTTTCCACTAGGAAGGTAAAAACAGCTCAGCGCTGTGGTCCTGTCACGGGGCGACTGCCATGCTTGTGTTGAAGACAACATGGCCAGAATCCCTCGCGGTTTCTTGTTTTTCTTTTCCAATGTAGCTTCGGGGTTCCTGCTGTGCTGGGGGAGGTTGGGCGACGCCCCGAATTCTGATACGCGCTCGTCCGCCTGACCGTGTAAGGGACCGAATAAATTAGTTTTTATTTTAAAACCTATAACTCATTACGTTTATTTTCTTCTGTTCTAAATTGTTAGGTTAGGGATTCGGAACCTCGTGGGTTGATTTCGTTCGGTGTATTTCATCTTTGTTTTTCGACTGTTGCAGTTGCTCCAGTACGCGAGTTCAGGGAGCGACCGGTTCTCGGAATGCGCCATACATCCCCAGCCACGGGTGTCTTTCATGCTTCCTAGGGAGAAGTCTCCCCTACAGCTGGCTACGGTTGGGTGAAGGCTGGTTAGAAGGTAACCCGGTGTCCTGGGGAATCGCGTCGATAGGGATATGGTGTCTGCAGTGCCTTCCCTCACAATGTCTCGACTACGGTGCCTTCAGAGCAGTAATCTGACGCTGCTTGTATCGGCAGAGGTACGCTAATTACATAGTGTCTCTAAACTGGGTTGGTTTCACCGCCGCAGGCACAGCCGCGCGCGCCGTTAGACTCCTGATAATCCTGAACGAAGTCATAATCACGAGCATCCTGTAGGTTGCAGTGATATCTGATGCGTTGAACGGGTAATCACATCAGTGCCACACACCCGTTTACGCTTGTATCTCCGAACATATCACTTTGATAGCTCAGAAGCAATAGCATGGGAAGATCGTACTTTCGCCGTATCTTCCTAGTAACTTTTGCATCTACTCGAATGAGTGCCGGGGGGGATATGTTTATTAAAGATAAAGGATAAAGTGCCGGCTTTTAGCTTGTTGGGATGAGCAAACAATGATTCTAATGTGTTGTTCCCCGATGCATTTGATCCCTTCGTATTCATGCAGAGGATGATGACCGCTGGTAGGAACCTTGAGAGGCCTGCCTTGCTTCAAACACGCGGACCACAAGGCTGTCTAGCCACTGAATCTCCGCTGATTCACTATTTCGGTCACCAAAACCTGGTGCTCACATTGTAGTGCGTTTAGTGTGATTTTCCGTTACACGGTCTTCCACTGGTATATTCGGGAGCGCTTTTCCAGGTGCTCGCAGTATGGAGTCTCCCTCATACTGTTTACCTTTTCTTTCACTTTTTAACAGCTATTATGTCCCAGCCATCTCGATTCCCACAGAGGACAAGGAAGACGCCGTATCAGGGACGCTCTCGGTCCCCTCTACCAAGGCAGCGGTCTTGCGCTACCTGGGCAGCCGTCAGCAACGGCTACGCAGTCTCCTGGGCTTCTCATTCCAAGTGGTCCTCACAGTCCCGCCCTCTCAGGACGCAGAACCCTTCTCTCTTCCCAAGGTCATTCCAGGGCTTGACACTTGCCGATAGGCGCCAACACCACCTAGATAACACAAGGCCTCATCATGCACGCCGTGACGTCACGCTAGTTGTCCCTCCACTGCTTCCCTCTGATACTTGGACGATCGCCAGAGCGTGCCTAAACAAGCGACGTCGCGTTCTTGTTGTTGAAAGCGATGTTTTAACGAATGGCATGGAATTTAGCTTCAACTGAGGAACAAGGCCAACTGGTGAATGAAGCACTTCTAAGTTTATATATTTGATACAACTTTACTCCTTCGAACACTTAAATTGTTGCATAAAACCGGAGTGCGATGATGGGTTGCTTACAATGTGGAGAAACAACACACACTTGTCGGTCACACTAATTGTCCAAAATTGGTGTTGCAGATGCCTACCAACTTGCTTTTGAAGTCGTCATAGAAGACACTAAATTCTTCATCACTTCTCTTCTGGTTCCTAGTGAGTTTGCTAGGGGTTTCCGAAGGGTCGTGTTCTTCATCCTGGCACGTTTGGAGTTCGTTGATTCGCGACGAGCACGCGTAGATTACATGCAGGCCCGGTAGTTTGAATGAACTGAAGGCACAGCACCAAGCACCAGTCGTAGTCGATCGCTTTCGATGTCAGTCGTCTTCCCAGTGACCCCATCGCTGCGCGTGAGTTTCGCGACAATTCCGATTGCTGAAAATGCAGTTCGCAGACATGCGAGAGCATGAGGGCAGTAGTATGGGATCAGCTCAAGTATCCGGAAACTCACATCTTCGTCTGGACGCCATTAATTAGCAATTAGAGCTAATTGGGACCCCCCACATTAATCAGGACCCACCAGGGAGTCATTACACTAATTGAGGATCATCTAAGACACGTCCAGACCACTGTGTGAGTTTCCGGCTACTTGAGCTGATAAAAAATAAAAAAATAGGTAGAAAATAAAATAAAAAGATAGAGATAGAGTGGAGAGAAGGAGTTTAGTTGAAGATCAACGACATCATCTTGAAGAAAGCGGCCCGGAACGGCCGCTGACCGTCGCTGGGCGACGGAGCACAGAGGCAGGTTGCAAAGCATCGCAGCACCAGTTCCGCACATCCTGTGACGTCATCATGGCATGTCTGGGCAAGTTAGGACAGCTCTGGACATGCAAGGAGAAAAACACTCGTAATACAGAGGCTGGGAAAGCAAGAGTATGCAAACCATCAATAGCTAACAAGAAAAAACAATTAGTTACACAACAAATGAGCCCACCAGAACAGGAGCGCAGAACCATGCGACTGCTCCATCCGAGAGGCAGGCAGAAACTGACTCGTAATGCTTTTTTGTCCTGTATAAAGCCCCGCAGCTGCACCCCCTAGCGGTTACTTTCTCAACTAATCTCACAACAAAATTATTAAGAATCAAGCCAGCGCTACTCCCGGTCCCAAGGCAGAAGATGATAGAAAATGGCGGGAATGCCCGGACAACAGCAACCAGCACTGGCACGAAAATCGCAAACAAAGCGGGAACAAAGTTGACGAAAGCAATAGTTACGCAACAAATAACCTCACCACAGCAGGAGCGCAGACCGATGCGACTGCTCTCGTCGACAGCCAGGGATCAAGTGACGACGGAGCGAACGACCGCACGTCTTCTCCCAACGAGAGCCAGAGGTGGACTGACGTAAGCGCCACTCTACGGGTGCTACGCATGCGCGCGCTCGTAGCGCCCTCCTACCGCCACCTGCGAGAGGCTAAGAGAGAAGAGCATTCCTGCGCCCCCTGCTGGCCGTTCTCATTGGTCGTGAGGCTAAGTGAGAAGAGCATTCCTGCGCCCCCTGCTGGCAGTTCTCATTGGTCCAGACATCATCCTATTGTCTCAGGGCTACACTGTTTTTTTCCACTAATGCTCCTTTGGTCAATCTGCAGTGAAGCCACGGTATGACGTCATCATGCACCTGCGTGGCTCAAGGACGCGTGCGCTCTAGACAGGGGACCTATTATTTATTGAATCACTATCCCAAGATTATTTCCTTTATTCTTCTATAACGATTGCATAGGAAACTATTGCAGAAGAGCACCATGCATGAAAACTGATCGTAGGAATTCCAAAGTCTTACTAAATGAGACTTGCAAAAGAACAAAACATCCTAACATGTAACTCCATCAATGGCTAATAAGAGGACTAGGCACTCAACAAATCAACGCGCGCAGAACTCGGGGCAGCACTATCGTCAAGACGACAATGTTCCTTGTCAAAAAAGAAAAAAATACTAAGCGTCAACAAAGGAAAGCATGCATATCGGGGCATATCAGGACACGTCAGGACAAATCGTACGACTGCTGGGCAACAGAGGAAAACAAACACTTGAACAGAGTGAAAAAGGCACTCACCATCATTTTTCCCATTCACAGCATTCCCTCATTGTAAATCCGCTCGTCACAAAATCCACCTGCATCGTCGAACACCATTCACCAGTGACGAACCACACATCCGCACCCCATCAGAGGCAGACAGAACCCCACCGAAGCTACGCTCTTCCACTGACGGCCAACGCCAGGAGCAGAATTTGCGTGTCGAGACCCGTCAGTGTCCAAGAGAGAAGTGAATCCTTGCGCCCCCTGCAGGCCGTTCTCATTGGTCGTAACGTCATCCTATTGTCTCAGGGCTACACAGTTTTTTTCCACTAATGCTCCTCTAGACAAGGTCAACCTGAAACAATAGTCTCTCGGTATGCGGTCATCATGCAGGTGCGTGGCTCAAGGACGCGTACGCTCTAGACAGGGCACCTGTTATTTATTGAATCACTATCCCTAGATTATTTCCTTTATTCTACTATAATGATTGCGTAGGGAACTATTGCAGAAAAACACCATAGACAAGAGGAGATTGTAGCATTTCATTCCCAAAGTCTTACTGTACAGGAAAAAAAAAAAATGGTTCAGCAAGACATAAAGTCACACACCTGTCCCCCTCGCGGTTACTCTCTGAACTAAATGAATCGCAAAATTATTAAGAATAGCTCTACTCCCATTCAAGGCAGCACTATCGTCAAGAATATGCCTTGTACAAAAAGAAAAAAAACTACATGCAGAAGGAAAGCATGTCAGAACAAGCCCAGGCATGTCAGCACGTGTTTGTCAGACAAGGGGGGAAAAAGCGAAAAGAAACAAAGAAGGAAACCAGCATCAAACTATTTCTAAGCACACGCACTCCTCTTATTCAAAAACAGTGCTCATCATAAATCTGTCCAGGGGAATACACACCATTTTGCTACACTTTTTTAGTAACAGTCAACGCATTGCTACAGACTGCGTGACGTCATCACATCCTGTCTGAAGAAGAAGACACCGGCAAAGACTCCTATTATTTATTGAATCGCAAGATTATTTCCTTTGTCCTACTCTTAATGACATTGATTCTCTCATTAAAATTCAACAAAAAAGCACCCCGCATATTAAGGATTTTCACCCCAAAGGCTCATCATGGTCATTAGAATTACAGTAAACTGCCACTGCTCTTTTAAAATAATAAGTGAGACCACTCAACATCACCTCCAGGCTTATGTAATACATGACCCTTTCTATGCTCATACATTCGTTGTCTGAGGCTACACCTGCGAGCAAAAAAGGCGCGGAAGCCGGGTGGGCAAAGTTCCATTCGCGCATTGCGAGCATAAAGGCGGGAAAGCACAAGACAGAACGCCTTTACGGGAACACGATAGCATTCCTATACTATATTAATGATTATTGCATTGCAGTTTAGAAAAACTACAACTAAACTATAATTTTAGGAGCCCAACTTTCTATGAAAACTATAATTGCCCTATTACTTGGATCGCTACTAATGAAGCGCTCCAATTTTTTTCTCTCTTCCCATTTCAGCCTTGTCATGCAGGGAAGCAGACTCATATCCAAAATAATTAATTTACACTGAGGGTGCTGTGCTTCAGGAATTCCTATCCTGCGCTCAGATGCAAGCATTTCTTCACGGATACCTTTAACAGCTGACTTCCTCAACATATCGAACACCCAACAAAATCAAACAAACAATCAGAGAAACCCTCTTCTCAGCTGTACCATGCGACTGTCTTCTTCGTAAAATCGGTGATCTGAGGAAGAGAGCAGCGAAAAATTGCGCGCACTTGTGCTTGATTTAAAAAGCCTGAAGCATATGCCAATAAACCAAGAAAAAGACACTCATGTCTGGTATCTGATAGTGCCACATACACAGACGCATTGTCGCAAAGAAAGCACAGGACAGGGATACACAAATTTCCTTAGGTGAGCAGGGAAAAGGCTTAAGACCTCAGGAATAATAGCAGAGTCACCGGACATCGCTACGCGGCTAACACAAGATAACAACAACAACAAGATAATAGCGGCGGGTAAAATTGCAACACTGCTAAACAAGCCCCAACATGCCATCATGACGTCGCAAACCAGGAAAAAGAAGCACGCGCGCACACACACAGCAGCTCAGGAATGCACAAGGAGAGGTGCTTTATAGGAATTTCTACTCCACACTCAGATACCAGCATTTCTGCACAAATACCTATAACGGCTGACTTCCTCAACATATCGAGGAAAGCGAATACCGACACTCAACATATAACAAAAAACAAACAAATTCCATTCTCATGAACTCTCTCCTCTGCCGAGCGGCTTTCTCCTGCTCTACCTGGATGCTGACTGTTTCCCCTCATCTACATTCTGAGTAAAAGCCGTGAAAGGAGAAAAGAACCGCGAAAAATTACACGCATTTGTGGTCCAATAGCTGTAACCGGAAGAAACCGTAGCGCACACCAATACACTGAGAAAAAGACACCCGTTTCTGCCACCAGATAATTCTTGCATAATGCCACATACGCAGCCGCATTGCCCTTGCGTAAAGAAAGCACAGGACAGGGATACACAAATTTCCTTAGGTGAGCAGGGAAAAGGCTGAAGACCTCAGGTCACCACACATCGCCACGCGGCTAGCACAACATGACAGCAACAACATACTAGCAGCGGGAAGAACTGCAACACTGCTAAACAAGTCCAGACATGCCACGATGACGTCACAAATCAGGGGAAAAAGCACACGCATGCACGCACAGAGGACAACGCATTAAACACACGGAGCGCTCAGGAATAATCGTAGCGTTACCGCACATCGCTACGAAGTTCAACGTCTAACGCAAGACGGCAGCAACAAGATATTAGCGAAGGGTAAAAATTGCAACACTACTGAACAAGTCTAGACATGCGGCATCGAATGCGAAAACACTGGTGATCGGGGAAAAGGCCTAAGCCTGCGGCGGATCATCATAGAGCATACACAACTTCATTTTTCTATTTTGCGTAAACTAAACGCGGTCTGCTTGGAAAACGACGTACAAATTTTCTTAGGGAGCAGAGAAATATAGAAATTTGTACTCCGTGCTCAGATACCAGCATTTCTGCTCAAAAACCTGCAAAATTAAGCTCTGCTTACTTCGTTAAGATATCGAACACCCAACAAAATCAAACAAACAACCCCACTTCCACTGGTAGAACACTATTCAGCTTTTACGCAGGAGGCTTTCTTCTACATAAAAAGTAGAGAAAATAAGAAAAGAGCAGCGAAATATTACACGCACTTTTGCTCGCATAGCTATAAGAGAAAAAAATAAATAAAATAACGACGCACACGCTAATAAACTGTGACAAAGACACCCATTTCTGCTATCAGATAATTATTGCATAATGCTAAATACTCATTTGCTTTGGCCCTGCGTGAAGAAACCACAGGACAGGGATACACAATCTATCTTAAGCGAGCACGGAAAGTCACTTCTACTCGAACAGCTTAATACCATAAAGTCTGAATTTTTGCAAAGAAAATAAAGCCTGAACAGCGCTACGAAGGTGACAGACACATACTAACAAACAAACAAACACTTCTTCGAGTCTGTATTATCTTTTAAAAAATAACGAAAGCACACATAAAAAAATCAAATCGGCTAGGTATCCTACCAGACGTTGTGCCTTAAAGTTGGCTGCACGCAATGTGCGGAAGCATGCTGTGAAGCCAACTTGCGGTTTTGCTGGATGCACATGAAGTCCGATTCCAATTGGAAATCGCGCTAAGGACGTGCCAAACGTGGAATTTTCGCAAGATTAATCCCAATACCTGGAATTCTGTTCATTTTAGCGGGAATGCTGGCGCTTGTGCTCCATTATTCGAAATTTTCGAATATTCGAATTTCTCGATTATCAAATTTTCGAATACGAATAGGGTTCGAATATCAACAATATTCGAACAATATTCGAAATTTCGAATATTCGCACACCTCTAGTGAATACTGACACTCAACGATATATAACAAAAAACAAACAAATTCCATTCTCATGAACTCTCCTCTGCCGAGCGGCTTTCTCCTGCTCTACCTGGATGCTGACTTTTTCCCCCCTCACCTACATTCTGAGTAAAAACAGTGACAGAAGAAAAGAACCGCGAAAAATTACACGCATTTGTGTCACAGGACAGGGATACACAAATTTCCTTAAGTGAGCAGGGAAAAGGCTTAAGTCGGTACCGCTCATGAATAATCGGAGAATCACCGCGTATCGCTACGCGGCTAGCGCTTGAACAGCGCTACGAACGTGACAGATACATACTAACAAACAAACAACAGCAGGACCGGCGTCGGGCACTCATAAAATACCCTGGCCAAAACAAAGACTTCGCCAGGTTCGCGAGGCAATTCCATTAAAAACGCTCGTCCTATCCTACAGATAGCAATGCAAACGCGACTGCCCTTATTTTTTAAACCACTATTTCACGCAATAGTACATAAATGTATCACTCGTGCCACACGAAAAGGCAAACACTTACTTGTCAAGTGGGGTCCCAGCGCGTGCGCGCGCGCACACACACAGGCACACACACACACACTAACATTTTCACACTCACAAACACAAAGTCTATTTTCACAACCACATAAATCCATATTATTCCTCAGGTCAATAATTATCCTGCCATCGTCAAAAGACGGCACAGACATGTATGCTTACGCAAGACAATCGGTCCTCGTTCCGGATGTAATAGGATATCGTCACTCGGCCGGCGCGAACCAATAAAGAAAGAAAGGAATGCATGTTCGCTATACGAAGAAAACGGTGCCGTGCTTCTACGCAGCGATCATTATACAGACGCGTAAATGTGAACATCATTCGCTACACACTGTAGCTCTCATCATTTTTAAACCAAACCGTGTTCATAGGTCTTCACTAAATAGGTGAGCCGATAATGACTCCAAATAAAATAAATAAAATAATCATTCCAGCATCGCTGGCTGCAAGCTTGGGTACCCAACAGAGCAGCACGCTCCTATCAACACGCCTTGGGCTGACCTTACACACCCGAAGCCTTTTCTGAATGCATTCTGCCGGCGCTGGAATAAAAGATTTATCGCGAGGGTACTACGATGTCAGCTCTGTTGCTGTTTAAGTGATAAAACAGTGCGCTTACTCGGGCAATCGCGCGCGTCCAAACCGCGAGAACGGGTCCGCGTTGCGCTCGCGCCGCGGGGAATCGCACGCGTCGCGAGTCCAAACCGCGAGACCGGGTCCGCGCGCGCGCTTCGCGGTTCGGGCGCACTGTTTTATCACTTAAACAGCAACAGAGCTGACATCGTAGTACCCTCGCGATAAATCTTTTATTCCAGCGCCGGCAGAATGCATTCAGAAAAGGCTTCGGGTGTGTAAGGTCAGCCCAAGGCGTGTTGATAGGAGCGTGCTGCTCTGTTGGGTACCCAAGCTTGCAGCCAGCGATGCTGGAATGATTATTTTATTTATTTTATTTGGAGTCATTATCGGCTCACCTATTTAGTGAAGACCTATGAACACGGTTTGGTTTAAAAATGATGAGAGCTACAGTGTGTAGCGAATGATGTTCACATTTACGCGTCTGTATAATGATCGCTGCGTAGAAGCACGGCACCGTTTTCTTCGTATAGCGAACATGCATTCCTTTCTTTCTTTATTGGTTCGCGCCGGCCGAGTGACGATATCCTATTACATCCGGAACGAGGACCGATTGTCTTGCGTAAGCATACATGTCTGTGCCGTCTTTTGACGATGGCAGGATAATTATTGACCTGAGGAATAATATGGATTTATGTGGTTGTGAAAATAGACTTTGTGTTTGTGAGTGTGAAAATGTTAGTGTGTGTGTGTGTGCCTGTGTGTGTGCGCGCGCGCACGCGCTGGGACCCCACTTGACAAGTAAGTGTTTGCCTTTTCGTGTGGCACGAGTGATACATTTATGTACTATTGCGTGAAATAGTGGTTTAAAAAATAAGGGCAGTCGCGTTTGCATTGCTATCTGTAGGATAGGACGAGCGTTTTTAATGGAATTGCCTCGCGAACCTGGCGAAGTCTTTGTTTTGGCCAGGGTATTTTATGAGTGCCCGACGCCGGTCCTGCTGTTGTTTGTTTGTTAGTATGTATCTGTCACGTTCGTAGCGCTGTTCAAGCGCTAGCCGCGTAGCGATACGCGGTGATTCTCCGATTATTCCTGAGCGGTACCGACTTAAGCCTTTTCCCTGCTCACTTAAGGAAATTTGTGTATCCCTGTCCCGTGACACAAATGCGTGTAATTTTTCGCGGTTCTTTTCTTCTGTCACTGTTTTTACTCAGAATGTAGGTGAGGGGGGAAAAAGTCAGCATCCAGGTAGAGCAGGAGAAAGCCGCTCGGCAGAGGAGAGTTCATGAGAATGGAATTTGTTTGTTTTTTGTTATATATCGTTGAGTGTCAGTATTCACTAGAGGTGTGCGAATATTCGAAATTTCGAATATTGTTCGAATATTGTTGATATTCGAACCCTATTCGTATTCGAAAATTTGATAATCGAGAAATTCGAATATTCGAAAATTTCGAATAATGGAGCACAAGCGCCAGCATTCCCGCTAAAATGAACAGAATTCCAGGTATTGGGATTAATCTTGCGAAAATTCCACGTTTGGCACGTCCTTAGCGCGATTTCCAATTGGAATCGGACTTCATGTGCATCCAGCAAAACCGCAAGTTGGCTTCACAGCATGCTTCCGCACATTGCGTGCAGCCAACTTTAAGGCACAACGTCTGGTAGGATACCTAGCCGATTTGATTTTTTTATGTGTGCTTTCGTTATTTTTTAAAAGATAATACAGACTCGAAGAAGTGTTTGTTTGTTTGTTAGTATGTGTCTGTCACCTTCGTAGCGCTGTTCAGGCTTTATTTTCTTTGCAAAAATTCAGACTTTATGGTATTAAGCTGTTCGAGTAGAAGTGACTTTCCGTGCTCGCTTAAGATAGATTGTGTATCCCTGTCCTGTGGTTTCTTCACGCAGGGCCAAAGCAAATGAGTATTTAGCATTATGCAATAATTATCTGATAGCAGAAATGGGTGTCTTTGTCACAGTTTATTAGCGTGTGCGTCGTTATTTTATTTATTTTTTTCTCTTATAGCTATGCGAGCAAAAGTGCGTGTAATATTTCGCTGCTCTTTTCTTATTTTCTCTACTTTTTATGTAGAAGGAAGCCTCCTGCGTAAAAGCTGAATAGTGTTCTACCAGTGGAAGTGGGGTTGTTTGTTTGATTTTGTTGGGTGTTCGATATCTTAACGAAGTAAGCAGAGCTTAATTTTGCAGATTTTTGAGCAGAAATGCTGGTATCTGAGCACGGAGTACAAATTTCTATATTTCTCTGCTCCCTAAGAAAATTTGTACGTCGTTTTCCAAGCAGACCGCGTTTAGTTTACGCAAAATAGAAAAATGAAGTTGTGTATGCTCTATGATGATCCGCCGCAGGCTTAGGCCTTTTCCCCGATCACCAGTGTTTTCGCATTCGATGCCGCATGTCTAGACTTGTTCAGTAGTGTTGCAATTTTTACCCTTCGCTAATATCTTGTTGCTGCCGTCTTGCGTTAGACGTTGAACTTCGTAGCGATGTGCGGTAACGCTACGATTATTCCTGAGCGCTCCGTGTGTTTAATGCGTTGTCCTCTGTGCGTGCATGCGTGTGCTTTTTCCCCTGATTTGTGACGTCATCGTGGCATGTCTGGACTTGTTTAGCAGTGTTGCAGTTCTTCCCGCTGCTAGTATGTTGTTGCTGTCATGTTGTGCTAGCCGCGTGGCGATGTGTGGTGACCTGAGGTCTTCAGCCTTTTCCCTGCTCACCTAAGGAAATTTGTGTATCCCTGTCCTGTGCTTTCTTTACGCAAGGGCAATGCGGCTGCGTATGTGGCATTATGCAAGAATTATCTGGTGGCAGAAACGGGTGTCTTTTTCTCAGTGTATTGGTGTGCGCTACGGTTTCTTCCGGTTACAGCTATTGGACCACAAATGCGTGTAATTTTTCGCGGTTCTTTTCTCCTTTCACGGCTTTTACTCAGAATGTAGATGAGGGGAAACAGTCAGCATCCAGGTAGAGCAGGAGAAAGCCGCTCGGCAGAGGAGAGAGTTCATGAGAATGGAATTTGTTTGTTTTTTGTTATATGTTGAGTGTCGGTATTCGCTTTCCTCGATATGTTGAGGAAGTCAGCCGTTATAGGTATTTGTGCAGAAATGCTGGTATCTGAGTGTGGAGTAGAAATTCCTATAAAGCACCTCTCCTTGTGCATTCCTGAGCTGCTGTGTGTGTGCGCGCGTGCTTCTTTTTCCTGGTTTGCGACGTCATGATGGCATGTTGGGGCTTGTTTAGCAGTGTTGCAATTTTACCCGCCGCTATTATCTTGTTGTTGTTGTTATCTTGTGTTAGCCGCGTAGCGATGTCCGGTGACTCTGCTATTATTCCTGAGGTCTTAAGCCTTTTCCCTGCTCACCTAAGGAAATTTGTGTACCCCTGTCCTGTGCTTTCTTTGCGACAATGCGTCTGTGTATGTGGCACTATCAGATACCAGACATGAGTGTCTTTTTCTTGGTTTATTGGCATATGCTTCAGGCTTTTTAAATCAAGCACAAGTGCGCGCAATTTTTCGCTGCTCTCTTCCTCAGATCACCGATTTTACGAAGAAGACAGTCGCATGGTACAGCTGAGAAGAGGGTTTCTCTGATTGTTTGTTTGATTTTGTTGGGTGTTCGATATGTTGAGGAAGTCAGCTGTTAAAGGTATCCGTGAAGAAATGCTTGCATCTGAGCGCAGGATAGGAATTCCTGAAGCACAGCACCCTCAGTGTAAATTAATTATTTTGGATATGAGTCTGCTTCCCTGCATGACAAGGCTGAAATGGGAAGAGAGAAAAAAATTGGAGCGCTTCATTAGTAGCGATCCAAGTAATAGGGCAATTATAGTTTTCATAGAAAGTTGGGCTCCTAAAATTATAGTTTAGTTGTAGTTTTTCTAAACTGCAATGCAATAATCATTAATATAGTATAGGAATGCTATCGTGTTCCCGTAAAGGCGTTCTGTCTTGTGCTTTCCCGCCTTTATGCTCGCAATGCGCGAATGGAACTTTGCCCACCCGGCTTCCGCGCCTTTTTTGCTCGCAGGTGTAGCCTCAGACAACGAATGTATGAGCATAGAAAGGGTCATGTATTACATAAGCCTGGAGGTGATGTTGAGTGGTCTCACTTATTATTTTAAAAGAGCAGTGGCAGTTTACTGTAATTCTAATGACCATGATGAGCCTTTGGGGTGAAAATCCTTAATATGCGGGGTGCTTTTTTGTTGAATTTTAATGAGAGAATCAATGTCATTAAGAGTAGGACAAAGGAAATAATCTTGCGATTCAATAAATAATAGGAGTCTTTGCCGGTGTCTTCTTCTTCAGACAGGATGTGATGACGTCACGCAGTCTGTAGCAATGCGTTGACTGTTACTAAAAAAAGTGTAGCAAAATGGTGTGTATTCCCCTGGACAGATTTATGATGAGCACTGTTTTTGAATAAGAGGAGTGCGTGTGCTTAGAAATAGTTTGATGCTGGTTTCCTTCTTTGTTTCTTTTCGCTTTTTCCCCCCTTGTCTGACAAACACGTGCTGACATGCCTGGGCTTGTTCTGACATGCTTTCCTTCTGCATGTAGTTTTTTTTCTTTTTGTACAAGGCATATTCTTGACGATAGTGCTGCCTTGAATGGGAGTAGAGCTATTCTTAATAATTTTGCGATTCATTTAGTTCAGAGAGTAACCGCGAGGGGGACAGGTGTGTGACTTTATGTCTTGCTGAACCATTTTTTTTTTTTTTCCTGTACAGTAAGACTTTGGGAATGAAATGCTACAATCTCCTCTTGTCTATGGTGTTTTTCTGCAATAGTTCCCTACGCAATCATTATAGTAGAATAAAGGAAATAATCTAGGGATAGTGATTCAATAAATAACAGGTGCCCTGTCTAGAGCGTACGCGTCCTTGAGCCACGCACCTGCATGATGACCGCATACCGAGAGACTATTGTTTCAGGTTGACCTTGTCTAGAGGAGCATTAGTGGAAAAAAACTGTGTAGCCCTGAGACAATAGGATGACGTTACGACCAATGAGAACGGCCTGCAGGGGGCGCAAGGATTCACTTCTCTCTTGGACACTGACGGGTCTCGACACGCAAATTCTGCTCCTGGCGTTGGCCGTCAGTGGAAGAGCGTAGCTTCGGTGGGGTTCTGTCTGCCTCTGATGGGGTGCGGATGTGTGGTTCGTCACTGGTGAATGGTGTTCGACGATGCAGGTGGATTTTGTGACGAGCGGATTTACAATGAGGGAATGCTGTGAATGGGAAAAATGATGGTGAGTGCCTTTTTCACTCTGTTCAAGTGTTTGTTTTCCTCTGTTGCCCAGCAGTCGTACGATTTGTCCTGACGTGTCCTGATATGCCCCGATATGCATGCTTTCCTTTGTTGACGCTTAGTATTTTTTTCTTTTTTGACAAGGAACATTGTCGTCTTGACGATAGTGCTGCCCCGAGTTCTGCGCGCGTTGATTTGTTGAGTGCCTAGTCCTCTTATTAGCCATTGATGGAGTTACATGTTAGGATGTTTTGTTCTTTTGCAAGTCTCATTTAGTAAGACTTTGGAATTCCTACGATCAGTTTTCATGCATGGTGCTCTTCTGCAATAGTTTCCTATGCAATCGTTATAGAAGAATAAAGGAAATAATCTTGGGATAGTGATTCAATAAATAATAGGTCCCCTGTCTAGAGCGCACGCGTCCTTGAGCCACGCAGGTGCATGATGACGTCATACCGTGGCTTCACTGCAGATTGACCAAAGGAGCATTAGTGGAAAAAAACAGTGTAGCCCTGAGACAATAGGATGATGTCTGGACCAATGAGAACTGCCAGCAGGGGGCGCAGGAATGCTCTTCTCACTTAGCCTCACGACCAATGAGAACGGCCAGCAGGGGGCGCAGGAATGCTCTTCTCTCTTAGCCTCTCGCAGGTGGCGGTAGGAGGGCGCTACGAGCGCGCGCATGCGTAGCACCCGTAGAGTGGCGCTTACGTCAGTCCACCTCTGGCTCTCGTTGGGAGAAGACGTGCGGTCGTTCGCTCCGTCGTCACTTGATCCCTGGCTGTCGACGAGAGCAGTCGCATCGGTCTGCGCTCCTGCTGTGGTGAGGTTTATTTGTTGCGTAACTATTGCTTTCGTCAACTTTGTTCCCGCTTTGTTTGCGATTTTCGTGCCAGTGCTGGTTGCTGTTGTCCGGGCATTCCCGCCATTTTCTATCATCTTCTGCCTTGGGACCGGGAGTAGCGCTGGCTTGATTCTTAATAATTTTGTTGTGAGATTAGTTGAGAAAGTAACCGCTAGGGGGTGCAGCTGCGGGGCTTTATACAGGACAAAAAAGCATTACGAGTCAGTTTCTGCCTGCCTCTCGGATGGAGCAGTCGCATGGTTCTGCGCTCCTGTTCTGGTGGGCTCATTTGTTGTGTAACTAATTGTTTTTTCTTGTTAGCTATTGATGGTTTGCATACTCTTGCTTTCCCAGCCTCTGTATTACGAGTGTTTTTCTCCTTGCATGTCCAGAGCTGTCCTAACTTGCCCAGACATGCCATGATGACGTCACAGGATGTGCGGAACTGGTGCTGCGATGCTTTGCAACCTGCCTCTGTGCTCCGTCGCCCAGCGACGGTCAGCGGCCGTTCCGGGCCGCTTTCTTCAAGATGATGTCGTTGATCTTCAACTAAACTCCTTCTCTCCACTCTATCTCTATCTTTTTATTTTATTTTCTACCTATTTTTTTATTTTTTATCAGCTCAAGTAGCCGGAAACTCACACAGTGGTCTGGACGTGTCTTAGATGATCCTCAATTAGTGTAATGACTCCCTGGTGGGTCCTGATTAATGTGGGGGGTCCCAATTAGCTCTAATTGCTAATTAATGGCGTCCAGACGAAGATGTGAGTTTCCGGATACTTGAGCTGATCCCATACTACTGAGGGCAACCGTATTACAACAAACATGTAAGCAAGATCCCACAGCGCATTCCAGCGGCAGTGGCTTGAAGTTTACTTACATACATTGGAGCGATTGTTCGGTTTAAAATCTGCGCGTGGAATCGCCTTCAGCTCTGATTCTTTGAGAGCTTCATCCTTTGAAAACGAGAACACATCTACAGCTGGGTCCTCGTCGTTGTTGTCTCGACAGCGAGGAACGCAGCATCGGTCCATGTGTAACTGACTCACCAACATCGTTTCAGTTAACGGCCACTGCCTATCTCTACATAGAGCGTTCCAAAAGCGTACGTACCTGTCACTCGAGAAACCTGACAATGCAGTACGCGACGCACAGGCAAAAATGTCACGAAACAGACACCAGAAGCATGGAGAGATGACCGGCAAGTTGCTCATATTGGGTTGACTTGGGATGGCCCGATGCATCAGGATGCATCGGGCCATCGGACTCGGGATCAGGCTCGCTCAACTAGCGTTACGTCACACGCAGGGAGAGGGAAGCATGAAGAGGCCTTGTGGAGGCCCCAGGCAGATCCTCTCCTACCCCTCTCACTGGAAGAGCAGCGCCTGCTTTGCCCTGACTGTCGCCCATCGCCGCGGATAGTTGCATCGCTCCCAGGTGGAGAGTGGCAACCCTGCCAATCTCGACTTAGCCGCCGCCGTAGCCATCGTTCGTAGGCTACGTCCCGAATTCGTTCGAGACACAGACGAAGTACCGCCGGCACCCCCACAGAGGGGCGACCACTTCATTGACTTGGACGTCCCCGACGATCTGTGAGAACTGTGCCTGTTGACTTGTGGGTGGGGGAGTATGGGTATGGGATGGCGCCACCAGGCCTCCACAGCTCCCCGCATTTGCGGCAGTAGAAAAATAAGATCACGTCACAGTCACGTGGTATTACATCGTCAGGCATCATGACGGATGCCCATTGGCCAAAGGAGGATGCGCGCTCCGGGATTGGTTGATAAAGTTTCGAAATATCTGACAGCTCACTTTTCGCGGGCAGTCTTGGCAGTCGGCCATGCGGGCAGCTCCAAGCAAGGTCGCTGCGTCTCCGCGGCTCGCCGATGTCGGTTGACCACAACGACCAAAGAGGAAGTGTACGCGCGGATTTGTTCGTGAGCTATAGTGACTCTGGCCATGTACTGATCTCCGATAAAGTGTCAACATACGGATATTCTTGCCGGGTCGGAACTGGAATGCTTGGTGAGCTGACGCCTGAGGAACACTTTCGAGCGCTGTCGCATTTTCAAATACAGTGACTAAGAAGAGAGTGTTCGTAACGACAAAAGTATTTCCCGTGACTGTGTGACCTACGGTGCATCGCCAGAATGAGAGGAAGATGCTCATCTGTGAAACGCACGCACTCGTGGACTTCGCTCGCCTCCAGAAGTAGACTGTATGTGTGCTTTGCAAGTTCGAACTTGGTTTGGTTGCTGTCTATTCAAGGAACGAAACGTCCTGTACGCACGGTGAATATATGAGTCAAACATCTGAGTTTATACGTTGCATCAATAAATATGTATTTCGCCTATCAAAAATGTCGTAGTTATTTGGAATAACGGGCGCCAGGTATGAAAGCCAGTAGAAGTCAATGGCAGCCAGGGCCGGCCGAAAGCCGAGCCAAACTGAGAGGTTGCTGATTGGTTGGCTGCTAGGCATCACGACGCATTTTCATTGGTCGTATGTCCAGTGTTGCCTGAATTATCTCAAACTATGGGCTCTATGGGGAGCTGTGGGCGCCTGGCGCCACCAGACATCTCAGGCAGGACACTGTTATCGCAATGGGGGCGCTGCCGCAGGAAGCAGAGTATTTAAGAGCGCGCCGACGGCGTTTTGGGGGGTGTGTGCTCACGGGACGGGAGCGGAGGGTACTTATCTATTGCTGTACTACGCGGTGCGTCTGGTTGCGGTGTATCAAGGTAAAATAACCTTCGGTTTTTTGTTGGATTCGCTGTCCCTTCGCGGGGTGGGTGGACGGGCGGACGTACGACCCCGAGAGTGGGAAGGTTCCCCATAAACTCTTATCAAGTACGTTAAAACATCAGAGGGCAGAGAGTCCTGCTCTGTCTTAAATCCCTGGACAATAAAAAAGAAAAAGTTTGAGTTTCGACAAAATGTTGCTTTTACTCAAATAGATATATTTCAAATAGATGTTCTGACGTGTCTGTTGTTCACACTGAAGCCAATTTCTATTTGCGGGGCTGTCAAAATTACTTTACGAAAGCACATCTCAATCTCAGTAACAGAGAGCTGATGGGTACATCGAGTACATGAGTACAGTCATTTAAATTCACAGAGACTCTCCTTGCTAGTTTGGTTAGTATTGAGTGGCTTCACTCTGTGTGGAAAAGTATCAATATATTTCATGATAATAGAATTGCAAAGATAGAGTGCCTGATACTGCGTAATAAATTGTTTAGTCATTTTGAAGTACTATTGCCCACTTCAGTGGTGCATGGTTAACTGTGAACCGAGATTAAGGGTTGCGAATATTTGAAGTGAACGCTCATCTCTTTCTTTACAAATATTTGTTGGTGACATGATAATGAATCAGTTACAGTACTCCTTTTAGCGAAGTGCTAAATCTGAATCTGGATTCAAATATTATTTGGCATTTGAAAACCTGCTCAATATCAAGTATATAAGAAGTTATGCATGCAGTTCAGCTGAACTACACTGATGGAAATTATCTTATTTACTCCCTGTATATACAAGACACGAGTATAATTTACAAATACAGATAAGACCCCAGGTTGCGTAACCGTCCAGGAACAAACTAATAATTATAATATTCTGCGACTGAAATGAAAAAGCAATGAGAAAAACTTGCAACAAGCAAGAAATGGAAATTTGCTGGCATCAATATAGATATATAGATTTCTACAAGTCTGCAGGTATAAACCCCTTATAGACATCTGATGGGAAAGCATCCCTAATAGCATGCACGACGCAGGCAGGAAGAATCTATGCCTATGGTACTTTCTCAGAGCACCTCATGTCCATGTCGCGAATTGCCGGCAGGCGATATAACGAAATTTCCTGCAGAAATAAGCGTTTTCCGTTCACTTTTCCGTTCAAGTAGCGCGTGAAGACTACACGGCGCTGCAGCGTATGTTGTCGTACTCTTCGGTTTGTCGCATGTACGTAGAAGACACTTGCAGGACTTCGGTGTCAAGGCGCAGTATTTCGAAATATTTGTTGTTTGTGATGGAATTGTTTGTCTGCTTGTTACTCGCGTTTACCTCTCAGCAGCACAAACACTCGTCCGCAGAATCCATCGGCTTGCATTTCCCACATGAACACCTGCACGACGGGTTACAGATACCCAATGCCACTTTCGTTCTCGCCGGATTAGCGAGCGGAAGCGCGAGTATTACTTGCGGTGTGATGCAATTTTTGACAGACTGACGGTTTCGTACTAGGTCCCTGGACATGCAATCATCGAAAATTCGATGGACTACTGCGATTTCAGCGGAGGTCTCTGACATTTGGACTTAAGAAGGTTCAAGCTTTTCGCTGAACATAAAGTTTCGATAGGTTCATATTTACTTTTCGGTCCCTTCAAAGGGACTATGAAACGATTTTTTTCTTCGTTTCGTTCGAAAGAAGACATTTTTCTGAGTCTAGAACCGAAATTTTACTTTCGTCGCGCGAGCGGATTTCTCGGGAGCGAATTTAAACGGAGCGGCGAAGGGAGGACAGGTGGTGCCGCGCCGTGACGAGCTGCCGAGCGGAGACACAACGGGTAACTTGACGCGACCACGGCCGGCTCAGCAACACGTCATCGTGACGTGTTGCCGAGCCGAGGAATCCCGCCAGGAGCATGCGCCGTAGGATCCCGCGTATGCGTTCATCGGGAGTGGAAATCTCCATGACAGCAGCTTTCGCGCGATCGGCAGATTTCGGCAGTGGCGGCAGCCACAGCGCGAGCTCGCGGCATTACTTGCCATTGTGCAACACCGGTGACGTAACGGGGAACCGAAGAGCGGTCCGTACAGTTACACCATCGGCAGGGAGATATGCGCGGGAGGAGGAACGCGGAAGAGATATTTCCAGCGCGCGCTCCTCGCAGAGTGGAGCGATTTCGTCCGGAAAAATTTGTGGCATATTAGTTTCTCTGCGGGAAGAACAGTTTCCATCGAAAAAAAGTATGGGGGTTCGGGAAATTTCATAGTCCCTTTAAGACTGTTCACGCTGCAGCATGGACCTCACGAATGAGACGGTTCTCCAAGGTGCACCGTCTATGAACCTCCTGCTTTTATGAACCCCGTATTCTCAACCTCTATTCCCTTCCCCCTTATGAACCCCATATTTTGTCGGGTACGTAGCCGGTACAGATTTTAGAGTGCTACTCATGTATGCTCTTTTCTCTGGTAACACTACAGCTGGAATGACTTGAAAGCCCTCAGTTGATTTTTTTTACTCCTTACAAACTTGAAACTTCAAAGAAACCATTGTACAGTGCTGGACAAAAGTTTACGGAACACGCTCCGGCGTATCTTCCTCAAAGTAACACGCTAGCAACAAATGTGACCGTACGGACCTGCAAACAGGTGACTGGGTAACCAGGCGCATGTCTGTAAGTCCGTACGGTATCATTCGCTGCTAGCTGAGAACGGAATGCACCGAAGCGTGTTCCGTAAACTTTTGTCCAGCACTGTACACTAACGCGATTAGGATGCCCGAAAGAAGGGAATACTTTTTGAAAATAGATATCTTCTAACTGGTCACCCTTTTCATTATATAACTGCATGGCGCAGCTGTTTCGCACTAAAGGTCGTGTGTGTGTGTGCACTGAGCATCGCAAGTGGTTTTACGAATACAATGGGCTCATCCGGAACGCTATAAGCTTGCCATAGCATATGGATTCCTCATTTCCTCTTAGTAATTGAGTATCTGGAGAGTTTTCATATGTCATCTGCTCTTCAGGGCTTCCTCCCCAAGTTGTTCGTGCTTTGGCTTGAAACAAGTGCAACTCCCGAATGGCTACTTTCACCGGTGCGGTGGCTCTTTGCGTGCTTTTGAATACCGGTAAGTTAGGGTTTAATTTACTGACAAGAAAAAAGTACACTATGTGACTTTTCGACCCTGCTTAGTCGTGAAATATTATTTGTTGCTTGTGGTGTTCCTTTTAACGACATTTACCGCATTATTCGTTCGTCTTAGCGGCGTTTTCGAGGCTGCAACCAATCAGATGTACCCTTAGAATAAGGCCTTTGCTGTTAATCCAGCTCTCTGGGGAATCGTATAAATGCATCAAGTGCTGCTGGGCTTAAATACACCAAGGGACCACTTGGTAGTATGCGCGTTCTCTGGGAACGGGGATGATTTATCCCTTTCTATTTTACGTGGATGATATACATGTGGAGCACAAGCAAATGTAGTCGCAATCCGAATACCCTCCATATTTAATTGCCGATTTAAGAAGCCGCAGATCAACTGGTTCTCGAGCATTATCGATGGAGTCTTCCATTTTAATCTTGTCGAAGATCACATACGCACAATCCATACGGCAATGGTTTCCAAACTTTGTTACCCTCCGGCCTACCAGAACTACAAAATATCGCATCCCCCCCCCCCCCCCTTTGATTTCGCGATGCCACGAGCTTTCCGATTTCAGAGCATGAAAAAGGTGTGGAACGCCCCAAGTTCACAAAAAGTGCTCCATTGCAAAACGCCGGGAAACCCAAATTGTGAACAAAAAAAAAAAAAAACCTGTGTACAGAGAACGTCCAGCAAGTGCACGAATTACAATTATGGACAAAGGAAGCAAAGGTGTGCGTTTGAAGCTGCGGTTTGAAGGTGTACGATGAAGGGTTCCCGATGGGAAAACACTGCCACGTCATTCCTTGTTTCTTTCCTGCACTGTAGGGGACACGGCTTTCTAAAATAAGCTCTCCGTGGTTTATCTCCCCTAAGATCTCCAGGTGTTGCAAGAGTAATTTCTTTCAGGTAATAAACACTTGCAGCACATGGTCAATCCTCAAATACAATATTGGCACAATACATTCAAGCCCAACCCAGGTAAGGTGGGACGCGAACTACTGACAGGCGAGCTAACCGTGTCACCAACAGTACTTCCCAAGCAGCAAAATGTACTGAAAGTCGAGTGCAATATGGGTGGACGGGTAGGTGGAAGGCCTTGAACAGACTTGTGAAACTAAAGAACATTGATAAGACACATACCGTCCACCCCTATTGCACTCGACTTTCAGTACATTGTGCTGCTTGGGTTCCGTCCTCGCTTCGAATATTTTATTCATTCGTCCTCTGCATAGCCTTTCCCTCGAGCTTTTTATCTTAGATCGAGACAATCAAGTCGAGACAAAGAGTAAAAAAAATTCCCGTGCCGTCCCAAAAACCGCTGTTCTTCCTGGTCTACGAATCTGCACTGGGGTGCAAGAGCACAACACGAGGACAGGATTGTCCAATAAGTACAGGAACACTTAGCTCTGCTTCTTGCATCGTCTTGTTCAGGGTGCGTGCGAAGGGTTCGAGGATTGATTCGGCACAAAGAGGTCTCCTGAAACGGGTGCTCATGCCACACGGTGTACAAATATGTTACGAGATGTTTATACCTTTGAGATCAACTGACTTTTTTATATGGCGCGCTTCTGGATAGATAATGACGATATCAACAAAGCTTTTGTTTCCAGCTGCTGTCCTGTATTTAAGAACAGGTGTATTCTGAGATATGGCGTTGAACACGTGCCTAAAAAATACCGACAAAACAGATGTACCATTGCTTGCTATTCCGAAAACGAAACTGAAAATAAACAAACAGAAAGAAAGCAAAGGAAAAAAAAAAAGAAAGATACGCAGCGCAAACAAACAACAACTTTATCACGACAGTGCAGTACAGGCACGGAAGAAAGTCCTACGAAACGGCCCACTGCGTAGGCTGTTGAATATGTTACGTAAAAGACGACGAAGTTTGTGGTTCTGGGGTGATGGTTTTTCTTTTTTTTTTCTTTTTTTGTCAACTGACTTGTTGCACGTCCTGGATGTTCGATTCTATAAGGACGAGGTGGACGGATTAAGGGCAACCTCCATGGAGCGAATGTACAGCGAAAAAGCTGCGAACTTCGCTCAGCGTCGGACGCCCAGCGCGAGGCGTCAAAAATATGAGCGTCCGCCGCCGATCTCCCCATGCCAGATATTTTCGCCCAGCGTCCGCGATTCCGGAAGCGTCAACTGCAGATGACCCAATCAAAGTGCTCTTCCGCTACGAATCTACGCCAGATCGCCTGCACGTGGTCGTCTGCTCTCGTGAATCATCGTCATCGTCCTCTTCTTGCAACTGGATGCTGTCGTCTGCTCGGTGTTTCGCCAACTGCATCGTTAGAACGTGAGGCATTCGCTGCCAAGAAACATGTTTTCCTTTCGCAGTAGTGAATATGCCTTTCGGTACGTTACTGGTCGCATCTTTTCAGACAGTTGTTGGATTTAGTTGCAAAATTTGTGACATTAAATGCACTTTTTCGAGTAATTGATTTCACTAAGCTTTCACCTTATACCCTGGCAACAGTGACATCACAGCATGACTTCCCGACGCCGTCCGCTGGTTTTTCGCTCCATGGAGCTGGTGCCGGCGAACAACTGGCGGCGGAACGCGCGTGGCAGTCTGCCGCGCGAACTTCGTTGCAAAAATTCGCTCCATGGAGGTTGCCCTTTAAAAGGTTGCTGGATTTTCAAAGAGCTGCGAGGCTTCAGCTGCATTTCTTCCAGAGAGAGGAATCTTCGGATTCCTCAACATTTCATGGTACCGAAACCCGGGAATTTTCATCCGGATTTCTGTCCATCAACAATAGAACGGGTCAAGTGCAAGAGAGCGGCCAGAAGGGCTCAAGTGACGAAGCTCTGCAACGAGGTTGCCGAGCTCCGAGCGGACCGAACAGTGACGGACGTAACGCTGAAAGCGATCTTGGGTAAACTTCAGACTGCCGACGTAGCTCTTCGAGCGGTGAACGACGAAATCGAGCCTCTGTTTGAAGTGTAGGAGCTTGAAGAGGAGTATCAGGGCGCAATCAGCTACGAAGAAAAGACCGTAAAAGTCATAGTGGAGATCCAGTCACGTTTGGATGAGTCGAGACTGGACCCTGTGCAGTCACAGAGCGGAGTCAACCCTGTGCAGTCACAAAGCAGAGTCAAACTCCAGGAGTTGCAGCTCCAAACTTTCTCAGGCGAGTTGACAAACTGGGTGTCCTTTTGGGAGTAGTATCGTACGGCAGTTGATGAGAACGCAAGGTTGACGAAGAGTGAGAAATTTCAGTACTTGAGGACCTTGTTGAAAGGAAATGCAGCATCAGCTATTCGAGGTCTGCAGACAACAGTGGCATGCTATGATGATGCTATAGACATACTGAAACAGCGTTTCGGGAATACTACCCGGATAGAACGTGAGGACTTGTCAAGGTTACGAAAGCTTCCATCCGTGAAGTCGACGGAAGATGTCGTGGGGCTTCGAGCACTTTACGATCATGTCCAGGCTCACGTGAGAGGACTTCGAGCGTTAGGAGTAACAAAGGAAAGTTATGCTTCCATGATGGTGGACATCCTTTTGTCGGCGCTTCTAGAAGCCCTAGTCATAGACTACCAAAGAAGGATAGTACACGACGCCATGAAGTCAGAAAGTTTCGAAGCCAACCAGGAAGGACAAGGAGCAACTAAGTCAGAATCGACCCAAGAAACAGAGACGAAATGACTGGATGAGTTGAAAAGGCTGCTTATATACTTGCGAGTAGAAATAGAGAGCCAAGGCAGGTCGCAACTAAAATTCGCCGTGACAGGTATCCCGATCAGCGCCCCAAGGGCAAAAGGACTGGTGGTATGACGACTGGAGCCATGTTGTACGCTGGGCTTGGGCAGCCTGGCGAAAAAAGGAACTGCTTTTTCTGCAGTGCTGCAGATCACAGCACCGAGGACTACAAAGCAGACATTACCCTAGCGGAAAGGTTCAAGAAACTGGCCGAAGATATCAGGTGCTATCGTTGTACCAAGAAGGGTCATCGGTCAAAGGACTGCAGAGTAAAAGTGGAATGCAGTAAATGTCGAAGACGACACGCGTCATTGGTTTGTGGCCCGTCTAGACAACCGGTAGAAAAGGCTCAGGTCAGTGAAGTGTTTACCACGACGAGCGTCTCTACAACGAACAACCCACAACGGTGCGAAAGAGCAAGAGTAATGCTGCAAACGTTCCGTGCGTGGGCATCATCGGACACCGAATGCGCTTACCTCAGAGGCATATTTGAAGGAGGAAGCCAGCGCACATTTATACGTGATGACATAGCCCGCAGACTTCGAGCTGCCAGTAATTGGGTAAAGAACGCTTCAGCTCAACACTTTCTCAGGTGATGCCAGTCGGGACAATATTCGAAAGTGCAAAGTTGTCGAAGTTCGTCTAAGGAGTCAGTTCGCACCGAAGGAATATGTGGTTCGCGCAACCACCATTGACTTTATTTGTAAGGACCTCGAAGAAACTCCTGCCAGTAACGAATTCGTGTCTTCTGCGCGCGTCCACGGCAACTTCATCGCCGATGACCTCTTATTCCCTAGTGTACAGAGCGAAGGCGAAATAGGACTACTCATCGGATGCGACGAGCTGTGGAAGTTGGTCTCAGGAGAAGTCAACAGATGCCAGAGTGACGGAAGACTGGTTGCAGTGGAATCCGTTTTCGGATGGACCTTTCAGGGGCCAACCACGGTGACCAGCTGCAGTACTACTGACAACTCAACGACAGCCGTGTGCATATTGAAGGTTGGTGTGGTCACTTCTGATGACGACATTCTGAAACGTTTCTGGGAAGTGGATAATCTAGGAGTATCCCAGGAGCGTGACAGTAAACAGGAACACAAGGCAGATGTTCTGGAGGACTTCATACAGAAGTTGGAAAGGAAGAACAGTCGTTATGAGGTTGCGCTGCCATGGCAGACGGGCCTGAGTGCGCTAGAAGATAACTATGCTGTAGCCAAAGACCGACTGCAGAGGTTAATGAAACGACTGTAGCGGGACAACACCGTGGTGGACTATGTCCGAAGCTACATGAAAAATGGCCATGCCGAAGAAGTCAAGGAGGACATGGGATCCAGTTTGGTCTATTACATGCCACACCGAGCTGTCATCTGGAACAACTTGAGTACAGCAAGAGTACGAGTTGTATTTGACGCCTCGTCACATGCAGCGGGGACGTTGTCTCTAAATGATCATTTGGAAAAAGGGCCAAAGCTTAACACCGACTTAGTTGGAGTACTGCTACCTTTCCAGCTACACAAAGTGGCATTGACAGCCGACATCGAGAGAGCCTTTCTGCAAGTGGGAGTCCGGAGTCGAGACAGAGATGCATTGAGGTTCCTGTGGTTTTCGGAGGTTCCGACTGCAGACCATCAGGACCCACAGTTACAGTGCTGGAGAATGAAGAGGGTGCCATTTGGGACGACAGCGAGCCTCTTTCTCTTAAGCGCTACCGTGCAGCATCACTTCAAGTCGTTTCTGGATGTCGATGAAAAATTGGCTGAGTCGTTACTCAATTCATTTTACGTGGACGACCTGTTCACCGGAGCTCCAACCTTGGACGAGGCCCTGGATATAGCTGGTATGAACTTAACAAAATGGGCTTCAAACGCTGCCGAGATGCAACAGGCATTGTCACCACAAGATGTCAGCTGTGATGGGAATAGGAAATCATTTAACGAGCCCGCCGAGGGTAAGGTGCTCGGTGGAATCGAGAACTAGGCACGTTCACACTCTCTGGAGTGCATCTGTTGAGCATCATTAGAGACACACAAGCAAGCAAGCGATCAGTGCTGCAGGCCTCAGCTAGGATCTTTGATCCTCTCGGTTTTATTTCGCCCTACACGGTCCGGGTCTAGACCATTTTCCAAGAACTATGGAAGGCTGGACTACAGTGGGACGCTCCCCTACCGGCGGATTTAGCGACCATGTGGCGATCCTGGTGTTCAGAGCTACCAGAGCTGTGCAGTATATCCCTGGAGAGATGTTTGTTACCTGTCAACTGGACAGAATACGTCTACGAGCTGCACGTATTCACATATGCTTCACCACAAGCTTACGGGGCCTGCGCCTTTCTGCGAACGAGAAATGAGTGTGAAGAAAAGAAAGTGCGACTGGTCTTCGCGAAGACACGTGTAGCGCCGATCAAGATGCTCACGCTCCCACGGTTCAACTAATGGGAGCTGTGATAGGAGTACGAATTGCCAAGTTCGTCAGATCGTCGCCGGCGGTGGTAGTAAAATGTGTGACATTCTGGACAGACTCTACAAATGCTTTGAGTTGGATCAAGGGTGATGCTACGCGGTGGAAACCATTTGTCCGGAACAGAGTCGTCGAGATCCAAGTACACAGCGAAGCGAAGCAGTGGAGGCACTGCCCATGGAGTGAGAACATGGCCGACGCACTGACAAGAGGACTTACCGTCATGAAGCTAATCGACGACAGGCAATGGTTCGAAGGTCCCTGCTGACTAGCACAGAACGAGGAATTTTGGCCAGATCTAATGTCTAAAAGTCCAAGTTGTCTCGACTCCGTTGAAGACGAGCGAAGAACAGAAACCGTGACCATGACTCACACTGAAGACAGTCCCATTCCTGCATTATTTGATCTGAGTAGACACAGTAACTACCAGCGCGTGCTGCGCATTACAGCGTGGATGACGAGGTTTGTTCGGAACTGTCGTTCAACGTCAAAAATCTGTGGTTCACTCAGTGCTACTGAGATTGGTGAGGCGGAAGATTTCTGGACCAGACATGTACAGACAGAAGCTTTTTGGAAGAAGTGGCTGCGTTAAAAGAGAAGAGGGCTATCTTTAATACTTCGAAGATAGTACAGTGGCGGCCCTTCTTGGACGACAACGGAGTCCTACGTTCGACAGGACGACTGCAATACTCCAACCATACGGAAGGGGTAAAGCACGAGATACTACTGCCCAAACAACATGCGTTCGTGGCGCTCCTGGCTGACAGTGCTCATCGGCGAATGCTCCATGGCGGGGTGCAGTCATCACTGACAGTTTTAAGAGAGCGTTGGCGGATTATCAAAGCGAGACAGTTGGTAAAGTCCATCGTGCACCGATGTAAGGTCTGCGCAAGATTTCGTGCACCGAGAGGAGCAGCACCAACTGCGCCTTTACCGAAAGAGGGTTTGACACCCACACACCCCTTTGACGCTACCGGCACAGACTTCGCTGGACCCCTGTACATCAAGGAGGCTTCAGGATCGTCTACGAAGTCATACATTGCGTTGTTTACGTGTGCGACGTCGAGGGCCGTACACTTAGAACTTGTTATGGACTTAACCACGAAGTCATTTATCAGGGCGTTCCGGCGCTTCATTTCAAGGAGGGAACTCCGTCAACTATTTTCAGCGACAATGCAGTGACCTTTAAGAAAGCAGCTAAGGATATAGGGAAGCTTTGGAGCGGCATACGGAGCCAAGAAGCCCAGGATTTCATCGCCACAAACAGAATCAGTTGGAAGTTTATTGTAGAGAGGGCGGCCTGGTGGGGCGGAATGTGGGAGAGGATGGTGCGACCGTTAAAGCTTTCTTGAGCAAGGTGGAAGAAATGGTGACGTTGCTGCACGAAGTGGAGGCAGAGGTGAATTATTCTAGACCACTCACTTTCCTGCATTCCAACCCAGATGAGCCCAGCACTCTCACTCCCGGTCATCTACTTATAGGAAAAAATGTAACAGCACTTCCAGGCACAAAGGTTGCGTCATCAGTTCCCTGTACCAAGACTGACACCACCAACAGAAGATGGATGTACAGACAAATACTTGTGGACCTTTTCTGGAAGAGGTGGAGACATCATATCTGCTCGAACTACGATCTGCCCATCAATCCAACCAGGTTCTCGAGTCGCGCGCAGTGTCAAGAGGTGACGTTGTCATCGTCCATCAAGATAAAGTTCCAAGACATCTGTGGACACTAGGTCGAGTCACGGAAGTCTACAAGGGGAGAGACAGAAATACCCAGCCATTCGAGTTAAGGCTTCCAATCGGCCACACTACGCGCCGACCAGTACAATTGGTGTATCCCCTGGTGGTTCAAGACCGCGAGTGTTGATGACTCACTCTTGCGCGGGGAGGGTGTTGAATATGTTACGTAAAAGACGACGAAGTTTGTAGTTCAGGGGTGGTGATTTTTCTTCTTTTTTTGTCAGCTGACTTGTTGCACGTTCTGTATGTTCGATTCTGTTAGAACGAGGTGGACGGGTTAAAAGGTTGCTGAATTTTCTAAGAGCCTAGAGGCTTCAGCTGCATTTCTTCCACAGAGAGGGATCTTCGGATTCCTCAACATAGGCCATGAAGGAACGAAACACAGGAGCGGCCCTTCCAACTTTTTGCCATTGGGACGGGCGTGCCAGCCTTCGCATTGCATTCTGGGATGCTCCTGTCTACCATGTGACCGCTCCCGTGACCCCAAGGGCATGCGCAGACCAGCTCCCAAAGCAGACGACGGGAGTCGTGATTGTGTTGCAGTTCGGATATCTGCACTGTGATGAACGCCGAGCGTCCAGTTTCGTTTGTGTGTATTTGGAGGTTTACTTTTGGTTTACCCTTGTACTACAAGACCGGTCACGGTCTGCAGGACAAGCACGCAGGACTAGAAACATCGTTCGTGGCAGCGACGTTTGCTTGACGACGTGGCCACGTTTGTGTGTTTGTTGCTGAAGTGGTAAAGCATGTCAGTAGTCAAACTTGTACAATAATGGAAGAAATCAAATGAATCAGCGGCTGTAACACAGCGCCAGCTTGCGAACGAACGATTCAAGATGAATCTCTCACAGACAGGGGTACGAAACAACCGATCAAGTACGTACTTACGAATGAAACGTTACTCCCGTGACAGAGCTGCTTTCTGTTGAACGGCAGTCGCAACCGCGGTAAGAAGACTTTAACAAAACGTTGGCTCCGCAGTGGTGCTCACATTTTAAGAGTAAATCTTTGGTAAAACATAAAAGGACGGAAAGCAGCACGAGCAACAACGCGTTGCTAAACCGAAACTTTAGAGATGATCACGTGGTGGACAGGAAGTAATGGCGGTTTGACAGGAGCGACCGCCAAAGTGTCCCACGGATGTTCGAAACGGCCGCTTCCGTATTTCCTTCCCCCATGGAGTAGGCCGAGGGACGGGACCAAGGAGGGTGGCCATGGACAATGTGTTGCAGCCCAGCTGTATTAGACGGCGGTGGAGGGCTTGCCGTTGGGGAATATGCTGCTGGGAGTGCAGAAGCCAAGTCGGCACCTCACCACAGCTGGAACACAAGGCGGAGCTGGATAGGCCGAAGCGATGGGGCGCCGGCAACGTTGAGGCGGAGGCGGTGCAGCAGTCATTCTTCCTGACGACTGCAGCGACACGCAATGAAGAAGGCCACTGAGGGGTCGATGGACTGCATGTGACAGTTGTATGCGGCGGCAAGAGATCTAAATGCTTGGGCACGGGCTGCACACCGGCAGCGAATAGCTAAATGGCAAGCCCAAAGTGTAAGTGGTTGACGTGCAGTGACGTCTGCGCGTGTGTTACGGGTCAGACCCACATGACCGGGCACCCACTGAAGGGACAAAGCATGATCGTTGGCACGAAGTCTGTTGTACATATGAACAATACCCTACCCTACCCTAGAGGGGTAGAAAATCCAGTGAACCGATTAGGAAATCTTAATGGAAGGGCCTCAGGACGCCTCTCTGGCTACTCTCGTCGTGAGGCACTTCCCTTAATAATGCTCCTATACACTTTAAATCCGGCAACGGATATGTATCGCATGAAAGAAGGCCCGAACCTGTGCCAAGCGGTACACATGAGGTACAGTCCTTAAGCAGCAGGCACAGTTATCGACCACCGTTAACCGCGAAATTCAAGCGACGCAAGGGCACCGACACCCATCCGTACCGGCTAGATAGCTTTTAACTGCGGTGTACGAAAATGCCCATGTGAACGTTAACTTGTGCATTACAATTTTTAAGTGATTACTTATGTCTCAGAAACTACCTAATTCATTGAGACACTACACTTCCAACTGAGCTGTTGTTCGCTTGCAACCACAGTACTTGCAACAGTTACATGCTACTACTATGGTACTACACGCTGCTACTACATGGGACTATCGGAGGACAAAGTAAAAAATTGTATTGCCTCGCATACTACTACATCACATTCCGTAAGACATGCTATGTCACTCTTCTTAAGCAAATAATCCCTACTTTGTCTTCTCAGATTCGAAAATGCTTCCTCCGTTCGCTCCACTCCTGACGTTTGTAAACAAACTCCGGCGACAAAAACTTTTTACCTACTTCTGTGAGTTGAACTGCACAGTATGAGATAATCAGCAGACAAAAGTATAATTGCTTTTTTCACGAAGTATGTGATTTTGTGCGTACTAAAAACTGAAATAGATCAAATTAATTAGGCTCACACTGCAGTCTCTATGCTCACTGTGCTTGGAAGACCTGGGTCGGCCGCCATCTTGAAGTTCGGGGCGCCACCTGCATTGGAGTCGCGAATAAGCGACCCCGAGCGGCCTCCGAGCCGAGCAACACAGGGGTGACATAAACCCGCCATCTTTGTAACTACCTTCAAGCGGGTGCTTTTTGCAAAACCGCGATCTTGTCCTGGTCGCACGTCACACAAAACGTTGCAGGCGCGGTTGCGCGAAATTGAATGTCCTTCTCGCGTACTCACATGCTTTTGCTGAGTAAAGCTGCAGCGTGAGCAAAGCTGCGCAAGGACGCGGGCCTGCCATCCAGTACTGACTTTGTCATGTTTGTTATGTGGAGCACGTTCCAAAAAATGCAGCTGCGCATTTGAAACTCCAATCATTATCATCGTCATCTAAAGGGGAGCGTCGTAGCACCGCTGTGAGACCAGACACTGTTTTTGAAGATCTTCTATGACATCATCCGCAGTTTGCACAGGTTTCTTCAGCATCGAAGTCTCTCATCCCAGTCAAAAAAATGAATGGGTCCAGTTGGAAAATTCCGAATTGGTACCAACTGGTTGTGCTCAATTGGTTCCGCTTGTGTTTTCGGCTACCCATTGGTCTCGTCCAACTGGATCCAACTGGCGCCCCCATTGCAATTGAGTAGCATACGAACACTTACCAACTGAAAACATACTGGCCTCCCAGCTCGATCCAATGGGTTCTAGCCAACCGAACCATTTGGCACCAACTGGCCTCCCAGCTCGATCCAATGGGTTCTAGCCAACCGAACTATTTGGACCAGTTGGTGCCAACTGGCCTCCCAGCTCGATCCAATTGGTTCTAGCCAACCGAACCATTTGGATCAGATGGCGCCAACTCGCCTCCCAGCTCGATCCAATGGGTTCTAGCCAACCAAACCATTTGGACCAGGCACTAACTGGCCTCCCGGCTCGATCCAATGGGTTCTAGCCAACCGAACCATTTGGACCAGTTGGCGCCAACTGGCCTCCCAGCTCGATCCAATGGGTTCTAGCCAACCGAACCATTTGGACCAGTTGGCGCCAACTGGCCTCCCAGCTCGATCCAACGGGTTCTAGCCAACCGAACCATTTGGACCAGTTGGCACCAACTGGCCTCCCAGCTCGATCCAACGGGTTCTAGCCAACCGAACCATTTGGACCAGTTGGCACCAACTGGCCTCCCAGCTCGATCCAATGGGTTCTAGCCAACCGAACCATTTGGACCAGTTGGCACCAACTGGCCTCCCAGCTCGATCCAATGGGTCCTAGCCAACCGAACCATTTGGACCAGTTGGCACCAACTGGCCTCCCAGCTCGATCCAATGGGTCCTAGCCAACCGAACCATTTGGACCAGTTGGCACCAACTGGCCTCCCAGCTCGATCCAATGCGTTCCAGGTAACCAGACCATTTGCACCAACTGGTCTCCTAGATCAATCCAGCGGGTTTTATGCAGCCTTTGGATGCAACGATTTGAAAGCTATTTGTGTCCTAGTGAAGAATAACTGGCAACTCGTGATTTACTGACTGGTGCCTTACTCGTCATCAAAATAAACCCAAATGGTAAGCTTATTTGGTAAACCCAACTCGAAACAAGTGTTTATCGAACATGAGCCGACTGACAAAAAGTGTACCATGCAACTGACTGCTGTCCACACTTTGTTGTCGCCTCGACGAAGGAATAGTACAATGCACAAGTACACCGCTAGGAGATGGTGGAAAATAGATGTGAATTTATTATTCTGCCTTTTTTTACTAGAGTTAATGACTGTATAGTAGCATATCGATGGAGTGCTGAACTGTACCACCAGACATATCAATAGAGTGCTTCAGTGTCCCTTGAAGGCCTGAAAACATATTCAGAAATTAGAGCTTGGGTACATGCTTGGCTGTCGAGCTGCCAACAAAGCATACTGTGCTGCTGTTACTCTCATATTCGATAGTATTTACCTTTTTGTACAGTATCACCTATTCCACTGGAGTACTTCAGTGTCCCTTCAAGCCCTGAAAGTATATACAAGCATGAACAGGATTAGCATATGTTCACTGTACATCTGTACACATAGCTGTAGTGCTTGTGCTGCATTCATGTTCAGTAGTACCTACCTCCTCTAGCAAACGTTTTAGGCACTGTCATGTGCAAAGACTCTATATGAAATCTAAATAGATTTGAGAGGAAAGTAAAGTGATTTCCACATTGTAAAATCATCAGTGTGGCCCGACGGTCACCTGTGGAACGTCTAAAATCCCAAGCGCTGGGCAAAAGACAGAACACGACGACAGAAAAGGACACGACGATTATTAAAATGCACGCACAAGCACTCTGCCTGAATATGTGCCGTACCGGAACCCCGAAGCGTACACGCAAATGTATTTTCTGTTTGACTTTAGCGGACTAGTCAAATGTCACGTGCGGTGTGTCATTTTCATTTATGACACGCGACACAAACCGAAATAATACTCGAATGTCAGAACGTTTCGACTGGGTCGGATTTATAAGTTATAATAACGAAATGACAGAAGCGAACATATCTCTATGAGTCCGGATCGGTGGGCGGTGGTAGCCGCAGCTGACGTCCGGGTCTGTCGTGTCAGTATAACGTCGACGACGGCATGGATACTAAAGTTTACGAGCACACGGTTAGTATTCAGGGGTAGTCATTTATCACGAACGCACTGAATTACGCGGCTGAGATGTCACCGCGTCTCTCGTGGCCATTGGTCGCTCGCGGATTCAAAAATGCCAGTAGCAGCCCTGCAGCCAGCCGCTTTACACCACCGTTTCGTAAAAAGCAGCGATCATGGCATATAAACAAGATCAAAATAAATTGTTTTTGCTGATATACGCCTAATTAATTATTGCGGTATTTTCAAGTACATTGTGTCTGCACTTGGTCAAGAATTGGTATTACGAAATGAACAAAAAAGGATGGCTGGAATATATCGGCTGGATATCACTTAACATGGCGGCCGTGGTGGCCGTTTTTTCTTCGGAGGGTTGATCTTCGGAGGGTTGATTTTAATTGGTGACGAATATCTGGGTGTTTTGTGATGCACAAACTAGTTTGTTTAATTATATATTTTGAATCACCATCCCCGCGTATCTGCAACATGTATGAAACGTTTACGCCATGTCCCCCAAACTCACCTTGGAAAAGCGTGCAACGAAGAAGGCCGCCACTAGATACCCCACTGTTGCCGTTCCGGATCACTTCAGCGCGCTAAGTTTAGCGGCAAAATGTTTTTGTTGTTTCTGCGAATGAATCTAGTCTTTATATGTCCAAATAAAACGCGTATAACAACTTTCTGTGTCATGTTTCACTTTTAGGTCCCGTTTTTAAACGTGTTGAGCGATCGGAAGGATCTAGTGCACGGCTGCGTGCATCACATAGCGTACCTGTCGTACCAGGCGCCGCAGGCGCAGTCGTCCATTTCTCCTTCGGTGACTTGGCCTGGCTTGGATTGTGCTTCAACTGGATCTTTAGCGCGCTACAATCAAACGCAAGCCAACGTCTGGTAACAATGGGGTATCTAAGGGCGGCCTCCGGCATTGCACGCATCGGGATAGGAACAAATACATGGGAAAATGGCGACCTTGGGGGACCTGGTTTACGCGATGACAGTTTAAAATTTGAAAAAGAATTGGGAGTGCCAGTTGGATTTCCAGTTCGCAATGATGGGGTGTCCAATTCGAACTTAGGAAATTAAACCTTAGTTAATTATTACAAAGTAACTACGGCCCAATTTGTCAAATTGGGGGTCAATTGAAACATGTAATGTGACAGACTAGATTTATTCCTTCTGAAGTATGAGTATAGGAATTTCAGTTCAATTAGCATGAACCATATGTGACTCCAGCGTCTAGTATTGCTTATCCAGTTCAACATTGACTGAGCAGTGTACAACTAATATAGCCAGGAAGACGGCTGGAGTTGGAATTGGGTTTATGAATGCCAATTGGGCAGCGCAGTTGGAACTGAAGTGTCCAGTTGGTCCCCATTGGTTTTTGTATTGGTCTAGTTGATTCCAATTTCAGCTTCCAGTTGGACCTTGACCTTTCAATTGGCTGTCCAACTGGAGTCCAAGGAGCCAGTTGGACTTCCCATTTGGTTTTAAAATTTCCAACTGGACATCCAGTTGGAATTAAAAAATCCAATTGGCTTTCGTGTTGGTCCAGTTGAGTCCTATTGGTACCAATTCAAATTTCCAATTGGACCCATTCCTTTTTTTTTGACTGGGATAGGAACCACTTTGCATTAACTGTGACTCCCATCTTACATTATGATGTGCAAGGGCCCTCTTGCACTACACACGTATGGTCTGCAAAGTGCAACAGGGCGATTTGGAGCTTGAAACAGTTGTGATTTTGTGATTTTGGCCCTTGTGTACCCTGTCTGTGAAATGATATGAACTGAATCATGTCAAACATAAACAAGAAAGTGTAACACTATATGCTTCTGTTCAGAAGATCACTGATTATGTGTAAAGAAATATACATTTTTCAAGTTCAACATTTTTTTCTTGCACTTAACCGTTTCAAGATACAATGAACATGCAGGGAAGTCACAACAGACTACGTTTATTGTTTTGTGACCTCCCTGCAATGACAATATATATTTTAGGAATGACAATGGACAGGTAGACACTCTAAATTTGTAGCACTGAACTTTAGATTGGAATGAACAATGAATAGCCACTGCCCTCCTTTTATTTCTTGATATGTGCTGAATTTTAAATTTAATGTGATAAAATATGTGATAATGTAATAATATACAGGGTGTCCCAGCTAACTGTGAACATATTTTTTAAAAATATATATATAACACTTTTTCCAAGATGAAATCAATTGCAATATAGCATATGCTGAATGGCACTCCCTAGGAGGGCATTAGCAAAGTCCAAAGGCAATGTCTTAATTAACTTTCATTAATTAACTTTTTAATTATAAAAGCTACAAAGTTGTCCCAATGAGAACACCTGTTCCTTTCGGTCACCTGATATCGTAGCCGTTTTCAGAACAAAAATCCGTTCGACAGATCGCCCGAAAAAAATTAGTGAAGGAACTCAATTTTTTCTTTATTTTGTTCATTGCGCATCTTCGCAGACGCGTATTTCCTTCATCCCCAACGTGAGAGGGGGAAGGAGTACAGTGCCGCCTCATGCGTCGAAGATGAGCTTTAACTTGCGGAAACAAAACAATAAGAAATGTATCGGGTGACTCTAGCGGAACTGGCCTTATCTTGGGTTGCATTTTCTGTTTCCTTTTAATCTTTTTCCAGGACGCGAGAGGCGATAGTGTGCTCGTTCTCCCTCTCACATTTGGGGTGAAGGAAAGACGCGTCTTCTAAGAAGCGCAATGAACAAAATAAAGAAAAAATGGCGTTCCTTCACGAATTTTTTGCAGGCGATCTATCGAACGGATTTTTGTTCTGAAAACGGCTACGATATCAGGTGACCGAAAGGAACAGATGTTCTCATTGGGACAACTTTGTAGCTTTTATAATTAAAAAGTTAATTAATGAAAGTTAATTAAGACATCGCCTTTGGACTTTGCTAATGCCCTCCTAGGGAGTGCCGTTCAGCATATGCTATATTGCAATTGATTTCATGTTGGAAAAAGTGTTATATATATTTTAAAAATATAAGTTCTCAGTTAGCTGGGACACCCTGTATATAAGAATAAGAATTAAGAATATAATGTGTGATAAATAAATGTGATCAACAGTAGATGTAAACAACATCAGTAGCCAGATAAGTTCATTCTCAAGAATTTTTTTCTTATACCATATACGTGCATGTTTATTAACTGAAACAATGATCACAGTTCCCTGACAAGTTTTAATTTCTGAGAGCGTACTGTAGAGATGGGTTAGGTCAACAAAAGCTATTATGTACTATGAACACCTTCAAAAATCTCATGTGACACATATGCTTTTACTTCTTGGATGTGCTGTGGTAATCAAAGTTTGTGGGCACTGCGCAGGTTCTGCACCCATTTCGTGAGTATGTCGAGGCAACTGTGAAGGAACCTGTATTGATGGTGATTATTCCAATTTTTATGGTACATCGACAACAAGGGTCATAAATCAGAACATTGATTAGGATGCAACTAGTTAAAAATAAATATGTTGTTTAATAAATGCATTGAACTAATGTTTAAAGGTCAGCTATGCCGATATCCCAAATAGTCGAAACGGTTGTGATATTCTGAAAGCCCACATCCAACTCTCCCCAAAATGCACCTTCATTCTCTCAGTTCGGTACAGTACCATGTCAAAAAAATAGATAATTCATTCCGAAACACACATGGGCGCAGCTATTTTTATGACGTAGATGCACCCGAACGGGCATTGTGACGTGTACGCGCCTTCGTACTTGTCAGTGGATTTCAGCTACGGCTTCTCGCGGCTTCACGTATCTGTGCTTGAAGATGGCGGACAGCCGGGTTCCACCGTTCCGCGATAAGTAAACAGTGCAGCGGCTGCGAACTCATTCGCGAACCAACCTCTCTGCAATGTTGTGACTGGAATTCGTCGTTTGTGTTTTGTGAGCATGTATAATTTGTATCAAGTCGCGTCTGCGTTAGCCCCTTTACAGCACTTGCCCATTGTAGACACTGACGTTTAGACAGCCGTGTTAGCATGAAAATGCCGACAGCGTTTTATTCATGCAGGAAAAAATTGTGTTATGTATTTGAGAAACCGCGTACTGCTATGGGACAAGTTTTACGTACGATTTATCAATGTGCAACAGCGTCGACGATGGTATGTAACGACGAGAGACGTAAAACGAAATACAATCACATTTTAAACTTTTTGCGGGATTCTGTGCATTTTCCAGAAGCTTTCTTTGAATCACACACTCCCATGTCACGCTGCGTTGTGTGGCACGCTACAAACTACTGCATTTTATGTCTAACATCTGCATATTGTTTGTAATGAGCACCGTCGAACAAAAACATGCACACGAAAGCTCCAGTAGCCATGTGGTTGCACACTATGCTGACACAAAAGAAGTACCAGAGCACATATTGCCACGTAGAAATTGTGTTTTTAGAAATGTGTGTAAATGTGTGTCTGAAGAGTTAGGGCACAGCATAGATCCTAGAAATCAGGTGCACCTTATCCTTCTGTAGAGTGCTCCTTCAATTCACAACTCAGCCCATGGGGTGTAAAAGTGTTAGAGGCAATTATGTGACTTGTCGTCGGGTGACATCACTGGCCAGCCTCGGAATTAATTCCGTGCTCAGGAATTATTGTACAAATCACTTTGTATGTAGGACATGATAAGCAATATGCAAGTTGCAACCTTGTCTGCAGCATTCTCGATTGCCTCTTACCTCTACAGTTAGAGACACGTTACCAAACCATTTGCAAAGGACACTCTTACAGGGGCCGTGTAACTTGGGTATTTAATTTATAAAATTTATAAAAATATAAGTATACAATATGTAATATGAAATTTATATAAAATAAAAATAACATTTATAAAAAGAATTTATCAAAAATAAATAGAAAGGCTTCATGGAAGCAATCCGTTAGCATACTCATTGCACATGAAGCACAATTATATATGCTTGGACATCATCCAATTAATCTTCTGAACTATATGTGTGGCTGCATAGGAAATTTTTTATGCGCATGCTCTACCTTCCTATTCCTACATGTGCACACGAATAACAGTGAATATATGTGAAGTGGCAAAAAGCAACGCTAGACTCTACCATCATTGTGCCCCTTTAACTTTTCCACATTTCTGTCTGGTGAACAGGGAGTATCTCACTAGAAAAGAAGACATTTGTGCATTGTTTGGCAAGCAAATAAATATATTTATTTACATTTTCCATCAATCAACAATGTTGTGACCTGGTGCAAATATTAATGTCAACAAGGAAAGTACTTTAAATTATTCCTATGTGCTCAAATGCAGATATGACAATTCTGGTTTTTGTACCTCAGCACAGTACAGTTTCAAAATTAACAAACTGCAAACTGCACAGCATCAGTATCTCAAGAGGGGAATCATATAAAGCTCCAATAGTAGACTGCGCAAATAAAGCTAAAAAAACAAAGTACTTCCAGAAAAATCTGAATAATCGATTGCCGTTGTGCTACGTACTACTATCCACAGTTCATGAATGGAACATGTTACCTCATTGCATTTCCTCCATGTGAACACTAGAACAGGCAGCTTTTTAGGTCGCTCTTTTCGTGTTTTTCTATCGTCTTTTTTGTTTTCTGTTTTTGCAATAGCAAGCATGGCCACAGTGAAACACAAGCAGCCAAGGACAGGATGAGACATCTACAATGCCACTGCTAGCTCTCAACTGATATATTTATTAGCAGACTCTGGAATATACACATATGTGCTGCTAAGCAAATGACAATTTAACCAGTAGAATAACAGACAAGAAAAAGGGCCCCTCTCCTCATTCTATTTCACAGGCAGTCCTAGTATCATTCTGAGTGTGCCCGTGCGTTCCCTTTGAGATAACGTATCTGGGACAGAAGCAAATCCAACAACGGACTGCTTACACATGCAACTGTCTTGTTATTTAACCGCTGCCTTGAGCTGTGTGTTCTGGAAATTTAGGCAGCATCCAGAGTCCCTGCAATGTGTTGCCATGTTTCTCGAGGGCCTGTGTTTCACTATGGCTCTCAGATACAAACTACCCCATTTCAACACAGTAGAAAACACAGATTTGTAAATAGCATCTGTTGATTGCACTGTACATACCCCCCATATAAAGGATCATAGTGGATACTACATCTTGTGCGATAATGTCAGGAACACAAAAAAGCTAGATTTGAAACCACTTTTACGTCGTAGTAGTAGTATTTGTGTGAAGCTACGCAATTCCTGTCCTGCAAATAATTTAAACCATACGCTTCATCTGCCAGCGTGATGATCCCCTGAAAAGCAATTCACACTTGGCGGGAACTACTGGTTCTGAAACCTATCCCTGACATGTGTAGCCATCAGGGATGAAACCCAAGGGCTGCGGTGGAAAAGACAAACACACATGGCTATGTTCTCACTGTGTATCAGCTGCTCTGGCTACTAAGAAGAACGTGTTCCAAATTAATATAACATGGCTTGACATGATACGCCGGCGAAAGCTAACCAATAAAATTAGTAGTTAAATGTACAATATGTAAACACTTGCCATAACATGACAGTTTCCTTCCTGCATTCATGCGGTACCATTCAACCCACAGTGTTCTGAAATTTTTTTATAGCATTACACATCGTTTGACAGAACTTGAACAAGATTATATAGCACACGATAAAAGTAGAGTGAACAATGTGCAGAAAAAATGGCTAGGAAGCAAGCGAGCTGGTGAAGATGATGCATGTGTAAAACCCCGAGACTAGGGAACACAAAGGGACGTGTTTGTGTCTGTCCTGTGTGTGTCTGTCCTGTGTTTGTGTGCAGTAATGCATGAAGGCCACTGCTAAGTTGTGTTGAGATACACCACTTTATGTTTGCCATGTCTAAATGAAACGTACCTGACCTGATCCAAATTAACCGTTCTGAGTTTGGAACACACAAAGAGAAAAATGCAACACACGCCACAACATTAACAGATGGGCAAGTGAGCTGTGGCGAGCTCAATCTTGGGACAAAGTCAACAAGTAATTCACCAAAAGTCAATGAGCGCCTGAAATGTAACATCTCTGACTGGTAGCAGGAGGGTCCACGTTCAATTCCTGTAGTAGCTAGTACTGACTGGCTTTTTCATGAATTATTTGTTGAAGTTTCGATGTGCTTGAGAACCCTTCGTCAACCATTGTATCCTCATGAGGTGATGAGGGTTTGTCATTCCAAAGAGACTCCCTTTCTGGCATGTGTCCTTATGGATGCTCATCACTGCAGAAAAAAAAAACATTTAATGACTAGAAATGGATAGTCGTATGTACTGTATAATGATTGTGCACAACAGAAAGAAGACTTTTGCACAGAAGGCTGTACTTCTTGACGTCTAACATCAAGTTACAAAATTCCAGAATATATAAGACATGTTGTAAGGTAGAGCATAAGTAGAGTTGTTGAGTTGTCGAGTTGAGTTGACGGGGGAGTTGTACCCCTTTTTATTTTATTATATATGATTGTATAATTATTTTTATGTCTGTACCAACCCTCACTCTCTACATTACAACATGTTTTACATATTCTGGGATTTTGTAACTTCATGTTAGACATTAACAAGAGCAGCCTTGTGCACGAAAGTCTCGTCTCATTAAAATTTAGATGCTCTCAACAGTCTTCTTTCTGTTGTGAATCTCTATCGCAGCATACCTGCACATTGCTGTTCTACGTACTGTGACTTTGCAGTAAGAGCATGGACTTTGGGTAAAAAGACTACACAGCACTGGTCAGGTATTTTTGCCTATCGAACAGTATGTCTGTATGTGTGCAGTATGCACACAGTATTTGTGCACCGGACCCACTAAAAATGTAGTGAATGTGGCATTGCCAACGGTAATGCACCAAGTTCAACACAATTATTGTAGAATCCAGGTATTTTAGCTTACATGTCAAGCCAGTGCCACGTCCAGTGTGAAGTTGTGACAAATAAATAGTTTCCATTTTTATTAGCTCTCAGAACACAGACAGTGAATTAATAAGAGTAGACAATGTTAACATGAATTCTGGGCTATTCTTAATTGAAGATTCACAGATAGTAAAGGCACCTTCCTCAACGGACGTTGATGACACTGAAAATTCTAAAACGTTATCAGAGGCGACATCAGCTTCTGTGTGTCAAAGGATTGTATGTCCAACAGTAATCCAGCTAACAGTAACAAAAATATGCAAAAGACAAATTAACTGAACTAATGTAACGTACCTTCAATATCAGACAGTGAAGCTTGTAACACCCCATCCACAGGAACCAGTGTCCAGACAGCAAAAGTGCTTGAACTGGGAGATAGCAGCTAATCGGAATGGCGACCTTTGTTTTCCACCCTGAAAGCACAAGTTGTAACTTTGAGGGCAGATTTAAAAGTGGTGTCAAGATGTCTGCATGTGAGTGCACATGAAAAGTTGAACATAGGTGAATACTCAAATTATAACATCACATTGTCATACCTGTTGGTGGAGGTAGACTGCACCTAATGTGTCATCAATTTCTTCATGCACCCGATGAAAGCCAGATCATGCTTCATTTCCGCCTTCAGCGTGCACCTGTGATAATTCAGAAGTTAGATTATCAATACTATTGTGTTGTTAATCGTGGTTATATCAGGATAAGCGCAGTAGGACAGCTGCACAATCGATTCATTAAGCTTGCTATTTTTTATATCTGAACTTCGACTTACCTTTTTTGCTCTCGTTGTTTGCCTTGATCCTCCGTGGCACGTTCAAAATGTTGTGCGTCGGGCACCTCAGATTTTCATCACACGATTTCGTGCCGAGATTCCAAATTGCCTCTGGAGTAGCGCGTAACCTATGATAACATTCGTGGACGAAATCCTTGCAGTGGAAATTAGCAGGCACCACTGTCAGCCAAGAGCTTCGCACTGCTTGGTCTTTTGGCAGCTTATTATAGGTAACACTTGAATGCTCCGATGAATTGTTCTAACAGCGTAGCACCGTCGCATCTTCGACAACTTCGCCGTGGCATATCACGTATCATATCGCTCGAGCCCATAAAAGGCAAGGTCAGAACAAGGAAGTGCACTTTCCAAACGACGCCGTGCCAAAAAAAAAAATATTCACATGCTTTGTTTCCGGCTTAGCAACAACATAACAGCTGTTCGCTTATGTACGATGCACAGAGGACGAAACGAAAGAAGCCAAGCGGCCAAGCCAAGAGTCCATGCCAAGCCAAAGACAGATAAACCGAGAGCAGTGACGTCGGTGCGCCCGTGCGCAGGGTTTGCCGACAGTCTGACGGCCGGGCGTGGGAACTAAAAAAACTGTTTTCTAAAAAACTAGGAACAGTTGGAGCAAGATATTTCGCACACATATTCAGTGTTCGGTAATGAACACACAGCGCGAGTATCGCTGAGTTCTGCCGCACTTTAAAATCGGCATATCTGACCTTTAACTTGACGAGGACTGTATGAAAGTATTTTTTTCTTCGTGTAAAAAACAGAGATGACTTCGTCTACGGGAAACATTCGCTAATAGCCTTATTGTAGATGTACTGCGATGAGCGTGGTTTGCTGAGCTCCTTCAAGTTGTTCACTGTGTGACATGAGTAGCATCAAACACTAAGAACCGTAAAATTTTCAAATGTACATAATTTTAACATGATATTTATACAATAACTTTTCGTGGGGTACAGCTTGGGGGGAGATGTAACGCCAAGTCGGCTTAGTAAACGAAGTCCGCTCATACCTATTAGTTTTTGCTGCACCGGAAGCAGGCAGAGGGAGGGGTGATGTTTTTCTCTTTTTATCTCTTTTTTTCTCTTTCTGTAATGCTTCTGCAAGGCGTCAAAAGCTTCTGCGGACCATAAACTACAGACTCTAGACTCTAGAGTCCATTCATGGCCGTGTATAGTGCTAAATATACAGTTTCCTTGTCTTCATCCTGAATTTGAAGAGAAAGGCTAACACAAGACATTTTGTCTCCAACCCCCTGCTTATCTCTTTTCATTTTCATTTATTTATTTAATTTTGTTTTATTATTATTATTATTATTATTATTATTATTACTACTTTTTTTTTGTTACCAGATAGCACCGTGTTGTTCCCGTAAACGTAGTTTTTGGGCAATCCCAAAATTTCTTTCTGACCTCCAAAGTAAAATTCCATTCCACATTATAAATAGTTTGTTCAGTGAAATGTCCTGCATCTGACCTGACTCATATGCCGAGGCTATCTACAACGCGATGATAGTGTAGCCGTTGAGTTTGACATCTGCATCTTGTCAGCCAAATTCTATAGTTTGAAAGCACTATCAGGCCACACTTCAGCAAGAGCAAATTATATCGTGCTAATTTATTAACCCGGCTTGAGTCCTGTTGGATTCGGCAAAGCAACATATCGTTTTCTGCGTAGAGAGTATTCGTCCAAACTACATTCAGGTGGTACCAATCATTGTATCTCCTCGTTGCATCGTTTTGTTGTGATCTCTGACAACGAGTTTTCCCATCATCTCTTCCCAAAGTGTGTAAAAATTGCTCTCTACGATCAAAAAACAATATAAGCTATTTCCTCGCCGAAAACGATCGAGGCATACGATTTATAGCATGTGTTTCCCTCGGCTCTCATACCGTCAGAGATCATTTTAGATGAATAAAATACAGGATTTCTATACGTACTTTTTCTAAAGTCTTATCTGTCTGCGGTGAAATAGAATCACCGCGTCATTTTATCTCTGTTCAAGTTACAACAAACTGCTACGAGGAAAACAAGAAAATCACGCGTTTGGAAAGTTTCGCCCGCACGCAATAACTACGGAAAGCGTCATTAGCTTACAATATATCACTGGGTTGAGTGACTGTGCAACAAAATGCAATAATATGTTTCTCGACCACCATGGAGAGCCCCGAGTGAGAGCAAAAGTAACATTTTCCGTGTCAAAGAAAGACAACAACGAAAGTTGCAATATGCGCAGCAAATCTGTAAATTTACGTTCATTGAACTGAAATGTATCAGCTCAAATCATGAATCGTTTCGAGAATTAATTATTTGTGCTATGAACACGAAATGAACTTTAAAAAGTAGCTCATGAAATATTCCCTGAAAACACGCAGAGCTGCGGGAACGTCGTCTCCTCCACAAGGGTGTCTCCCCCCCCTCCCCCGAACGACGCCATCGCCCCAAGCGGGAGCAATTGTCCCTAAGTGACCTAGTCTATTGTATTCGAGCGGAGTTTCCTGACCAGAAAGAGTATTGAAGGACCGTGCTATTAGTTACTATCTATGATTGACGGGAAGCTACTTCAACCCCCCCCCCCCCCATGATTGATGAGGATGATGAATTGTGGCAACAGAACGGCAGTACAATGTGATAGCGAGAGGTCGATGGAATAAAAAATGCACTCACTGTGTCGCAGGCCCTCTCTTTGTCGTTTTTTATATCGTTTTTTATGTTCAAAGAAGGCTGGGTTAACAGCTGCATTTTTTTCTTGACAGTGTGCTATCGTATACGTCGCAGATTCCTAATGTGCCATGAAACTACTTAAAGGGAGAATTCGGAACGATCTGTATAAAAAAAAAATGCTACGCGACGCTTTTGGTAGACGTTGGCACCGAAATACCTGCTACTGGAATGGTTTCCCTCTTACGCGATGTATTATGCAGAAATGTCGGCAAATCTAAATCGAGACCACAGTCGGGGTCAGGGGGGTCAGGGTAAGGTCACAGGGGGGTCACGGTCGGGGCGGCCAAACTCCCCTTTCCCAGAGCGCCCACAGGAAGCCGACGGATGACGTCACAGGGTGTGTAGAAGCAGCAGAAGTAGGCTTGTGTCGCGACTGGTGATAGAGGTTTAGGAGCAGTGTTCTGTCATGGGGCCAATACGACCCTGTATGCTTTTCGTCTGACCCGGACCAGTGCGACGAAGTTTATTCGGAGCCACGTTCGGACATCAACATCCGTGTTACGCGGGTGTTAGCAACGTATGATGCGAGTCTTCTTCCAGAGCCTCATCTACAATCTGTATTTTTTAGTTCTTCTGTCGATTATCAGAGGTGGTAGTATCTGCACCACCTCGTATATTCACACCTGTTTCAGTCTTTCTTTTTGCGTACGCGCTTCTTTTTGCCTACGTTAGGTTAGCATAGAAGCACCCGGAAAGAGCGTAGGAACACCGTTGCTCTGCAACACTCACTGTTGGATACACACACACACACACACAAAAAAAAAAAAACAAGAACAAGGCATTGAATGCACACATGCACAGATCGAACGGACGCATACCCAGTGATGCAGTACCGCCGCACAGTGTTGTTTGCAACACGTTCTTCCAGCGGCGGCACAGATCCGCCGCTCCCCACATTTCAAATATCATTTTTGTGACGTCTGCGCCGTTTTCATGCGAGGTATTCCGTAACTGTGTTCGAAACATGACAATTATCGTAAAAGTAACAGAAGCGTGCTACCGATTTTCTTCCGAAGCCTCCCTTTAAAACCTGCTTAGACTGACTGGGGCATCACATCTTTCTGATGCCACATCACACGACATGGTGTTCGCCTGAAAAACATCATCAAAACATATCTGAAACATCTGACGAGCACTTAGAGCATGAAGATATCTTGATGTGACACGAGAAAGTTCTGATGCTTCTTGTTCATCAGGAAACATCAGACTTTTTCTGATATTCATCTTCAAAGGATAGCGTGTGACATTTGCTATGCAGGTATTGGTGCTGAAACTCAGAGGGGTGCGCCTGGAAATGTTTATGCTGCGTAGGCGAAATTTGTGACGAGAACGAGGTCAACACTTTATAACACTTATTTGTTTCTTCGAAAGTCACTGGTACTGCACCGCGCTTTTATCCAGAACGGTGAATAGTAACTACCCGCAACTGGGGTTAGGTCTCCGCAAACCAGATATAGTTGTTCCAGCCTCAGAACATCAGCTCTCACGCACGTTGAGTTTTCCTTCTACTTCTCACGATACACTAAGCAACACCTACGCCTGGTCGCTCAACAACACCCGTCACATATGCAGTAACCAGTAATAAAAAGCAGGATTGCAAGGCCTATTGAAAGTACGAGAACCAGGAACGGCAACGCACAAAGCACAACACACGAGGGGACGCCGAGTTGACGCCACAAAGGCCAAAAGAGAACGCACCTGACGTCGCGACTTTTCGAAGTGTGGCTTTCAGTCGACGGCAAACATGCATGTTCCAAATTGCATTACACATTCTAGATGCCGAATATAAACGAAATAATTTACAGGTTGGCTCGGGAAGATATCAGGATTCATCTGATAAGGCCAATTTGCTTCACATATTTTGTCCACATTGACCCTTTGAGGAGAAGAGACGATAAAGACGTTTTTCGCTGGTTTTCCAAATACATCTGCTTTGTGTTTTGCAAATGATTTCCCAGGCCCAGGCACAAAAAAGTTCAGTTTTAGGACCCGTAGGACATTTTATTGCAAATCTCCGTCTTTGGGGTAAACGGTTTCGAAGTGCATAAACTTAATTTGACATGTTCACCAACTGTCGGTTCCTTTGAGAAAGGCATCGAGAGTCATATGAACAGCTATCTCAACAACTCAGTCTTATTTATATTGTTTTGATAACTATTAGAGTCCGTCGTAAGCGAGCTCCATAGGACTTGCATTCGGAGCTATCCTGGAATGCGACCGCCCCTACCGGCGGTGTGCAGAGGAGGTTAAGGAAAGGACGTCGAACAGCCGCTACGCAGCCCTCTTCTACAAATCTTACATATAGGAGCTGCTTAGGTTTACACGGTAGTTCGGTTTAGATCACCAAAATGTAGAGCAAATTTGGAGATGATTGTGCTAAACAATGGAACTGTGATCTTGAAACTCGAAACTTTTTATTCGGCATAAAAGTAGTAAATATACATATATTACAGGGACTGCAAGGTAATCCTGCTATGCTGTCCCATATAATATACTCATAGTCAGACAGATTCATAAATGCCTTGTGAGTGATACATGAATCAGAGGTCTGCCGTACAGCTATCTATACAGAGCACATAAATAAATGGTCATACGGCGTCAGTGCTCGCTTCAAAAAAGAATTCACGTAGTTTACGTTTAAATATTTGTAACTGTCCTGTTAGACGTATATGGAGAGGAAGGTCATCCCACGCTTTGCTGCCTAAATAGGCAACTGAGTGCATTCTGTGGTTAGTTCTTGTGGGAGGAATGCGTAATGTGCAATCATCTCTGCGTAACAGATATGGTGAAGACATCTTGTAATGGACACGGTGCCGATGTTTGTTATGCCGTTTAGCATTTGAAAAATAAGACAGAGCTTAAAAGAGCATGGAAATGATCGGAATAAAATAAGACAGGAGAAGTAGAAATTAAGATTCTGAGCCCTGTGATACATATTCGCGCAATCCTGGCGCGCGAGAGAGCTTTGAATCTCGCGGCACAAACGACTCCTCTCTCGGCTGTCAGCCGCTGACGTCATGTGGCCGCGCCGTCGTTTGCGGTTTGTCCGGCGTCGAGGTGCCAGCAAGCCGACCGAGCAGGAAGCGGCGGCGTTCATCGGACGTCGTGGATAGGACAGGTGATCAAGTGAACGCTATACAGGCGACACGTCTGCTCTTCTTGGCAAAACTTTTTTTGGAGTTGGAGCCCAAGCTCTGCCAGCTTCGATTTCGAAACACTAATGTCCCGGAGACTCGTAAGCGGTGCTGCTAAGTGTGAACAAACATTCGGATTGAAATATAGTGCTTCTTCTTGGTTACAAATACATAGTCACGAAGACGCGGCGCAGCGAGCAGTGTTTTCATTTGAAGAAGTCGTCGACCATCATGACTTCTTCGTGTCGTGGTCAACACTATGGGCTCTGAACCGCATGGACACTGGCATTTCCGAGGCGAAAGAGCGGATCGATGAATGCATGGCTGTGTAACATTGCGCTTACCATATCTTACTGATACCAGGAGGGCAACATCTCCACAAGCACAGCAACATAGATACCAAAGCAAATCTCTGTGGGAAACCCCAAAACACATGGCCAAATAAGCGTTTTCTGTTTTTTAATGGTCACATGCAGCATACAACAGCGGCACATGGAATAATATGACAGGAATGTATTTAGTCGTATCACATACATGCTGCACACGCAGGCATAACACTGTTCACTAAGTAACGACACCTCAGCACAATCAGAACAAAAACCACAACCGCAATGCCGCATACGATCCACCTCAACCCGAGCCGCCACGGCAACACAGAGGCCTAACCACACCTTTTACACTGCCCGCAGTCTTGTTTTAAGCAAAACGTACGAGACGAATCGTGTAAGAACGCAAGTGAATGTCAAACGCAAGTAAATAGCAACAGCGTCGCAGTCGGTAAGTCGCCACGATTCCGGAGCTAGCAGACGATTCTGGCTGTTGTTCTGGCGGGGAGCGGACGCTTCCGGCAGCCAATGAAGTGCTCCGCCACATGAAATCACCACACGCCAGACTCGGCTTGGGGGAGACTGTCGCCGCGGAGTGCATTCTTGCAAACTAATTTTCTCGGGAAATTTGTACTTTTCAAAGGAATTATTTTGTGTGATTGTTTATGAAGGTAGTATATTCATAGCAAGCGGTGAAAAATATATGTTCCAAATGATTTCCATGCTCCTTTAAACTTGACCAAGGAATAAACATTCATAATTGACAACGATTTGAATGCGAATTGTCTGGGGAAAGAAACAAGCAAACACGGAGAGCTTTCTTTTGCAATGAATATACAGGGTGCCCACGCTAAGTGTGAACAGATTTTTTAAAAATATATATAACACTTTTTCCAAGATGAAATCAATTGCAATATAGCATATGCTAAAGGGCACTCCCTAGCAGGGCATTAGCAAAGTCCCAAGGCAATGTCTTAATTAACTTTCATTAATTAACTTTTTAATTATAAAAGCTACAAAGTTGTCCCAATTAGATCAGCCGTTTTCAGAACAAAATTCTGTTCGATAGATCGCCCGCAAAAAATTCGTGAAGGAAAGCCATTTTTTTCTTTATTTTGTTCATTGCGCTTCTTAGAAGACGCGTCTTTCCTTCATCCCCAATGTGAGAGGGAGAAAGAGCACACTATCGCCTCTCGCGTCCTGGAAAAAGATTAAAAGGAAACAGAAAATGCAACCCAAGATAAGGCCAGTTCCGATAGAGTCACCCGATACATTTGTTTTTGTTTTGTTTCCACAAGTTAACGCTCATCTTCGACGCATGAGGCGGCACTGTGCTCCTTCCCCCTCTCCCGTTAGGGATGAAGGAAATACGCGTCTTCTAAGAAGCGCCAATGAACAAAATAAAGAAAAAATGGCGTTCCTTCACGAATTTTTTGCGGGCGATCTATCGAACGGATTTTTGTTCTGAAAACGGCTACGATATCAGGTGACCGAAAGGAACAGATGTTCTCATTGGGACAACTTTGTAGCTTTTATAATTAAAAAGTTAATTAACGAAAGTTAATTAAGACATTGCCTTTGGACTTTGCTAATGCCCTGCTAGGGAGTGCCCTTCAGCATATGCCCTTCAGCACATGGTATATTGCAATTGATTTCATCTTGGAAAAAGTGTGATATATTTTTTAAAAAAATCTGTTCACACTTAGCGTGGACACCCTGTATTGGCCATAGAGTGCTGTGATACATTAGACCATACACTTTAATGGCATAACTTATATGGCAAGCTATTAATGCATGACATACTTTCACCAAAATGTGTACTGGCAAAATGTGTACTGGAAATATGTGCCTGAGTTTAGTTAGCGCGCGAATGCCAGCAGAAACCTTCTTCCGCAAAAAAGCAATGTGACAGTGCCAGGAAAGATGGTCATCTAGAATGACGCCTAAAAATGACGTTGTGGTCACCCGTGTCAGTGTTTTGTCAAACAGAAAAAGCGTGAAGTCGTACCTTGTTCTTTTTTTATACGGATGGAATATAAGGAAGTTTTACTTATCAGTGTTAGGTACGAGTTTATTGAAGCACAGCCATGTCGAGCATTACACTAGAGTGTTGTTTGCTGCAGCAAACAGGTGATCCAAGGCGCTTGCCTGAACGAACTCATTAGTATCGTCGGCATATAGTACTGGTGTCGTAGAACTGCTGATGTACTCGAGAAAGTCATTAATAAAAATAAGAAACAAAAACGGGCCTAATATGGAGCCCGGCGGGACACCTGGTCGTATTCTGGACTCCACTGATTTGGTGTTTGCTATTGACACATATTGTATCCTGTCAGATAAATAACTTTTTTAGGATTGTAGAGGTATTTCCGCGAACTCTATATCTATCCAACTTTTCCAAAAGTATGTTATGATTTATTAAGTCAAATGCTTTAGTGTGGTCAAGAAAGATACCCATTGTCAACAGTTTAGTTTTAGAGTCTATGTTGCATTTAATTTGTTCTGTTACAGTTAGAAGTGCCGTCGTGGTAGACGGCGGCCAACAACGGCAAGCTACCTCGACACTCCCCCCCCCCCCCCCCCGTGGTAGATCTTCCTTTACGAAAGCCATATTGTGATTGCGTTAGCAAATTCTCCTTGGTGAAAACATTTTCCAATCGAGTCACCATTAGCCTCTCAACTACCTTACTCAATGCAGGAAGGATTGCAATAGGCCTGTAATTATGTGTTAATTGACGATCGCCCTTTTTGCGTACTGGAATTATTTTTGCAACTTTCAGCTCGCTGGGGAACACCCCCTCGGTAAACGTTTTATTGATTAGTATTGCAAGCTGCGTAGATAAAAGAGGAGCTACACGTTTTAACAAGGAAACAGGAAGGTTATCTGAACCGACTGCACTTGTGGATTTTAGTCATTTTATAACAGTTATGTCTACATCGCTGTTCGTTGGTGTGCAAAAGAAGGACTGGGAACATGCGGCTGGCATAGGTGGTGTTCCCTCTTCTGAGGAAGATATGCAACGTGGTCCTCAATATGATTAAAGTAATGTTGAAATTCATTAGCTACATCTAATGTTCCCGTTAATGTTTGGTACTCTTTAGTCAAAACAAAAGGGAATTGATGGGGATTCTGGTGTTTATTTATTGCCATATTAATGACGTTCCAAGTATTTTTGGGGCTATTGTGTGCTTTTTGCAGAGCAATATTTTCTTTGGCTACATGTAAGCAATTGCGCAAAACGTTATTGTATGACTTATATTTTTCCCTTAACGACACATTTGATAGATTCGTCCGTAGTTTCTTATACATGCTGTTCTTATCTTTAATGGACTTCAGTATTGCTCCTGAAACCCTCGCCTGTTTGGATGTGTTCCTGTTAGATGTCGGTATGTAGAACGTACTTGTACGAACTATACCTTGAAGCACATTATAGAAATGCAAGAACCGTTCCGAAATATTTTTTAGCCCTGAGTAGGACCACGTATTTAGTGCAACAAGCAGGTCTTCTACCCGTTCATATTTTATTGTTGACCTCCCATATGGGGGGGGGGGGGGGGTACTGAGGGTGGTGTTCGGTCGATGGAAGATACATAGGTCATCTCGTGGTCTGATAAGTCGCATACCTCGGATACTCAGTTCATTTCATTTAAATTTGTTAAAATGTGACCCAGAGTTGTTGCTTCTCCCTCGTTTCCAAACCGCGGAGGGTTTGTTATGACTTGCGCAAATCCATTATTTGTGTAGATCTCTCTATATAATCGCGTTATTGGGTCATCTTTCAGGGTGTCAGTATTTAAGTCACCTAAGATCACAACATTGAGCTTGGATTTCCAAAGGCTGTGAAGAAGATTGTCAAGATAGTTTAAAAAGTCACTTACATTGTTGGACAGAGTCTGTATATCACGCCTATTATAAGAGGCCTATTTGTGAAGCTGTCTGCTTTGTGAAACGTTGTCTGAACTTCAACGCAAAGTAATTCGGTGGCTTAAATCCTATGTCATGTCTCAGTTTGTAAGTAATATCGCTACGGATATAAAGCGCTACACCACAATGTTGAGCGTTCACTCTGTGACCGTATTCTTTATTGTAGCCTTCTCGCTGATAGAGCCTTTCTTTGGTATCTTGTAACCACGTTTCTGATAAAACGAACACTGACACCTGTGACAGCAGTAGGTCAATGATGCCCGATAAATCATCGTAATGTCTACTCAGACTACGTATGTTCAAATGTACAGTTGTAACATTGCCCAAGCAGCACAATGTACTGAAAGTCGAGTGCAATAGGGGTGGACGGTATGTGTCTTATCAATGTTCTTTAGTTTCACAAGTCTGTTCAAGGCCTTCCACCTACCCGTCCACCCCTATTGCACTCGACTTTCAGTACATTTTGCTGCTTGGGTGGTAGTAGACACAACACAGCGAAGGTCGTCTAGACTAAGAAGCATAAAGGAAAATAAAGAAAGTCACAACAAAGTCGTGTGAACTGTCTAATGGCTTAATAAAATATTATATCGCACTTTAGGCTTGAGAGGTGCTATCGGCTCTTTATGTGCTCCATCTGTCTGTCTAACATGAATGTGCCCATTCCTAACCCAGACGTATGAGTACTCTTTTTCTTTAGCTTTTTGACGCGTTTGCCACAGTAAGGACTTGTTACACGAAGTTAGATTTTCGCAGACGAAAATCGATCGATTGCGCGTCCTCTGTCTTCTGGTGGTGGTGGTGGTGATGGTGAAAGGGCTTGCCGTTGTCGGCCTCACGTATGTGGGCAACGTCACGACTGACGCCCTGGGGAAATGTGCGTCCTGGGCCGACTTCTAGGGGAACTGTGCCTCTGTCTTCTTGGTGCGTAGGTTGCTTCGTTTCTCTAGCCAATGATCTCGGAGCTTTCTCCCTTTAAACATTATTAGTACAGGTGGGTGTTGATCTTCTTTAGCTGGTAATCGGCGCGCTTTTTCAACTTCCTGGTCTGTTAGGGCTGGGACCTCAAGAAGTGTTGCGACACGACTTGTGGCTGTGAAAATTTCCTCGTTCTGTTGGATAGCTAGTCCACGTATTTACAACTAAATCGTCGCTCGTATTGTTCCAGGTCATTAACAATACCCCGTAGTTCGAACGTTTCTTTGACTGCTACTTCTAGTTCTTTTTCAAGTTTAGTTGTTCGCAGTTCAGCTGCGTGCAGTGCGTTTGTATTGTCTTCAATCTGGGCTTTCAATTAATTGTGACTCAAGGACAGTGTTTCAAAGTTTGTTTCTAACGCTGTAACCTTTACTAGGACTTCAGTAGTCTTGGCGCCATTCCGCCTGATTTCCTGCAGAATTTGAGTAAGCGTCGGCTCAGGGGAGTTCGCTTTTTGTTTTTGATTAATCTGGACTTGACATGTTGGACAAGACCATGCATCACGCTCTTGGGCGTATAAGGATTTGCACGACGTTTTCGTTAACCTGGCGCATTCCCCTGTGTGGTAGGGATCCTTGCACGTAACGCATGTAATTGAAGATCAGTCTAAGCCAAAAGATACCAAGCAAGAGAGACGTAAGACTGACTCTTTAAGGGCGATGCAGCGACACTTTTTGCGGTCTTGTGGGTATACAAATTTCAGCGTTTTATAAGTATCGAACAGTGTCCTTACCTATCGAAATAAAGAGATACGTAAGCTTGTGCAGGCAGATCGAATGAACGATATAGATGTTTACCAAAAAAAAGAAAAGTGGTGGTGGTGGTGGTGACGCAAACCCGGCTTGCCGTTGTTGGCCTCACGTATGTGGGCTGCGTCACGACTGTAGCCACGATGACAAGAGGTGATGTGAAAACAGATGAAGGAATGATGATGGCCGAAACTTAAGGTCTAGGGCACTCACTGCAGAACTGTCGAGAAGTCCGAGCAGTACTCATAGCCCTTGAGCGAGGCCAGATTCCTCGAGAAAGTAGAGGAGGCTGTGAATTTTGGAATGTCTTTCCGTGAAAGAGCCTCTGGAATGCAGGACATCATCCACCGTACAGTTCCTGCAATGGCCATGGTACTTCTCCCGCAACCGCAGCATATGCACAGCAATGCAATCGGATGCGCTCGATAGTTTCAATTTGCTGACAATGTATGCAGCTTGTTCTAGGCCAAAAAAAGGAAAGCTCCGGCCACAGGCAGGGAACGAACCAACGGAGATCGTCATGATCTGATGTAGCAGATTGCTACAAGTTCTTTGTGCATTATCGTCTCAAGGGTTGCCTCAATGAGGCTTGTGCAGTGACGTCATGTTTGGTCACGTGACTAGGGAAAACATACTGCCGCACCAGAGTTACTGCAGTGAGTTGTTGCAGTGTGCATGCAATTACCAGCGTATATTGCAAAACACAAGCTGTTGGCTCATTCGCGGGGTCCCCGAAATCCACCATTTAGAATAAACGCTTAAGAATAAAACATTCAAGAATAATCCGCTTATAAAATACACGGTTAAAAATATATCTCCTAAAATAAACCACTTACTATCCCCGTTTAATAATCCGCCATTAAAAATAAACTGTTTTAAAATCCCCTCACCATCTAGCACGGAGGCGGACTGATTGCAATTTGCGCCGGGTTAGATCAGGTTATGTTAGGTTAGGTTAGTTTGCTTTCGGTTAGTTTGGGATAGTTTAGGATAGTTTGGTCCTGTCAGGTTAGTTTAAGCTCCTTGCTTGCAGTTCACCTAGATTTGGGCCATACCACATGGCTCTAGCAACTGTAGGGTGGATTTGGGGGGATTCTGAAACGATTAATTTTTAACGATATATTCTTAACTGTGGATTCCTTAGCGTTTTTATTTAAACGGGGATATTTAGGCGATTATTTTTGTGGGTTGATTTTTAAGCGTATATTCTGGGAGATATATTTTTAACAGTGGGTACTTACGCGTTTATTTGCGCGTGACGTCATCTGCACGAGCCTCATTGTTCAGACTGGGAGAAAAGTTTACGGAACACCGGGGTGTCACGTTTCTTTGTCTGAGCAACATCCAAGCAGATTAAGCGATGGGATACAATAGCTGGGCACCTGTTTCTTATTTGATGTCTTCTTCATATCTCGCGCGGGTCGCTTCCCATGAAGATATGCGCCGATGCCGCGTAATCTTTTGTCCCAGGCTGTACTACAATATCGCTTGCCGCATCACCTGTAAAGCTGCGGCGGCTTTATTGGTGATGCAACCTGCAATGACGCCTGAACAACGGTTTCGCTATTGCGCACTCTCGTTTCGGCTAGAGCCGTGATGCTTCCAAGATGGAAAACAACGGCAAGTGGGTTTACAGTCGCCTAAACGCATCACAACCCCTTGCTTTTTGGTCTGTTATCCCTATCGATGTTAATAAATATCTTACGCCAATAATTATTGGATGTCATTCATGCGAAATTTCGCAGCCTGTTTTCGTCTGCATGCAACGGCGATAGGAAATTTAGTATATTACGTGCAGCTTTGAGTAGAGCGACAGAAAAACAATACAGAAGTGACAATACTGAATAGTACTTATTAATGCTTTTCACGATCGCTACGTCCCGCTGCAAGAGTACTGAACTAAGCCCTGTATCCATCCTTAGCGTTGCTGTTCTCAGCCGAAGCACAAGAACCACAACATGGGAACACTGAAGACTCCTCTACTGTGCCGGTAAGGTAGTTTATTTCCCTTCGACTGGAGGCAAGGTCTCTAGAGACTATGGACGTAAACCCCCGAATGATTCATATCGAACTACAATATGCAACTACACACGCATAATGCTACCTTTGTGCAACAACTTGTTTTGTTCACACTTCCATACACTCGAGGCAGTCTTGGGAAGTAATTTAGTTACTAGTAACTAGTCGCTGAAAAAGTAACTTGTAACTCAAACTAGTTAGCCTTCTGAGAAAAGTAACTTTTAACTGCATACCTCCATTTTTCAGTTACTAGTTACCGTAGGTAGTTTCGTTTTTCTTGAAAGTTTTGTGTACTAAGCCTGTTCAGCGCTGAGCATGAAACGCTATTTCTGTTCTTTGTTCCTGCTTCTTAGACAAGTTACGCAACGCACGAATAAGTCCGCAAGACTAGATCAAAAGCGTGTGGCGGCCCGTGGACGATGATGACGACGTGCCTCTGCTGCCACTCGCTACGGCGCTGGCACGGCAGTTCTACCGGCACCGTCCTAGCGTGAAGCCACGCACATCTGCCCGCTGGGACATTCCATCATCGCCGGTCAGGACTCATGTAGAGGGACACCACCTCCTCTACAAGCGAATAAAAAGATAGGGGCGACACCATGCAGGGAGGGGGGCCCCAATTGCACAACAAACAAAACGCTTGGCGCGCGGTACACTGCAAACGGAGACGAACCTCGATTTAAAGGGAGACTTCGGAAGGATTCGAAAAAGAAAAAAAAAATAGGTGAGCATCATACTGAATACGGACCGCTCCCTTGATACCGAATACAACATTCTCATTCATTTTGTGCGAGTAATTAATTCGTAAATGATGGCACTACCAAACCGAAACCAACATGCAAAGCGCACAGCGGTTCGCCCCGAGGAAGATACTGTGACGTCACCCGGCCTTGTCGTCTGCTACGAAGCTTGCATTCTTCCATGCAGGATGACGTCGGCAGTGTTGCTTTCGGCAACCTCTTGCTTCACAGAGGTGAAGCGCTCACTTCGTAAAAATTCGTTCGAATAAAATCTGCGCACTTTGGGAACGCGATATTTGGTATGTATGTTCCTGACATCGCAAGGGTTACAGCTGTGTCGCAATCGTTGTGGTGATTTTGCTGCGGAGTCCCACTTGAAGGCAATTTTCTCAAACGAATGAGGTAACGGGGTCAACTGTCGGGTTTCGCCTCCGACATCAGGGTTCATGACCAAAGTAACGTTAGTGAGTACGACCTATTAGTACGCCTCGGATCTTTTGGTAAATGCCTATTGTTTTCCACGAACTCATGTAGTACCTTTTTAATAGAACAGCACGAATTGGGTGATAAGGACCTCATATGAAAAATCCAATTGTGACTATAAATGCCTATTTCGGTGTTTTTCTCCTTATAATGCCTAAATTCATCTTTCTTCCCGGGCTGCAGAGAAAGAATGATGTCGCTGCAGGTGTGTCCAAGACGCTCACATTGGAGATGATGAGCGAGCTGTATGCTTTTACTGACGGCTCATCCACAAAAACCAGCTCCCCATGCGTCTATGTTATTCCATCTGAATACCATACCATACAATACAATACAATGAATACATTTCCTGAAGACATAGCTGGTATCTCCAGCCTCTCGCATCCGACGTCGTCATCATGTACTGAGCTGCACGCTTTGCTCTTTGCCATGCGCAAGATCCTCAAGTGTTCAGTACGACCATGGCTCTTCTACACAGACTCAAAGGCTGCTCCCAATACCTCGCAACAATGGGCATTCGCGGTCCCCCCCCCCCCACCATGTCCATTGTTGCTGACGTGCCTGAATCTTACAAGGAGCTGCTGGACCTGGGCCACTGAATAGTATTACAGTGGGTACCTGGTCATGTCGGCATACCCGGCAATGAAGAGACTGACTGGGCTGCCCTGCAGGGTCATCAGGTATTTTCAGCCCATTCTATCGTCTTGCCCAAAGGTGACCATCAGGCCCTCGTCCGTGCTATCTCTACAGACAAATTAAGATCACAGTGGCTGCATGACATGACACCCTACTCTCTGTTCCACGCAGTGGATCGGTTTCTCTCACTGTCGCTTCGTCATCGCTTTCCGCGATACTATGTATCTCTTCTTCACCGCATGCGGCTTAATGTTGCATTTACACCAGGCAGCGTCATCGGACCTTTGCGCATCATCCAATGTGCGCGCTGACCTGCACCACCTGCTTATGGATTGCCATGACTACCAGCGGGAGCGCGAGATCTGCGTGCTACCGCATGCAACCGATCACTGCCCTTTCACACCATAGGCAAGGTGCTGAGCCCATGGTCCAGTACCGTTCATACAGAGGACACACACATCCCTGGGACGCCTGGCTAGTGCCACCAGCTCTCTAGCCAACAGGGGCGCTCTTCCTCGGCTCCCAGCTAGTCCACCTACGCCGCCGTGGCGGGAGTTCGTGCCCGCAACAACGCTTCACATCCCGGGTCTACGGAAGAAGAGCGAGTCCAGCCCCCTAGTGGCCAGGATGGCGGCTGAGAACCTGATCAGCGACGTTTATCACACACATACTCTGGTATTCACGGATGGCTCCATTGACCACCGTTCCCAAAGTGCTACCAGTGCGTACTACATCCCGTCAATAAACAAGGCCTGGCAAGGGAAATCAGTTCGCTACCCAATCTCATCTACGACGGCCGAACTCCTGGCCTTGCTACACGCAGCTGCTGCGGTTCAAGTCACCGGAATACCTAAGGCCGTCTTGCTTACGGACTCCAGAAGTGCCCTCAACAACGTGATAAACCCCATGTGTGGTAGCATTCTGGCCCGATGTATAAGGAGATCGTGTGCCCAGCATAGGCTAACCGGAGGTGAGCTTACGCTCCAATGGATCCCATCTCATGTCGGCATCAGAGGCAACGAACGAGCGGACGAGCTAGCTTCCTCAGCACACAACAGCTGCAGCCCATCCTTAGCAGTCCCGGCCGACACTGACAGGCTCATGGTCGTCAAACAGCTAGTTGAGGTGCGTCACCCTGGCATACAGGACATCATGCAGAATCACCGACCCTCTCTTCCCACGAAAGATCTTCCCCGTGGTATGCAGACAATGCTCCATCGATTACGCACAGGATCTGCGTTCACGAACTCGCAACTGTGCAAGATCGGCTCCAGGGAGGACTCCAGTTGCGGACACTGTAATCATCCGGAGACAATTGCGCATATCCTGACAGAATGCCGTGCATACCATGCCATGCGGGAAACCCATCTTCCCCACGCCAGGCCTGGTATACTGACGGACGTCCTCTTCCCCGAAGGTTCTTGTGCGGAACGACTTTCAAAAACTCGCGGCTTCGTGCGCTTTCTCCAAGCAACGGGCCTAGCGGAGAGACCACTCTAGTGCACCCCTCACCTACAGTGTGCTTCCGTCCCATCAGTACCGGTCATCCTGCTTCTACATCACTTTGAAGTCCTCAACTCCCCTTTCTCCCACCTTCTTTTCCTTTTTTTTGGCTATAGTCGTGACGATGCCCACTTGAGTGCGGCCAACAACGGCAAGCTACCTCGACCCCCCCCCCCCCCCGTTCATATGCACATTTGAGATTTCCTGTCATCAACAGGCCTCTCCACCCTGCTTTGATTACCGGAATCCTCATCCCCATCATCATCTCTCAGTACCTACAGATGGCACTGGGGCAGCGACGAGCCTGCTGGCCGGCATCAGCCCCATCTCATCATCGTATCTTTACGTGTGTGCGTGTGTTCATCCTTGTTCGTTCCTTTTTTTTTCTGTCTGCGTAAAGGAAGAAGATGGGACCGACAATGTCGTGCTATATATTCCGTCTCAAGTAGCATTATTTCACCGCTGCCGAAAATAACAAGCATATACGCATTCATAAACCTCTCCCACGAAGCGTCACCCAGCAAAACACGGAGAGGTAGTGGGAGAAGTGGCACAACGGTACGGTCTGGGCACCACACACTCTAGCTACCATTGTGGCACGGAGCTAAAACGAAGCTATATCGAGAACGACGCGTTCCATTGACGTCGGTCGTCCTGCCGCGTGCACGCAGCACAACACGTTGCAACGTGGGCCCGAGGACGGTCGCTGCCATTGCAGAATGCCGATAATAAAGGCAACCAGGCGAAGTCTGGTTAAGTCGTGGATTGAGCGTTTTAACTGCTACACCACTGACGAAGTTCTGGTGCTGTGTCAGCCGTGCGGAAAGCAAGTAAGTCCAGAGTTCGCTTCCGCGCGCTCACATTCGGCAGTTCAGTTCCGCGTAAGATCTTCCTCTACTAGCGTAAGAATCGGTCTGCGATTTGCAGGGTCCATGCGAGGAAAAATCCACCTAGAGCAACATGCTGCTACAGGCGCGCACAAGTTCAACTGCACAAAGGACTTTCCATCGACGACCCGGCAAAGCTTCTTTGGGATTGTGTTCAAGACGTATGAAGGAGTGCTGAGTACCAATAGTTCTGAAATACTGACGAGAAGATTGATGTGGACGAGACGACGTATAGAAACTGGCGACATATGTATATCCATGTTGGTGGTGGGAGAAATAAATACGGATCAAAGCAGCAGCCCGTATTTGATACCCCGCAAACCACTGGAAAATACAAATTGCGACACGGTGGCTTACTTTCAGCGATTCCATGAAAGTGTATCCATCTGGAGTTAAGGATGACAGTTAAGGACGACAAGTGATAAGGAAGTGTTGCTTCTCTACACTGATGCTGCAGCATACATACATCGCGCCGCAACATTGCTAAATGAATACCAGAATGATTTCTCATCACTTGCCTCGTGCACGCTTTGCATCGTGTTGCAGGAGAATCAGGTCATCTCATCCGTAAAGAAAGCGTTGCTGAAGGCCCCTGTAAAGGTGAAGGCCTTCAAAGACAGACTGCCTGACACTCTGCTTTCCACAAACCGATTTCGAAGCGTTGGGACACGTGGTTGACAGCGGTTGGGTACCTGCACATGACCTTTGAAGGACTTCGCGCGGTCATACAGCAGCTATCGAGGGAATGGGGCCGATAGTGTGAAACGCGCCCAAGACATCTTAGTGTTGACAAAGATTCCTGGTGAGCTGGCGTACATTTCAGCTAACTATACGCTTCCATTGCCGGCAGCATCACGCGTCTGGAGGCATCCGCCCAAGCCTTGTGCGATGCTCTTGCTATGGTGTCTACCGCCGAAAAGCAAATCGACACCGTGCCAGTAGGTCCTGTGAAGGATAGAATTGCGCAAAAACATAGGTATGTACTCGACAGAAGCCTGGGATTTAAAACGACATTGGCTGCCTTATCAGATGACGTTCATCCTACGGGCATTCGACCATTTAAGTTTCCTCCGCTGACGTCGATTGATGTGAAACGCACCTTTTCGGCCTATATTAGCTAGTACTTGGCGACAAGTGCCGGAGCTTTACGCCGACGTATCTGGAAAAGGTGCTTGTGTCGCACTGCGTCTACAGCTACACCTGATGAATGCTTTTGATCGTTTAACTCTTCTGTGAACATTGCTTACTTGACCCTCCTTTCTACTCCTGTGGTTCAACGGCACTCGTTCCGCTCCCTGTCCTTGGCTACCTCGCGTTCTTAACTGTGCCTTTCGGAGGACTATTGCGTGCGCCTCACAGCGCAGCCTCCAGGCGTGCTCTCATCAGGCTCAAGGTCTTCCACCCGGTATGCAGTCTTCGAAAGACCCGGCTCTGGACCTGCCCCTTACCCTTCTCGAGCTCGACTCTGCACTACGGGACTCTCCTCTGCATACCTCCCCTTGAGCAGACCAGACCACGTAGAAGGCCCTTCGGTATCTTCCCCTATCAGGGCGAGCATCCCTCATACGGATCTTCAATGACAGCTGGAGCCAAGGGGAAGTCCCAAACGAGTGGAAGACCGCGATGGTGGTCCTTTTACTGAAACCAGGTCAATCACCGCATCAAATCGATTCTTTCCGCCCAATAGCTCTTACAAGCTGTGTGGGGAAGACCTTGGAACGTATAATATTCAATCACCCAGAGCTGGTTCCTTGAGATCACGGGCTTTTTTTCCCGAGGAGATGGCGGGTTTTCGCCCAGGCCGGTCAGCAATGGACAGCATCATAACTCTAACCAGTAGGACACAACAGGCAAGGGCCGAAGGTTTATTGACAGCCGCTGTCTTCCTCGACGTCAAGAAAGCGTACGACAGTGTCCTCCGTAGCGCAATCATGGCGACGCTTTCAGAAGCTGAAGTCGGGGGCTGCCCCTGTTCATGGTTTAAAGACTTCTTGGCTGACCGCTCCCTGTTTGTACGCACCGCTGACGGGGACACTGCGACGTTCCGCGTGCGCCGTGGTGTCCCACAAGGGAACCTCCTCAGTCCCCTCTTATTCAATATCATTATGGCTTCTCTTCCTGCGCAGCTTCATAATCACACTCACATTACAATATATGCTGACGACATATGCATCTGGACTTCCGCCGTTCGGCATGACACGATCCAACGCCGACTACAACGTTCAATAAACATCATTTCAAGATACCTCTTGCACCACAGCTTGGTTGTCTCGCCTAGCAAGACAGTAGCCATGGCATTCTCACGGAGATCATTCCATAAGTATCCGCTTTTCATTGATGGCTCACCCCTGACCTTTGTCACGACCTGCCGATACCTGGGGATTACAATTGACCGTGGCCTGACGTGGTCCAAGCATGTGAAGCTGCTTGCTACCAAGGAAAACAGTTTGGTAAATGTACTCAGGCGTATTGCTGGTGCATCCTGGGGCCCGTCATGCTCTGACCTCTATCGTGTCCATGAGGCCCTGGTGTTGGGGGCATTGCGGTACAGCTTACCCATTCTGCATGGTCTCAGTCGAACCCAAGAACAGGAACTGCTCAACATCCAGGCCCGTATTCTCCGTGCCTGTTTGGGAGTCCCCAGGACAACGGAGACGTATTCTGTCATGGCAGAGGAGCGACAGCAGCCGATTCACATACTGCGGGATGGTGATACCCTTCGCGCTTATACACGCTACATTACACAGCACCCGAGCCACTCTCTTTGTCGCATTGATGAGGACTGCCCGGCGTCTGCTTTCGGCAGTGCCATTGCCCGCCTGAAAAGGAGCATTCCATCTCCTGCGTCTACACCATCCCATGCACCGGCGATGTGAACTCTCGAAAGACCCTGTATTCACTCTAACATCCGTGGCTTCCAACGCAAGAAAGACGTCCCCACAGTCGTGGGCCACCCGCTCACACTGGAGCACCTCGAGTCAACACACCGACTAAGTCGCCATATGTACACCGATGGCTCAGTAACCCAAGATAGTTCGAGCGTTGCTTTCTACGTTCCGGATGAAGACCTGGGGCATGGTTTCAAACTCCCCTATACTGTGTCCTCGACAGAAGCCGAACTGTTTGGTATCCTCCAGCACTGGAGCATATTACCGAATCCTAGCACGGAACATGGGTTATTCTTACCGACAGCAAGGCATAACTAGATATGTTGTCGTCATCTCGCCCCAGCATAATAAGCGATTTCCATACCACGACGCTTCAAAAATTCAATGAACTCTTCGCCACTGGTTACAACATCACGTTTCAATGGGTCCCTGGCCACGTAGGCGTGTATGGAAATACCCGAGCAGACGCAGTAGCGAGACGCGCTGCGTCTGATGACACTTCGGCCCTGGCACCTCTGTCGCTTACAGCCTCCACATGCCGTCTATACATACGCCGTCGGTGGGCCACATGTGCTCAACAGTTCCGTGCCGAAACTACGACTTACAACTCATTCCTACGGTCTATCGACCCATTGATGGAGTTCGTCATCACTTGCCACCGCAGCCGTAAAGAAGAATCCCTTCTCCACCGCCTACGACTCAATGTTGCCCGTACACCCTCACTTCAAGATGGGTCGGCTAAATTTACCAAACTGTAATGTCTGTAGAATGGAAGCTGACATCCCACACCAACTCCTGTATTGCCAGCAGCACCTTCAACATAGGGACACCCTCCGCAGCCGTCTGCTCCAGATTGGCTGTAACGACTTTTCGTTGGCCGCTCTTCTTGGCCCCGTCTTGCACCCCAACCAGTGGGCTGTCACTGCCGCTCTCCTCGGTTTTCTCCGAGTCTCAGGACTCGTGAACTGCATGTAATGTTGTGCAAGTGTTTATTCTCTTCTTCTTATTTTTAATCTCTCCTCTTATTCTCGTCTACACTTAATTATTTCATCTTCACTACCTCCATCACCACCTCTACCAACTTCTCACAATCACCATCACCTTCTCCGATCTAGATTGTCATGTAGTCGAATCTACATGCCCTGGTCAATCTTCGTTTGTGGCTAATGGTCATTCAACATGGGGTAAAAGAACAAGAATACCTCGGTGATTCTGTGTCCATGTGATGTCCAAAAAAGGAAAGGAAACGGGACTACTTTAGGCTCGGGAGATTCTCGATAGAATAAACTTAGTTGGGAATTGTACAGCGATCGGCTGGAGGGGATCTGAGTAACGGGGGCAGAGACTACATTATTTTGGCGACGATTTATTGTTATCAGTAGTAGTTGTTGTTGTACTAGTACCCGTAGTCGTAGACCTAGCCGTATTATTATTATTATTATTATTACTATTACTATTATTCCATGGAAATCGTTTGGAAAGCGGAAATCGTTCGGACAATACTTGCTCGCAACTGCCTAGGGCAGCACCTTGTAGGAAGGCAACGCTTTACCACTATCTAGTTGTTCGAAGATCGAAGCAATAGTTATACATCGCTTTTACAGACGTTAAGGCTATGATGCATGGCACTGGCCAAAAAGAGATGTATATCTCGGTCGATTTTCACAGGTTTCGTTTTGGCATGGAAAAATTAGCGTGCCGCGAGGACTCTTAAAACCAGCGAGCGAAGGAACCTTGCTTACTAAACTTTGTGCTGTGGAACAACGTGCTATCTGTAAATTATATAGCTGATTTTATTTCACTCGGTGAATAACGCGTTTTTAAAACTGGGTGACATGTATTAGGCTCAGTGCCTTATGCCCTTCGCAAGTGTAGCCCTCCAGTTCAATGTAGTGGCCCGTGAATCACGGTGTATAATGATGCAGTGATACTCATTGAAGCGATCTGTGAAGACATGCACATCACTGAAAGCCCCTCGATGATTCCAGGGAGAAACCAACACAGGCACGGAGCTTACTATGGCGATGCGAAGTGACGACAAGATAGCAGAAGCTGTCCCTGTCGGAGGTCCAGATAAGGATTGAGGCGCGCGGCATCAGCCGTGCAATCGCCACCTGTGAAGGATGCGTGGTGTAATTAAAGCATCATTCCGGATGGGAACTTTGTTTGTCTCTATCACACAGGCAGTACGTGTTGCTAGCGGTAGTTGAAAACAGCATGTTAAATTGGTAATGGACATTTCAAGCTCCCTCACTAATTGCGGAGCCAATTAAAAATATGTATTCAATTTCTATTATTTTCATTTTAAGACGCTCATTTCGAATTAATTCTAATTCGAGTGAGTGAGAGAGGAGGAGGAAAATAATTAAGTAACTTTTGCCTACCATCCAATTCTCTAATTATCGTACATCAAATGAAGGGCACATCAGCAAGAACTGAACGCGAACGACTGAGTGTGAACGACGAAGTGTGTCTGACTGGGTAAAAGCAACAATGAAGAAAATCGTCAACCAACGTGTATAGGGGCAGGAAGGGGGTTACCCGACGTTTCAGAGCCGGTTACTATCCTTCCTCAGGCGTGACTGTAGCAGCCATTGGCAGGAGCGTTCTTGTCGTGGTTCATGTTCGTGATTCGTGGGATTACTTTCTAGTCACGTGACGGAGGCAGCTGACGTGTACATCAGCATACGTGTGAGCATATGAAAGCGTTACCGAGCGTATTCGTCAGCGGCTTTCGTAACGAGACTGAAAAAAAATCTCACGAATCACGTGCATTGCAACACGAGAAGAACGCTAACTTCCAACGGGCGCGTTAAAGAGGAGGGTCTCGTACAGCAGAGGCGATTCCGAAACTTAACCAACACTATTTTCGCAAGTACTGTACACATAGAACGGTCAAAGTTTCATTCAGAATAACCAAGTCGCCTTCGAGGAATTTGTCGAAACGTGCCGTAATAGCAAACGACGAAACCTGCGCTTCACTCTCATGCAACGTCACGCACGACGTCGGCCTGCGGGTAGGTTGCACGGGCAAAGAGCAAAGAAGCTTGCAGTTGCCGCCGCGTTGCCATTGCATTTGCAACTTGATATAACAACAACACGATACAACAAGGATATTGGTCGTGACTCGTCCCCATAAGCTCCCCTTTGTCCTCGAAATGGGGACGCTAGCAATTCGTGTTGCTGGCAATACAGGTCGCGGTATGCTCCGCAATCTTTATCAATTTAATTCGGTTATTTACTAACCGTTACGTGATTTCTCGGCTAAATTCGCAGTACTCCGTTTTCAACAAAGGGCTATGGAATGTTACACTTTATGAGGGGGGCAGGGGGTACGTACCCCCTGTCCCCATCAGCAAACCAAAATCCATACCTGCGATGAACCCCGAACCACGCATTGGGTCGATGCGTTCGTTCCCGGTAGGAATGCCAATCCCCGAAAAAACTCCGAAAAACGCACAACTTGGCCACCCGAGTAACCTTCCTGCAAGTTCCCGCGGATCACCCGAGCGATCAAGCTAGGATGATACTGCGTGTGTCCATGCATGCAGCCCAGAGATCGCGGTAGCCCCTCCTCCCGCTACCCGCCCACTGCCGGGACTCAGAATGGCGAGGATCAATAAAACTACTGCTTTCGAATATTAGTAAAACATATTTATTTCCTAAGCACAAATGACCTTGTACACACCACGTACTACAAACGAGAGTGCATAAACACACTTGGAAAAACCCCTGAAACACAGTGGAGGTGCAATGTTCCACCTATTCTCGCTTCACAAACACATTCACAAACTTCTCTCATCTCTCTCGGCAGAGAAAATAGTAAATGGGCGGGTAGAACAGCAAACTGAGGAATGTTTGTATACAGGGTATCTGAGATAATGTGAACCGCGGTTTTAAAACAGGCGAAGCTTCTACGCGAACAGCAGCTGCTGAACCTTGTTAACAGCGTGATCTGCCTACCCGTTTTTTCCCTCACTGCTGCTAATAAATAACTTAGGGATAACAAAGGAAACTTTTTCACTTATTATATAGGGTCGATGTGTCAACCAGAAGGTTTAGACTGCGTTGAGAAACACCTACACACGTGTCTCAGTCAAAGTACACCTTTTTTTTTCTTTTTTCAGGAAAAATGCATCGCGTTACAACCTGGAAATCCACAGAATTTTTTTTCACATACGCGCGGACGCTATGCTATCGAAACGCACAAAGCTCGCGTAAAACAGATTGTCACTTCTGATATTATTTCGTATTGTGGTAATTTCACGATCTTTTTGCTGCGAACATCATCTACGCAAGGCATGCATTGCAGCAAACACAAGCAATATGTGTTTACTCAAGACAGCCTACAACCTTCGAACTTACAGCTCGGCCCAAAAATAAATTATTCGAGATAGTACAAATTACTCACACTTAGTTTGTCTCAAGGAAAAGATACATGTGAACAAAGCATACTACTTTTCGAAACATTTAACAACTGTTCTTGATATACAACACTTATCGCCTTTTCTTGTTACATTCCTTTGTTCCATCATACGTAGCTGAGACATACTGTACACCACAAAAGATTTCGATTTTCCCCTCGCATAAAAGAGTTTCCAGGAACAACGTTTCAAGTCAGATCTCAAGGAAATATTGTGTACAGTACTTCAATTGGATAAACTCTGCTCCAGAGAATATCACAGTATAACTCCCCTCTGCACTTTTGGCACGCAGATCTACTCGGCTGCGAAAAAGTATCGCATTGCAACTCGCCTGCATAAACGTTCTTTTCAATAGAGATCTCTAGGAAAGAAAAAAATTGTACTACAGTGGATGTAGTACTCAATACTTTATTACCTGCAATTACTTTGTTATAGCTTTATTAATAACAACTCTATTATTACAATTTTATTATTACTGTAGTACTCAAGAAAGTATTACGTACCACTGCGGATATTAAACCCCACGAGAGAAAACAGGGTTACAGGAGGCAAATAATCCATCCACAAATTTATACACTGGATGAACCTTCGAGCGGGCAACATTCTAGTCGTTTGAGCATGCATGAGAACAGGACAAGACAGTTTCAAGGCTGCAAATGGATGATTTGAGTGTTAAACGCGCTTTAGTATGCAGAGTAAAGCACATACGAGTGACAATCTTGCCACAGATTGAGGGCGCTGGAGTTTTTTTTTTTCCCATTACGACCCTTGTAACTGAAGTTCTCTGCGACATCCTCTGACATCAGTTGACACAAAATCAGTCTAGTGTTGTCCCTTTCGTCACTGCCCCCGCATCTCAGAAGTACGTGCCCCCGCAACATTAAGAAAAGCCCTGAGCTACTCAACTGACGAAAACAGAACTTTACGCACAACCTTATCCCAAATACATGTAGGCAATGCGCGTGGATTGTGCAGAACGTACCAATTATAGCCTTTGTGATGGTAAAGAGAGACATCGAATCGCAGAAGCTCTTGACGATATTAGAATGGCTCCCTAAAGATGTCTTTTTCTGCAGGTCCGTCCGTTGGTGCCGTTGTTAACTTGGCCAATACGAGGTCAAGCCGCGCAGTGTGGTGCTCCTGATAAGCATCATGGTATGCACCATTCTGAGCACTTCAGCTGTAAAGGCTAAAGTAAATTATATAAATTGCTTTGTGCCCTATCGCTTGAAGCAAAGAAGCAAGGTGGAGGTATATACTTCCGATGTGGGGAGATCTCCTGAGACGGCCCTCGAGAAGCACGTATTAACACCCTAAGACCTAGAAGAAGAAACAACGTACAAAAGGTGCAATCTGCCACAAAATCAAGGAAAACGTTGAAAGCTACATACCTGTGACCGATGTGCCAAGCATCTGCTCCGCTGACGTGCGCAAGACGTTGGCTTCTAAACAGGAGATGACATTTTTTACGTCAAAGCACACGATTGTTTCATGAGTACAGAGTGTTAGAAATGTTTTTACAGATTTGGAAATATGTGCAACATGAATGGAATGACAAAGAACAAAAATGGAGATCTAGGCACTCGTTAAGAGCACCACAGCTACTCATGCACAATACCTGGGAGAAAGAAAAGGGAAGAAATTAATGACAAAGGGAATCGTATGCTTGGTATAGTACGCGTTCTTTTTTTTCTTTTTTATGATGTTGACTACGAAATTATGATATGTAATGCACTTCTAACCTACAGGAAAATGTTCCTACCATGTGCAGGATATAAACTTCAGCAGTACGGGGGAGAGTCCGCTCATCTTGTTGATTTCTGCTTGGGACACGCACAGCTGAAACGGTTTGCTTTGTAGTCAGTTCACCATGCAACACTCAACGCGTCACAATATCGTTTGGGAGCATCTCTATTGGCTTACCATGCTGTGAAGTTTGCGCGTCTCGTTGCCTTATTGGCTGGGACTGAGACATACAGCTGGGCTGACTGCCTCACTCGCTCAAGTAGACGCTCATCCATTTCCCTCGCCTTCCACTGCATCGTTGTACACTTGGCGGACTGTGTGGGACTCTGTGTGACAATGTCGAAAGCGATATGAAGCGCATAAACTGTCAAGGTCATCCAGCGGTTCTGAAATTTGGGTTGGATTTGCTTGACGACCATGCTGAAAGCATGTTCAAAAGCGTTTTGTTTGGCTGGAAATACATAACAATACATCGGGGTTCTGCGTACCCCGATGGGAAATTTAAGGTCCGGATGTCCAGCTTCATTCACTGCATGACGAATGTCTGTAATTTTACCAGTGCTAAAGCACAACAAGTTCAATGTAAGGCCACAAAACAGTGGAATGAATCATACAGTGAGAATAAGGTTGTCATTTTTTTAAATTTAAAAATCAATCAGGTTACCACGTAGGTAGAGACGTACTGCACATCCTGGATTGGTCTGCGCTTTCTGATGCAGCAGCAGAGACAGCGTGACAGCATTTCTCCTATTTTGAACAAGGAGTGATCGTGTTCTGTAACAATGTCTCACTTCACATGCAACGGCCAGGTCTTTCAGTGTGGGGGAACAGTCATGGTGCAGAAGTTGGCGTGACAGAATTTTCTACAAAGAACAATGTACTGACACATTATTCGCTACTCTCAACAATTCCCGAATTGTGGTAATGAAGATTAATTTACCTTGAACGTTGGTCAAGTCCATGTATGTCAGTGGAGAGCGTCCTTCAGAATTGTACTCTGACTAAGCATCTGTACAAGCGTCCATGCACTTTAGTCATCGGCACTTTGCGATCGGTAACGCCTGTTCCGTACAAGCGTTGCTCAAATGAGCCATATCTGGCCCTCACTGGTGTAACACATGTATTTCTCCTTCTGTGGCTTCATCGGGACCGTCTTGATAAATGTCCCTGACATGCGAACCACTTGTTTGAGAATTGCAGGATAGAAACGCGCCGTGTTCCAAGCATAAGTCGGCGCAATCATGATCGCAATGCCTTATCAAAGCCTGATGATCGCGATCATGAGTGCGCTCACGAAGTACTGGCAAGGCTGCCGCGATCATGATCGCGCCGACCTATGGTTCCAAGAGCATTGGATCGATGTTGGACTGAGGCTACCCTCGTTGCCGTCACATTGTTAGTTTCGCCGCTGTACCTTGGAACGTATTGCTTGCAGGCTCTCACTCAGGGGGCACTGTGATTTCGTCGAAATGTGCGTGATAACATCCACATTTCTTGGCACTTCTGCGTACAGTCAACCCTAAACAGTCTGGTTCCAGTGTGGTATCTTTTCTGCCAGCTACACTCACAAGCAGTCAAACAAATGAACATTTGCCGCTAGTAGCCATCTTAGCTCCGCACAGTGGCAAATGATGGACGTCCCAAACTCGCTCACAATTGTAACATCACACCACAACACCTCCAGCCTGCAACCCGGACGAGCTTGCTAACGGCACGATTTGAACATTTGAACCTCGCTCCCACTGGCCGCCTAGAAGCAGCGCAAGCCGCGTATCTTTATTAAAACCGAAAAATACTGGGTGTTCCGATGCGAAAACATGAAGAATGAAATTGATAAATTTTACATCGAGTTCGGTAACGATCTTATTAAGGACCACATAATAATGTTACCAAATGCAGCCACAGTTGCGTACCGCGCAAGCGCAGTTGGAGACGCGGAGGGTTCGCGGCGTCTGCATTCTCGCACGCAGCTCTCACAGGGATGAATACGGGACGATTTCCTATTGCTCGCTCCCCGAGATCCGGGGGACGGCGCATGGGTCAACTCATCCCGATGAGGCAGTGAGATGAAAACGGGATGATCTGGGAATCATGTGTGTTTGCTGGGATACGTGACCTTCTCTTTGAGTAGGGTCCCGGGCGCTCTTTCCCGGGTTGTCAGGGGAACGTACCCTTGGTGTCTCCACTTAACGGTGATTGTGAGGCTCTACGGAAGCCGGGGCGGAATTGGCGCGCCTCCCATGCGATTTGCCTATCCCCGTGTGTGACCTTCAGTACGCAGCTATCCGTATGGCACGGACAGTGTTTGCGGGCAGAATTTCTCCCGCCAAACTACATAGGAACTGCGCAGTTTGCAAGCAACGCTGAGATATCACGCGGTATAGCAGAAGGACGGCGGCTGTGCACGCGCGTGGAATGATAGCTGGCGTAGACAATGAGCGAGCACGCCCAACACCACCTAGATACAGAAAGCATGCGCGCTCGTCGACGTGACGTAATAATTAAGAGTCAGCCAATCAGGATCGTGTTTTCAACGGCCGTAGCCAACCACGAACGTGCTTTCAGCGGTCGTGGCCATGGAGAAGAACCACCGTCGTCTGCGAGCTGTTATGGAACGTCCCCACGTACTAAATGAGAAAACTTGTAAATAAAGCGCAAAGCGATCTCAATCTTTCTCAAAGGTGATATTCTGGAAAGCGTCTTGCACTTGTCTAAATATTTAGATCTGCAGGTTCCAGGTGAGCTGCAATCATTTGCGGGTTCTTGAATTCGCGGAACAGTGAATCGCAGTAGCAGACGAATTCTGAATATGTATGTTCACGTAGCGAAGGAAGGAGAGGATGCAATGCGCAGACTTTGTCTATTTAGGTGGTTGTGGCACGCCTGTGCGTTTCGATGTGTATGTACGGCGCTCCTCGATGCTTATACACCTAAGCGCTGCTTCAAGCATCACATTTTCTTTCTTCGGGGGCATCTCTGGGACCACAATACCAGTGCAAAAAAAAGTTCACTTGGATACGTCAAGGTGGGACTGCACACCATTACATAGTGCATATTGATTGCGTGCATAAGTAGGTTTGCACATTGTATTCACTGTGTGAGCAGAGCCGTCTTCTTCCTGAATCAGAGGGACAATCCTATAGTGTATGACGACATAAGACAATAAAGGGTAGTTTGCTTCAAAGTTCCTTTTTGACAGCATTCTCTCGAGCGTTTCTGAGCAATGCAACGTAGGTTGGCCATTAAAAGTGACTACTCACTTCTCTCCATTGTGAGCAGCAGCAGCAGCATCACTGCCATTGACAAATCATCGTCATCGTGGCATCGCTCATCCACAGAAGGGAAGGGGATCACTCTGGTTTACACTTCGCAAAATAAACTTCCAGAATAAACTCCTCGAAATAAATCACGAAAAAATCCACGGTGTAAAGATAAAGTCGTAAAAATCAACTTTTACGATTCAAACGCTTCAGATTCAAACTTTCAAAATAAATCGTCTCTGATTGGTCGACAGGCACGACTGCCTCAGAGCAGCAAAGGCTTTTGGCCACAGTTCCCTTAGAAGTCGGCCCAGGACGCACATTCCCCCAGGGCGTGAGTCGTGACGTTGCCCACATACGTGAGGCCGACAACGGCAAGCCCTATCGCCATCACCACCACCAAGGCTTTTGGCTCCCGCGTCTCAAAATAGTTCCCCGCAGAGTGAGGCTTTTGCGGTGGGCTGGGAACGAGAGTACCGAATCTGGACGAATCGTTTACTGTATTCTCCGCCGGCTATCAGGATTCTGTTGACACTGCAGTTAATGCTTTGTTCTGCTGCTCGCCTGTCAAATTTGAGTGTGTCGAACTCGGAATTCGTGTCGTGTCACCAAATGAGTTCCCGGTGTTGGTTCCAGCTATGGTGGACACCTGCTATATTATGAACATTGTCGCGAACATCGCCATTCTCCTGCAGGGCTGCCTTGGTTGTGAAATCGTAGAGTTGAAAAGTGACGATCGACGAAAAAGCCTGATTCCGATACCATGTAGATGTGTTATGTTTGTCCGTCTGTATGTGTTTAGGTGTGTTCCAGCCTCAGAACCGTGGAATCGTGAAATCGGAACCTGCCTGTGGTTTTCCTTGTGAGCCTACGTTCTGATAAATGCAGGGAACAGGTACTGGACAGACTCGCGAAATGCATTTCTGCAAATAAGCTGCATATGAATGTGAAGAAATCGTTTGTTTGTTTGCAAGAAAGAACTATTTTCTCTCGGATGAATAATTTGAGTCAGCGGAGGTGCCCTAATTTTTTGTAACCAGCATACGGTAATATCAAAGTGTAACGAAATTAGATTCTAATTTCAGGAACATCCACATTGATTCGCGCACCTTCCTAGACAACGATTTGCCATGCAAAAGCTGCAAGAGATGTATCTAGACATAATACTTCAAGCACTTTGTTTTCACTGGTCTTTGAATACCCTGGAACCTAAGAGAGCCATTTTCAAGGTCTTAAAAACCATGAAATTTTCTCACATAAATTTTTGCATCTTTTTTATTCGCGTGGATATACAATGCAAAATTATCAGATGTCGGCACTGAAGAAAACCAAGCGCAATAAGTAACTGAAATCAGAAGTGTGAGAAATGAATGGCACCCTCTGTTGTATTTGTTTGCCTTCCTTTCTCTCCTATGATCTTCACATTCAGAAATCCCCAAGTGCGTTTATTAGCAGGTCACTCTTTATGCCAAGCACCCACGCCAAGAAGAGGTCTAAAGTTTACGGTACCAGCTACTTCAATTAAGGGTACCTTTGGACTTATTTCTACAGCTTATAAATATTGTGCTGAAATATGAAATCGCTGTAAAACTGGCATCCTGCACGACATTACATTAAACGTGCTGCGTTGTTTCTTCCTCACGTTCAATTGAAAAGGCAAAAAGAACGCTCCGAGACTTACTCTCACACAACCGTTATTTCGGGGCCATGTGTTGGCACTAAATGGTCACCAGCGTACTTTTGAAAACTATAGCGGCACATAGGGAAAACGACGTTGCATTTGCACCGACCTTCTATTTCCAATAATTTAACGAGACCTAATTAGTACATCCACTTCGAATGTAGAACATGTTGTCATCCCTTATAACTGCAAAAATACGATTTCTCTAAGAATAAAAAAATCAGTCCATGGACACGGTATATGCACCGCACCTACTAGAAATTAACCAGTGGTTGCTGAAAATATACTGGTATTTGTGTTTTATGTGATGTATGGCCCACATTTTCTTTTTGACCAGCTATGCCAGTGTGAGAGCTCCTACACCAGACCAGCTAATTCCTCCTCTTTGTCCTCCATGCGGTCACATATATGTTACACTACAAGGAAGCTAGCTGGTACCACAGTACCAACGCACAATTCGAACGTTTTTTAATGAATATTTATAAAGTTATTAATGCTGTGTCTTCTAATAAGAGCTGGAAAAATTGAACCATCCAGCTTAACATTGCAGAAGACGACGCGCGTATGAACACAGGAATAACAACGGATTCGAACACCAACATGTTGTTCCTACACGCCCACCCTGCTAATGCGTATAAGTTTATAAGTTCCATCCGCCGCATGGCGTCACTGAAGCACATCACCAAACATTTTATCGACGCAAAACTACAGCAAAACAGCGCAAGCGGCCATCTTAGGCAACCACAAACAAGTTATACCATTATAATGCCTTATACCTTCCCTGGCGGAGCAGGCTGTCAACGAGGTCTCGCGGAATGCAGGGGTATAAAAAAATAACCCTGAAGGTATAAACGTGAAACATAATACTGCTTTTATACCTAGTGACAGCGCGCAAGGTATAAAGTTGGAACATGACACTTATTTATACCATTTGAAAGGTATACATATAGCCCTCATCACATGTGATGACTTCATGATGACACATCACACGTGATGACCTCACATATGTCACCCCATCAAACACAGGCGCAGGTCGTTTCTATTTACTGCCCAAAATCCACAAGGTACACGCCAACGAGCTCTATACGGCTGACATCCCCGGCAGGCCAATGGTATCTAATAACAACACACCAACAGAAAGACTCTCGAAATTCCTGGACCACTATTTAAACCATATTCCGACAACACTGCCATCGCATGTACAAGATACACCCCACCTCCTCAGAATAATCAGAGATATAAACAACACTCGTACATTTGGTAGGGACACAATACTAGCCACGCTGGATGTGACATCACTGTATACTAACATCCCACACAACGACGGAATCACAGCCCTCTGCAATACCCTTTCTTCAACAAACACCAGAAAAGACACAGAAACCATACTCGCTCTAATGGACTTGGTGCTTAAACTGAACTACTTCGAGTTCAATGGCGAATACTACCTACAAGTACATGGTACAAGTATGGGAGTAGTAAGTACTGGACTCTCACAGTGCACAACGCTACAAGGCTTCTGGACGCCATTAATTAGCATTTAGAGCTAATTGGGACCCCCCACATTAATCAGCATCATCCAATGAGTCATCAAACTAATTGGGGAACGTCTAACTCGTGTCCCGACCACCCGAGCGTTGTGCACTATGAGAGTCCATAAAAAATAAAAAAAATAGATAGAGAGAGAGTGGAGAGGAGTTTAGTTGAAGATCAACGACGCCATCTTGAACAAAGCGGCCCGGAAAGGCCGCTGGGCAACGGAGCACAGAAGCAGGTTGCAAAGCATCGCAGCTATGGCCACCAGTTCCGGACATCCTGTGACGTCAGCTGTGACGTCATCACGGCATGTCTGGGCAAGTTAGGACAGCTCTGGACATGCAAGGAGAAAAACACTCGTAATACAGAGGCTGGCAAAGCAAGAGTATGCAAACCATCAATAGCTAACAACAAAAAGAATTAGTTACACAACAAATGAGCCCACCAGACCAGGAGCGCAGAACCATGCGACTGCTCCATCCGAGAGGCAGGCAGAAACTGACTCGTAATGCTTTTTTGTCCTGTATAAAGCCCTGCAGCTGCACCCCCTAGCGATTACTGTCTCAACTAATCTCACAACAAAATTATTAAGAATCACGCCAGCGCTACTCCCGTTCCCAAGGCAGAAGAAGATAGAAAATGGCGGGGATGCCCGGACAACAGCAACCAACACCCGACGTGCACTGGCACGAAAATCGCAAACAAAGCGGGAACAAAGTTAGCGAAAGCATTAGTTACACAACAAAGCACCTCACCACAGCAGGAGCGCAGACCGATGCGACTGCTCTCCATGACAGCCAGCCAGAAACTGAGCGAGCGCGGGGAGCGCACGTCTGCTTTCCGCGACAGCCGGAGAGAAACTGACTGGGGCGCCGCTCCGCGGCCGCTACGCATACGCGCTCCTAGCGCCCTCTGGGGCGTCCACCTCCAAGAGGCTAAGAGTGAAGAGGATTCCTGCGCCCCCTGCTGGCCATTCTCATTGGTCGTGAGGCTAAGAGAGAAGAGCATTCCTGCGCCCCCTGCTGGCCGTTCTCATTGGTCGTGACGTCATCCTATTGTCTCAGGGCTACCCTGTTTTTTCCCACTAATGCTCCTTTGGTCAATCTACAATGAAGCCACAGTATGACGTCATGATGCACCTGCGTGGCTCAAGGACGCGTACGCTCTAGACAGGGGACCTATTATTTATTGAATCACTATCCCATGATTATTTCCTTCATTCTTCTATAACGATTGAATAGGAAACTATTGCAGAAGAGCACCATGCATGAAAGCTGATCGTAGGAATTCCAAAGTCTTACTAAATGAGACTTGCAAAAGAACAAAATATCCTAACACGTAACTCCATCAACGGCAAATCAGAGGACTAGGTACTCAACAAATCAACACAGAGTACGGGTAAACAGGAGCGCAGAACTCAGGGCAGCACTATCGTCAAGACAACAATGTTCCTTGTCAAAAAGAAAAAAAAATACAAAACGTCAACACAGGAAAGCATGCATATCGGGGCATGTCAGAACACGTCAGGACAAATTGTACGACTGCTGGGCAACAGAGGAAAACAAACACTTGAACAGAGTGAAAAAAGACACTCACCCTCATTTTTCCCGTTCACAGCATTCCCTCATTGTAAATCCGCTCGTCACAAAATCCACCTGCATCGTCGAACACCATTCACCAGTGACGAACCACACATCCGCACCCCATCAGAGGCAGACAGAACCCCACCGAAGCTACGTCCTTCCACTGACGGCCAACGCCAGGAGCAAAATTTGCGTGTCCAGACGCGTCAGTGTCCAAGAGAGAAGTGAATCCTTGCGCCCCCTGCAGGCCGTTCTCATTGGTCGTGACGTCATCCTATTGTTTCAGGGCTACCCTGTTTTTTCCACTAATGCTCCTCTAGACAAGGTCAACCTGAAACAATGGTCTCGTGGTATGACGTCATCATGCAGGTGCGTGGCTCAAGGACGCGTACGCTCTAGACATGGGACCTGTTATTTATTGAATCACTATCCCTAGATTATTTCCTTTATTCTACTATAATGATTGCAAAGGGAACTGTTGCAGAAGAGCACCATAGACAAGAGGAGACTGTAGCATTTCATTCCCAAAGCCTTACTGTACAGGGAAAAAAATAATGGTTCAGCAAGACTTGTCCATCCCAGCCGAAAGCCATGCAGCTAAGTGAATAATGACGCTTTGTTCCTCCTGAATAAAGTCACACACCTGTCCCCCTCGCGGTTACTCTCTTGACTAAATGAATCGCAAGATTATTAAGAATAGCTCTACTCCCATTCAAGGCAGCACTATCGTCAAGAATATTTCTTGTACAAAAAGAAAAAAGCTACATGTAGAAGGAAAGCATATCAGAACAAGCCCAGGCATGTCAGTGCATGTACAACAAGGGGAAAAAGCGAAAAGAAACAAAGAAGGAAACCAGCATCAAACTATTTCTAAGCACACGCACTCCTCTTATTCAAAAACAGTGCACATCATAAATCCGTCCAGGGCAATACACGCCATTTTTCTATTGCTACACTTTTTTCCCAGTGACGGTTAATGCATTGCTACAGACTGCATAACGTCATCACATCCTGTCTGAAGAAGAAGACAGCGGCAAAGACTCCTATTATTCATTGAATCGCAAGATTATTTCCTTTGTCCTACTCTTAATGACATTCATTCTCTCATTAAAATTCAACAAAAAAGCACCCTGCATATTAACGATTTTCACCCCAAAGGCTCATCATGGTCATTAGAATTACAGTAAACTACCACTGCTCTTTTAAAATAATAAGTGAGACCACTCAACATCACCTCCAGGATTATGTAATACATGACCCTTTCTATGCTCGCCCTAACAGTGCGCCCGAACCGCGAAACGCGCGCGCGGGCCCGGTCTCGCGGTTTTGACTCGCGACGCTCGCGATTCCCCGCGGCGCGAGCGCAACGTGGACCCGTTCTCGCGGTTTGGACACGCGCGATTCCCCGAGTGAGCGCACTGTTTTATCACTTAAACAGCAACAGAGCTGACATCGTAGTACCCTCGCGATAAATCTTTTATTCCAGCGCCGGCAGAATGTATTCAGAAAAGGCTTCGGGTGTGTAAGGTCAGCCCAAGGCGTGTTGATAGGAGCGCGCTGCTCTGTTGGGTACCCAAGCTTGCAGCCAGCGATGCTGGAATGATTATTTTATTTGATCTTATTTGGAGTCATTATCGGCTCACCTATTTAGTGAAGACCTATGAACACGGTTTGGTTTAAAAATGATGAGAGCTACAGTGTGTAGCGAATGATGTTCACATTTACGCGTCTGTATAATTATCGCTGCGTAGAAGCACGGCACCGTTTTCTTCGTAGCGGACATGCATTCCTTTCTTTCTTTATTAGTTCGCGCCTGCCGAGTGGCGATATCCTATTACATCCGGAACGAGGACCGATTGTCTTGCGTAAGCATACATGTCTGTGCCGTCTTTTGGCGATGGCAGGATAATTATTGACCTGAGGAATAATATGGATTTCTGTGGTTGTGAAAATAGACTTTGTGTTTGTGAGTGTGAAAATGTTAGTGTGTGTGTGCCTGTGTGTGTGCGCCCGCGCACGCGCTGGGACCCCACTTGACAAGTAAGTGTTTGCCTTTTCGTGTGGCACGAGTGATACATTTATGTACTATTGCGTGAAACAGTGGTTTAAAAAAATAAGGGCAGTCGCGTTTGCATTGCTATCTGTAGGACAGGACGAGCGTTTTTAATGGAATTGCCTTGCGAACCTGGCGAAGTCTTTGTTTTGTGCAGGGTATTTTATGAGTGCCCGACGCCGGTCCTGCTGTTGTTTGTTTGTTTGTTAGTATGTATCTGTCACGTTCGTAGCGCTGTTCAAGCGCTAGCCGCATAGCGATAAGCGGTGATTCTCCGATTCTTCCTGAGCGGTACGACTTAAGCCTTTTCCCTGCTCACTTAAGGAAATTTGTGTATCCCTGTCCTGTGACACAAATGCGTGTAATTTTTCGCGGTTCTTTTCTTCTGTCACTGCTTTTACTCAGAATTAGAGGTGTGCGAATATTCGAAATTTCGAATATTGTTCGAATATTGTTGATATTCGAACCCTATTCGTATTCGAAAATTTGATAATCGAGAAATTCGAATATTCGAAAATTTCGAATAATGGAGCACAAGCGCCAGCATTCCCGCTAAAATGAACAGAATTCCAGGTATTGGGATTAATTTTGCGAAAATTCCACGTTTGGCACGTCCTTAGCGCGATTTCCAATTGGAATCGGACTTCATGTGCATCCAGCAAAACCGCAGGTTGGCTTCACAGCATGCTTCGGTGCATTGCGTGCAGCCAACTTTAAGGCACAACGTCTGGTAGGCTACCTAGCCGATTTGCTTTTTTTATGTGTGCTCTCGTTATTTTTTTAAAAGATAATACAGACTCGAAGAAGTGTTTGTTTGTTTGTTTGTTTGTATGTGTCTGTCACCTTCGTAGCGTTGTTCAAGCTTTATTTTCTTTGCAAAAATTCAGACTTTATGGTATTAAGCTGATCGAGTAGAAGCGACTTTCCGTGCTCGCTTAAGATAGATTGTGTATCCCTATGGGCCAATGTAAGGCCAATGCAAATGAGTATTTAGCATTATGCAATAATTATCTGATAGCAGAAATGGGTGCCTTTGTCACAGTTTATTAGCGTGTGCGTCGTTATTTTATTTATTTTTTTCTATTATAGCTATGCGAGCAAAAGTGCGTGTAATATTTCGCTGCTCTTTTCTTATTTTCTCTACTTTTTATGTCGAAGAAAGCCTCCTGCGTAAAAGCTGAATAGTGTTCTACCAGTGGAAGTGGGGTTGTTTGTTTGATTTTGTTGGGTGTTCGATATCTTGACGAAGTAAGCAGTGCTTAATTTGCAGGTTTTTGAGCAGAAATGCTGGTATCTGAGCACGGAGTACAAATTTCTATATTTCTCTGCTCCCTAAGAAAATGTGCACGTCGTTTTCCAACCAGACCGCGTTTAGATTACTCAAAATAGAAAAATGAAGTTGTGTATGCTCTATGATGATCCGCCGCAGGCTTAGGCCTTTTCCCCGATCACCAGTGTTTTCGCATTCGATGTCGCATGTCTAGACTTGCTCAGTAGTGTTGCAATTTTTACCCTTCGCTAATATCTTGTTGCTGCCGTCTTGTGTTAGACGTTGAGCTTCGTAGCGATGTGCGGTAACGCTACGATTATTCCTGAGCGCTCCGTGTGTTTAATGCGTTGTCCTCTGTGCGTGCATGCGTGTGCTTTTTTTTTCCTGATTTGTGACGTCATCGTGGCATGTCTGGACTTGTTTAGCAGTGTTGCAATTTTACCAGCTGCTAGTATGTTGTTGTTGATGTCATGTTGTGCTAGCCGCGTGGCGATGTGTGGTGACCTGAGGTCTTAAGCCTTTTCCCTGCTCACCTAAGGAAATTTGTGTATCCCTGTCCTGTGCTTTCTTTACGCAAGGGCAATGCGTCTGTGTATGTGGCACTATCAGATAGCAGACATGAGTGACTTTTTCTTGGTTTATTGGCATATGCTTCAGTTTTTTGAAGGCAAGCACAAGTGCGCGCAATTTTTCGCTGCTCTCTTCCTCAGATCACCGATTTTACGAGGAAGACAGTCGCATGGTACAGCTGAGAAGAGGGTTTCTCTGATTGTTTGATAGATGTTGTTAGGAGCTCGGTATGTTGAGGAAGTACGTGAAGAAATGCTCGGTACGTGAAGAAATGCTTGCATCTGAGCGCAGGATAGGAATTCCTGAAGCACGGTACCCTCAGTGTAAATTACTTATTTTGTATGCGAGTCTGCTTCCCTGCATGACAAGGCTGAAATGGGAAGAGAGAAAAAATTGGAGCGCTTCATTAATAGCGATCCAAGTAATAGGGCAATCATAGTTTCCATAGAAAGTAGAATTTTAATGGGCTCCTAAAATTATAGTTTTGGAGTAGTTTTTTGTAAACTGCAATGCAATAATCATTAATATAGTATACGAATGCCATCATTGTTCCCGTATAGGCGTTCTGTCTTGTGCTTTGGCGTGCGCCCAATGGAACTTTGCCCCCCCCCCCCCGGCTTCCGCGCCTTTTTGCTCGCAGGTGTAGCCTCAGACAACGAATGTATGAGAATAGAAAGGGTCATGTATTACATAATCCTGGAGGTGATGTTGAGTGGTCTCACTTACTATTTTAAAAGCGCAGTGGTAGTTTACTGTAATTCTAATGACCATGATGAGCCTTTGGGGTGAAAATCGTTAATGTGCAGGGTGCTTTTTTGTTGAATTTTAATGAGAGAATGAATGTCATTAAGAGTAGGACAAAGGAAATAATCTTGCGATTCAATGAATAATAGGAGTCTTTGCCGCTGTCTTCTTCTTCAGACAGGATCTGATGACGTTACGCAGTCTGTAGCAATGCATTAACCGTCACTGGGAAAAAAGTGTAGCAATAGAAAAATGGTGTGTATTGCCCTGGACGGATTTATGATGTGCACTGTTTTTGAATAAGAGGAGTGCGTGTGCTTAGAAATAGTTTGATGCTGGTTTCCTTCTTTGTTTCTTTTCGCTTTTTCCCCCTTGATGTACATGCACTGACATGCCTGGGCTTGTTCTGATATGCTTTCCTTCTACATGTAGCTTTTTTTCTTTTTGTACAAGAAATATTCTTGATGATAGTGCTGCCTTGAATGGGAGTAGAGCTAGTTTTATTAATTTTGCGATTCATTTAGTCAAGAGAGTAACCGCGAGGGGGACAGGTGTGTGACTTTATTCAGGAGGAACAAAGCGTCATTATTCACTTAGCTGCATGGCTCTCGGCTGGGATGGACATGTCTTGCTGAACCATTATTTTTTTCCCTGTACAGTAAGACTTTGGGAATGAAATGCTACAGTCTCCTCTTGTCTATGGTGCTCTTCTGCAACAGTTCCCTATGCAATCATTATAGTAGAATAAAGGAAATAATCTAGGGATAGTGATTCAATAAATAACAGGTCCCATGTCTAGAGCGTACGCGTCCTTGAGCCACGCACCTGCATGATGAGTTCATACCACGAGACCATTGTTTCAGGTTGACCTTGTCTAGAGGAGCATTAGTGGAAAAAACAGGGTAGCCCTGAAACAATAGGATGACGTCACGACCAATGAGAACGGCCTGCGGGGGGCGCAAGGATTCACTTCTCTCTTGGACACTGACGCGTCTGGACACGCAAATTTTGCTCCTGGCGTTGGCCGTCAGTAGAAGGACGTAGCTTCGGTGGGGTTCTGTCTGCCTCTGATGGGGTGCGGATGTGTGGTTCGTCACTGGTGAATGGTGTTCGACGATGCAGGTGGATTTTGTGACGAGCGGATTTACAATGAGGGAATGCTGTGAACGGGAAAAATGATGGTGAGTGTCTTTTTCACTCTGTTCAAGTGTTTGTTTTCCTCTGTTGCCCAGCAGTCGTACAATTTGTCCTGACGTGTTCTGACATGCCCCGATATGCATGCTTTCCTGTGTTGACGTTTTGTATTTTTTTTTCTTTTTTGACAAGGAACATTGTTGTCTTGACGATAGTGCTGCCCTGAGTTCTGCGCTCCTGTTTACCCGTACTCTGTGTTGATTTGTTGAGTACCTAGTCCTCTTATTTGCTGTTGATGGAGTTACGTGTTAGGATATTTTGTTCTTTTGCAAGTCTCATTTAGTAAGACTTTGGAATTCCTACGATCAGCTTTCATGCATGGTGCTCTTCTGCAATAGTTTCCTATTCAATCGTTATAGAAGAATGAAGGAAATAATCATGGGATAGTGATTCAATAAATAATAGGTCCCCTGTCTAGAGCGTACGCGTCCTTGAGCCACGCAGGTGCATGATGACGTCATACTGTGGCTTCATTGTAGATTGACCAAAGGAGCATTAGTGGGAAAAAACAGGGTAGCCCTGAGACAATAGGATGACGTCACGACCAATGAGAACGGCCAGCAGGGGGCGCAGGAATGCTCTTCACTCTTAGCCTCTCGGAGGTGGACGCCCCAGAGGGCGCTAGGAGCGCGTATGCGTAGCGGCCGCGGAGCGGCGCCCCAGTCAGTTTCTCTCCGGCTGTCGCGGAAAGCAGACGTGCGCTCCCCGCGCTCGCTCAGTTTCTGGCTGGCTGTCATGGAGAGCAGTCGCATCGGTCTGCGCTCCTGCTGTGGTGAGGTGCTTTGTTGTGTAACTAATGCTTTCGCTAACTTTGTTCCCGCTTTGTTTGCGATTTTCGTGCCAGTGCACGTCGGGTGTTGGTTGCTGTTGTCCGGGCATCCCCGCCATTTTCTATCTTCTTCTGCCTTGGGAACGGGAGTAGCGCTGGCGTGATTCTTAATAATTTTGTTGTGAGATTAGTTGAGACAGTAATCGCTAGGGGGTGCAGCTGCGGGGCTTTATACAGGACAAAAAAGCATTACGAGTCAGTTTCTGCCTGCCTCTCGGATGGAGCAGTCGCATGGTTCTACGCTCCTGTTCTGGTGGGCTCATTTGTTGTGTAACTAATTCTTTTTGTTGTTAGCTATTGATGGTTTGCATACTCTTGCTTTGCCAGCCTCTGTATTACGAGTGTTTTTCTCCTTGCATGTCCAGAGCTGTCCTAACTTGCCCAGACATGCCGTGATGACGTCACAGCTGACGTCACAGGATGTCCGGAACTGGTGGTCATAGCTGCGATGCTTTGCAACCTGCTTCTGTGCTCCGTTGCCCAGCGGCCTTTCCGGGCCGCTTTGTTCAAGATGGCGTCGTTGATCTTCAACTAAACTCCTTCTCTCCACTCTCTCTCTATCTATTTTTTTATTTTTTATGGACTCTCGTAGTGCACAACGCTCGGGTGGTCTGGACACGAGTTAGACGTTCCCCAATTAGTTCGATGACTCATTGGATGATGCTGATTAATGTGGGGGGTCCCAATTAGCTCTAATTGCTAATTAATGGCGTCCAGAAGCCTTGTAGCGTTGTGCATTGTGAGAGTCCAGTACTTACTACTTATGGGCACACCTGTTGCACCCACATACGCAATTATCTTCATGGGGTTCTTAGAAAACAAAGTTCTCAGCGCCCTCTCATTAAAACCCACGGTGTACCTTCGATACATCGATGATATACTGATAATATGGGAACACGGGGAACATGAATTGCAAAAGCTCATAGATCTACTGAACACCGCGCATAGCAACATAAAGTTCACATCACAACAGTCAACTCGCTTTATTAACTTCCTCGACACCACAATATCACTAGACAACGGCAACGTCATCACAACCCTGTACAAAAAGCAAACTGACAAACAACAATACCTTCACTTCAAGAGTCACCACCCGCGTCACTGTAAGGTTGGAACTCCGAATGGGCGGAGTGTAAGACTACGCAGAATTTGTTCAAACGACACAGATTACGCTGAGAAGCTTGACGAACTCTGCAGTACACTTGCCCAAAGGGACTATCCAGACTCCCTCCTAACCGAATTCCGTCGCAAGGCACTCACACTCGATTGAGACGAGGTTCTAGAAAACCGAAAAGATCCTGACGCGTGCCAAATAAGTTTCATCACAAGATATTCCAACGCACTTCCAAACATCAAAGCCATTCTACAGAAGCACGAGCCCCTCCTCCAAAGCAGTGACCGACTTAGCAATATATTCACAAATCCCATACAGGTGACATACCGACGCGCAAAAAACCTGGCAGACTCCTTGGTCAATGCCAAAATCAGCAAAACGAGCACGCCGTACACGGGAACACGACCCTGCAACCTCCCGCGCTGCAAAACATGCAAGCACGTTCAACACGCTAACTCCATCAAAAGCACTGCGAGCAATTACACCCACCCCGTTAACCACGCATTCACATGCACAAGCTCCAATGTCATATACTGCATTCAATGCGGCGACTGCTCTATGCAATACATTGGTGAAACCGGCCAACAAATGAACAACCGCCTTACCGGACACAGAACCGACACGTCCAACAAACTCCCCAAAGCAGTCGCCGAACACTTTAACGTTCCTGGTCACAATTTTGACAACATTAAACTATATATTCTAGAAACCGGGTTTAGATCCACACGTGACAGACGTGTTAGGGAGTCGTATCTCATATACAAGTTCAAGGCTCTTCACCCGTCCGGTATCAACAAATCACAAGGCACCCTAGAAACACTTCACAAATAAAATATGCTTTTCCCTTCTACCTCCATTATCATCTGTTATGTTCTGCATGGCCACTGCTTTCTACTTTCTTTATTGCATGCCACAACTTTGTATTACAAATATTATAAAAAAAAACCCTTTGCTGGCTCTGGAATTTTCCCCACGTAACCACTAACCTCATTATCTTTCGCAACCAATTTTGCTTGCTAATTCTTGCCTGTTGTTCCCTTTCGTCCACGTGTTCGTGAACCTTCCATTCTTCTGTAACCGGTCTGTAGCCTAGATCACAACGTTCACATAATCCCCTCCACACTCTAACAAAGCAGCCATTCACTCCTGCCGTAGAAGCCTGTACGGAACCTTTCTTCCCTCCGGGCTGTTGACCCACAATTCGCATGAACCTTTAAACACGTCACACCTAACCCTTTAAATACCATGCCAATGATGAGGACGGTGCCCAGAAGAAGAACAGTCTCTGTTCAAAATATCGGCGGCTTCTGTCCTGAGGCAACTCCCTTCCTACATTCTACCGGTTCGCTGGATTTCTACCCATCTACATACATATAGCCCTGATGGTCTAAACGACATGACAAGACCCGCCTTTGCACCCCGTTTATCCCCTTTTCGCACCATTTTGGCTGACAGTGTAGACGTGGCGTCGTCTCGATGCCGTTGTTTTTTTATATTTTTTATGTTGTCTCCTCCTGGCCAGTCTTTAGCGCTACCTCCTGTAGTACGACTTGAGTCGAACGACATGAACTATTTCAGTCCTCTTGGTTCGTCGAGAGGGAGCGCTGCCCTCGGGTACCACTTCGTAATCCAGGTCTCCAATGCGTCGAAGTACTTTGTAGGGACCGAAATAGCGCTTGAGTAGCTTCTCGCTAAGGCATCGTCGTCGAATCGGCGTCCAAACCCATACCAAGTCGCCTGGACTGAAGCGTACGTCTCGTCGGCGCAAATTGTATCTTCTTTCATCGACGCGTTGCCGTTGACCAATGCGTAGTCTGGTAACCCTTGTTCAACGGCCCGGAAGACCAACTGCGACAAAGCAGAAGACAGCTTTGCCTGCCTGCAGATTTCGCTCGATTAGAACCCCATAAACGCAAGAAGAAGATGACTGTGGAGACCAGCACCCAACTGGCGCAACCTGTTGCCACGCCCATAGCCACTGCACGGCCGCCGAAGACATTCAGCGGGGAGTATTACGACGACGTTGACGATTGGGTCGACCACTACGAGCGGATCGCCAGGTTCAACAACTGGAGTGACAACCAGAAGCTCGTAAACGTCTATTTCTCCCTTGAAGGCACCCCGAAGACATGGTTCGAGAACCGGGAGACTTCGCTCGCGTCCTGGGACGTCTTCAAAAGCAAATTCCGCGAGGCGTTCGCTTTTCAACAACGAGCTCAACGCGCTGAACATCTGCTCCAGAGACGGATCCAGCTGCCAAACGAAAGCGTTACTGGCTTCGTCGAAGATGTGTTGCGGCTCTTCCGGCGAGCTGACCCCAAAGCATCCGAGGAGAAGAAGGTTCAGCGGCTCATGAGGGGCGTTAAAGAAGAGATTTTTCCCGCCCTGCCCCGGAATCCACCCGCCACGACCAACGCTTTTCTGGACGAAGCCGTCCGCATTGAGAGGGCCCTGCTCTCTCGCGCTACCGTCGACCAACGACACCAGGGCTACGAGGCTTTCGCCACGACCGCTGGCCTCGACGTCGGATCGCTCAGACAGCTGATTCGGGAGGTGGTACGCGAAGAAGTACGAGCTCTCCTCTGTCCTGAGAAGACCCAAGACCCTTTGTCTTCGATCGGTGCGATCATCAAGGACAAGGCTCAGCAGGCAATCCAGACGTCCTCAACCGTCAACCCCGACGCCGAAGTATCGAGACCAACCTACGCCGCCACTCTGAGACAAGGTGCCACCTACTCGTCAGCCGTACTACGGAAACCGTTGGACGCCTCCTCGGCCTGTCCAACCTACTCCGAGTGCCCCGCACCTCCACCAGAAATGTCACGAAGCGAAATGGGCCGGCGAGTCGTCGAATAAACAGCAACCGGTATATTAAACTACTTGTTAGCAAAAGCACACAAGAGTGGTGGCTCTTAAAAACAACGGAGGTAAAGAATGATTGGTCCAGCCTGGAGCGCACAAGCATTTAAGCGTCGCGCCGAAAAGTCTAGAAACAGCACATGCGTTTGCCAGAGAGCAGGCGGTGTGTCTGGAAGCTTATTGCTTCTTCAGCACACGCCGGGATGAGATGTACCGTTTCGTGCCTGCCCTGGAAGTTTCTCGGAGATGATTCGTGGCATTATGTCGTTAGCTCTGACCCTGATGTTTACAGGACTCTGTGACTGTATATCAAAGGTATATGTGAAGAATACATATTTTGGAAACCATTGGCACACACGCGTATATCTGACACATTGTCTTGACCATCACCACCACCACTTGAACGCCATACATGTGCAACGTTTAACGTGACATATGTTGTACGGCGAACTTCTGAGCGCTGAAAAAGACGCTCTGGTAAAGTGAAGTATGCACTGCCTTCCGTATCCACATACAACTTGGTGTGGTATTTTGATATTTGCAAGTCATTCGTTGATTCGTTGACAAGTGATTCGTTGATCAGTGTGCGGCAGAAGCTTTCTCTCCCAGAGAACATCCATTGCGGACGCTCGGCAACGCCACATTATATTGCTTACTTTGCCTATGGTCTGAAAATGCATACATGTCAACACGACAATGAAATGCGGGTTCCTCGTTCTGTATTACTAAGATTAATATAAAAGTAAAATGATGGTGACAGAGCTCATCAGGAAACTCGTTCGATGGGTCGACACATGGGGCTTCCCTTCCGTTCTTCTTGATTAGGAACTATTAAAGGAACTGTAAAGTGAATTTCAATCCAGGGTTACCTTATGATTTTATTAAAGCAAAGCTAGGAAGAAGTAGTATGGGATCAGCTCAACTGGCCCACAACTCACACAGTGGCCTGGACGCCATTATTTAGCAATTAGAGCTAATTGGGGCCCCCCACATTAATCAGTATAATTCAGGGAGTCATTACACTCATTGGGGAGCATCTAGGACGTGTCCAGACCACTGTGTGAGTTGTGGGCTAGTTGAGCTGATAAAAATAAAAAAAATAGATAGAGATAGAGTGGAGAGAAGGAGTTTCGTTGAAGATCAACGACGCCATCTTGAAGGAAGCCGTCCGCAACGGCCGCTGACTGTCGCTGGGCGACGGAGCACGGAGGCAGGTTGCAAAGCATCGCAGCTATGACCACCAGTTCCGGACATCCTGTGACGTCAGCTGTGACGTCATCATGGCATGTCTGGGCAAGTTAGGACAGCTCTGGACATGCAAGGAGAAAAACACTCGTAATACAGAGGCTGGGAAAGCAAGAGTATGCAAACCATCAATAGCTAACAAGAAAAAACAATTAGTTACACAACAAATGAGCCCACCAGAACAGGAGCGCAGAACGATGCGACTGCTCCATCCGAGAGGCAGGCAGAGAACTGACTCGTAATGGTTTTTTTTCTCCTGTATATAGCCTCACAGCTGCACCCCCTAGCGGTTACTTTCTCAACTAATCTCACCACAAAATTATTAAGAATCATGCCAGCGCTACTCCCGGTCCCAAGGCAGAAGATGATAGAAAATGGCGGGAATTCCCGGACAACAGCAACCAGCACCCGACGTGCACGGGCACGAAAATCGCAAACAAAGCGGGAACAAAGTTGGCGAAAGCATTAGTTACACAACAAATCACCTCACCACAGCAGGAGCGCAGACCGATGCGACTGCTCTCCGTGACAACCAGCCAGAAACTGAGTGAGCGCGGGGAGCGCACGTCTGCTTTCCGTGACAGCCGGAGAGAAACTGACTGGGGCGCCGCTCCGCGGCCGCTACGCATACGCGCTCCTAGCGCCCTCTGGGGCGACCACCTCCGAGAGGCTAAGAGTGAAGAGCATTCCTGCGCCCCCTGCTGGCCGTTCTCATTGGTCCTGACGTCATCCTATTGTCTCAGGGCTACCCTGTTTTTTTCCACTAATGCTCCTTTGGTCAATCTACAATGAAGCCACAGTATGACGGCATCATGCACCTGAGTGGCTCAAGGACGCGTACGCTCTAGACAGGGGACCTATTATTTATTGAATCACTATCCCATGATTATTTCCTTCATTCTTCTATAACGATTGAATAGGAAACTATTGCAGAAGAGCACCATGCATGAAAGCTGATCGTAGGAATTCCAAAGTCTTACTAAATGAGACTTGCAAAAGAACAAAATATCCTAACACGTAACTCCATCAACGGCAAATCAGAGGACTAGGTACTCAACAAATCAACACAGAGTACGGGTAAACAGGAGCGCAGAACTCAGGGCAGCACTATCGTCAAGACAACAATGTTCCTTGTCAAAAAGAAAAAAAAAATACAAAACGTCAACACAGGAAAGCATGCATATCGGGGCATGTCAGAACACGTCAGGACAAATTGTACGACTGCTGGGCAACAGAGGAAAACAAACACTTGAACAGAGTGAAAAAAGACACTCACCCTCATTTTTCCCGTTCACAGCATTCCCTCATTGTAAATCCGCTCGTCACAAAATCCACCTGCATCGTCGAACACCATTCACCAGTGACGAACCACACATCCGCACCCCATCAGAGGCAGACAGAACCCCACCGAAGCTACGTCCTTCCACTGACGGCCAACGCCAGGAGCAAAATTTGCGTGTCCAGACGCGTCAGTGTCCAAGAGAGAAGTGAATCCTTGCGCCCCCTGCAGGCCGTTCTCATTGGTCGTGACGTCATCCTATTGTCTCAGGGCTACACAGTTTTTTTCCACTAATGCTCCTCTAGACAAGGTCAACCTGAAACAATAGTCTCTCGGTATGACGTCATCATGCAGGTGCGTGGCTCAAGGACGCGTACGCTCTAGACAGGGCACCTGTTATTTATTGAATCACTATCCCTAGATTATTTCCTTTATTCTACTATAATGATTGCATAGGGAACTATTGCAGAAAAACACCATAGACAAGAGGAGATTGTAGCATTTCATTCCCAAAGGCTTACTGTACAGGAAAAAAAAAATGGTTCGGCAAGACATAAAGTCACACACCTGTCCCCCTCGCGGTTACTCTCTGAACTAAATGAATCGCAAAATTATTAAGAATAGCTCTACTCCCATTCAAGGCAGCACTATCGTCAAGAATATTCCTTGTACAAAAAGAAAAAAACTACATGTAGAAGGAAAGCATGTCAGAACAAGCCCAGGCATGTCAGCACATGTTTGTCAGACAAGGGGGGGGGGGAAGCGAAAAGAAACAAAGAAGGAAACCAGCATCAAACTATTTCTAAGCACACGCACTCCTCTTATTCAAAAACAGTGCTCATCATAAATCTGCCCAGGACAATAAACACTATTTTTCTATTGCCACACTTTTTTCCAGTAATGGTCAATGCATTGCTACAGACTGCGTGACGTCATCACATCCTGTCTGAAGAAGACACCGGCAAAGACTCCTATTATTTATTGAATCGCAAGATTATTTCCTTTGTCCTACTCTTAGTGACATTGATTCTCTCATTAAAATTCAACAAAAAAGCACCCCGCATATTAACGATTTTCACCCCAAAGGCTCATCATGGTCATTAGAGTTACAGTAAACTGCCACTGCTCTTTTAAAATAATAAGTGAGACCACTCAACATCACCTCCAGGCTTATGTAATACATGACCCTTTCTATGCTCATACATTCGTTGTCTGAGGCTACACCTGCGAGCAAAAAGGCGCGAAAGCCGGGGGCAAAGTTCCATTCGCGCATTGCGAGCAAAAAGGCACTAAAGCACAAGACAGAACGCCTTTACGGGAACACGATGGCATTCCCATACTATATTAATGATTATTGCATTGCAGTTTAGAAAAACTACACCTAAACTATAATTTTAGGAGTCCATTAAAATTCTACTTTCTATGGAAACTATAATTGCCCTATTACTTGGATCGCTATTAATGAAGCGCTCCAATTTTTTCTCTCTTCCCATTTCAGCCTTGTCATGCAGGGAAGCAGACTCACATCCAAAATAATTAATTTACACTGAGGGTGCCGTGCTTCAGGAATTCCTATCCTGCGCTCAGATGCAAGCATTTCTTCACGGATACCTTTAACAGCTGACTTCCTCAACATATCGAACACCCAACAAAATCAAACAAACAATCAGAGAAACCCTCTTCTCAGCTGTACCATGCGACTGTCTTCTTCGTAAAATCGGTGATCTGAGGAAGAGAGCAGCGAAAAATTGCGCGCACTTGTGCTTGACTTAAAAAACCTGAAGCATATACCAATAAACCAAGAAAAAGACACTCATGTCTGGTATCTGATAGTGCCACATACACAGACGCATTGCCCTTGCGTAAAGAAAGCACAGGACAGGGATACACAAATATCCTTAGGTGAGCAGGGAAAAGGCTTGAGACCTTAGGAATAATAGCAGAGTCACTGGACATCGCTACGCGGCTAACACAAGATAACAACAACAAGATAATAGCGGCGGCTAAAATTGCAACACTGCTAAACAAGCCCCAACATGCCATCATGACGTCGCAAACCAGGAAAAAGAAGCACGCGCGCGCACACAGCAGCTCAGGAATGCACAAGGAGAGGTGCTTTATAGGAATTTCTACTCCACACACTCAGATACCGGCATTTCTGCACAAATACCTATAACGGCTGACTTCCTCAACATATCGAGGAAAGCGAATACTGACACTCAACATATAACAAAAAACAAACAAATTCCATTCTCATGAACTCTCCTCTGCCGAGCGGCTTTCTCCTGCTCTACCTGGATGCTGACTGTTTCCCCTCATCTACATTCTGAGTAAAAGCCGTGAAAGGAGAAAAGAACCGCGAAAAATTACACGCATTTGTGCTCCAATAGCTGTAACTGCAATAAACCGTAGCGCACGCCAATACACTGAGAAAAAGACACCCATTTCTGCCACCAGATAATTCTTGCATAATGCCACATACACAGCCGCATTACCCTTGCGTAAAGAAAGCACAGGACAGGGATACACAAATTTCCATAAGTGAGCAGGGAAAAGGCTTTAGTAGAACCGCTCAGAAATAACCGGAGAATCAACGCTTATCGCAACGAAACTCGACGGCTAGCACAACATGACACCAACAACATACTAGCAGCGGGTAAAATTGCAACACTGCTAAACAAGTCCAGACATGCCACGATGACGTCACAAATCAGGAAAAAAAGCACACGCATGCACGCACAGAGGACGCAGAGGACGCGCACAAGACGGCAGCAACAAGATATTAGCGAAGGGTAAAAATTGCAACACTACTGAACAAGTCTAGACATGCGACATCGAATGCGAAAACACTGGTGATCGGGGAAAAGGCCTAAGCCTGCGGCGGATCATCATAGAGCATACAGAACTTCATTTTTCTATTTTGCGTAAACTAAACGCGGTCTGCTTGGAAAACGACGTGCACATTTTCTTAGGGAGCAGAGAAATATAGAAATTTGTACTCCGTGCTCAGATACCAGCATTTCTGCTCAAAAACCTGCAAAATTAAGCTCTGCTTACTTCGTCAAGATATCGAACACCCAACAAAATCAAACAAACAACCCCACTTCCACTGGTAGAACACTATTCAGCTTTTACGCAGGAGGCTTTCTTCTACATAAAAAGTAGAGAAAATAAGAAAAGAGCAGCGAAATATTAGACGCACTTTTGCTCGCATAGCTATAAGAGAAAAAAATAAATAAAATAACGACGCACACGCTAATAAACTGTGACAAAGACACCCATTTCTGCTATCAGATAATTATTGCATAATGCTAAATACTCATTTGCATTGGCCCTGCGTGAAGAAAGCACAGGACAGGGATACACAATCTATCTTAAGCGAGCACGGAAAGTCACTTCTACTCGATCAGCTTAATACCATAAAGTCTGAATTTTTGCAAAGAAAATAAAGCTTGAACAGCGCTACGAAGGTGACAGACACATACTAACAAACAAACAAACACTTCTTCGAGTCTGTATTATCTTTTAAAAAATAACGAAAGCACACATAAAAAAAATCAAATCGGCTAGGTAGCCTACCAGACGTTGTTCCTTAAAGTTGGCTGCACGCAATGCGCAGGAGCATGCTGTGAAGCCAACTTGCGGTTTTGCTGGATGCACATGAAGTCTGATTCCAATTGGAAATCGCGCTAAGGACGTGCCAAACATGGAATTTTCGCAAAATTAATCCCAATACCTGGAATTCTGTTCATTTTAGCAGGAATGCTGGTGCTTGTGCTCCATTATTCGAAATTTTCGAATATTCGAATTTCTCGATTATCAAATTTTCGAATACGAATAGGGTTCGAATATCAACAATATTCGAACAATATTCGAAATTTCGAATATTCGCACACCTCTAGTGAATACTGACACTCAACGATATATAACAAAAAACAAACAAATTCCATTCTCATGAACTCTCCTCTGCCGAGCGGCTTTCTCCTGCTCTACCTGGATGCTGACTTTTTCCCCCCTCACCTACATTCTGAGTGAAAGCAGTGACAGAAGAAAAGAACCGCGGAAAATTACACGCATTTGTGTCACAGGACAGGGGCACACAAATTTCCTTAAGTGAGCAGGGAAAAGGCTTAAGTCGTACCGCTCAGGAATAATCGGAGAATCACCGCTTATCGCTACGCGGCTAGCGCTTGAACAGCGCTACGAACGTGACAGATACATACTAACAAACAAACAAACAACAGCAGGACCGGCGTCGGGCACTCATAAAATACCCTGCCCAAAACAAAGACTTCGCCAGCTTCGCGAGGCAATTCCATTAAAAACGCTCGTCCTATCCTACAGATAGCAATGCAAACGCGACTGTCCTTATTTCTTAAACCACAATTTCACGCAATAGTACATAAATGTATCACTCGTGCCACACGAAAAGGCAAACACTTACTTGTCAAGTGGGGTCCCAGCGCGTGCGCGCGCGCACACACACAGGCACACACACACACTAACATTTTCACACTCACAAACACAAAGTCTATTTTCACAACCACATAAACCCATATTATTCCTCAGGTCAATAATTACCCTGCCATCGCCAAAAGACGGCACAGACATGTATGCTTACGCAAGACAATAGGTCCTCGTTCCGGATGTAATAGGATATCGCCACTCGGCCGGCGCGAACCAATAAAGAAAGAAAGGAATGCATGTTCGCTAGGAAGAAAACGGTGCCGTGCTTCTACGCAGCGATCATTATACAGACGCGTAAATGTGAACATCATTCGCTACACACTGTAGCTCTCATCATTTTTAAACCAAACCGTGTTCATAGGTCTTCACTAAATAGGTGAGCCGATAATGACTCCAAATAAAATCAAATCAAATAATCATTCCAGCATCGCTGGCTGCAAGCTTGGGTACCCAACAGAGCAGCGCGCTTCTATCAACACGCCTTGGGCTGACCTTACACACCCGAAGCCTTTTCTGAATACATTCTGCCGGCGCTGGAATAAAAGATTTATCGCGAGGGTACTACGATGTCAGCTCTGTCTCTGTTGTTGAGGAATAATATGGGTTTATGTGGTTGTGAAAATAGACTGTGTTTGTGAGTGTGAAAATGTTAGTGTGTGTGTGTGTGTGCCTGTGTGTGTGCGCGCGCGCACGCGCTGGGACCGCACTTGACAAGTAAGTGTTTGCCTTTTCGTATGGCACGAGTGATACATTTATGTACTATTGCGTGAAATTGTGGTTTAAAAAATAAGGGCAGTCGCGTTTGCATTGCTATCTGTAGGATAGGACGAGCGTTTTTAATGGAATTGCCTCGCGAACCTGGCGAAGTCTTTGTTTTGGGCAGGGTATTTTATGACGCCGGTCCTGCTGTTGTTTGTTTGTTTGTTAGTATGTATCTGTCACGTTCGTAGCGCTGTTCAAGCGCTAGCCGCGTAGCGATAAGCGGTGATTCTCCGATTATTCCTGAGCGGTACGACTTAAGCCTTTTCCCTGCTCACTTAAGGAAATTTGTGTGTCCCTGTCCTGTGACACAAATGCGTGTAATTTTTCGCAGTTCTTTTGTTCTGTTACTGCTTTCACTCAGAATGTAGGTGAGGGGGGGAAAAAGTCAGCATCCAGGTAGAGCAGGAGAAAGCCGCTCGGCAGAGGAGAGTTCATGAGAATGGAATTTGTTTTTTGTTATATATCGTTGAGTGTCAGTATTCACTGAATACTGACACTCAACGATATATAACAAAAAACAAACAAATTCCATTCTCATGAACTCTCCTCTGCCGAGCGGCTTTCTCCTGCTCTACCTGGATGCTGACTTTTTCCCCCCTCACCTACATTCTGAGTAGAGGTGTGCGAATATTCGAAATTTCGAATATTGTTCGAATATTGTTGATATTCGAACCCTATTCGTGTTCGAAAATTTGATAATCGAGAAATTCGAATATTCGAAAATTTCGAATAATGGAGCACAAGCACCAGCATTCCCGCTAAAATGAACAGAATTCCAGGTATTGGGATTAATTTTGCGAAAATTCCACGTTTGGCACGTCCTTAGCGCGATTTCCAATTGGAATCGGACTTCATGTGCATCCAGCAAAACCGCAAGTTGGCTTCACAGCATGCTTCCGCGCATTGCGTGCAGCCAACTTTAAGGCACAACGTCTGGTAGGCGACCTAGCCGATTTGATTTTTTTAATGTGTGCTTTCGTTATTTTTTAAAAAGATAATACAGACTCGAAGAAGTGTTTGTTTGTTTGTTTGTTAGTATGTGTCTGTCACCTTCGTAGCGCTGTTCAAGCTTTATTTTCTTTGCAAAAATTCAGACTTTATGGTGTTAAGCTGTTCGAGTAGAAGTGACTTTCCGTGCTCGCTTAAGATAGATTGTGTATCCCTGTCCTGTGCTCTCTTCACGCAGGGCCAATGCAAATGAGTATTTAGCATTATGCAGTAATTATCTGATAGCAGAAATGGGTGTCTTTGTCACAGTTTATTAGCGTGTGCGTCGTTATTTTATTTATTTATTTTTTCTCTTATAGCTATGCGAGCAAAAGTGCGTGTAATATTTCGCTGCTCTTTTCTTATTTTCTCTACTTTTTATGTAGAAGAAAGCCTCCTGCGTAAAAGCTGAATAGTGTTCTACCAGTGGAAGTGGGGTTGTTTGTTTGATTTTGTTGGGTGTTCGATATCTTGACGAAGTAAGCAGAGCTTAATTTTGCAGGTTTTTGAGCAGAAATGCTGGTATCTGAGCACGGAGTACAAATTTCTATATTTCTCTGCTCCCTAAGAAAATGTGTACGTCGTTTTCCAAGCAGACCGCGTTTAGTTTACGCAAAATAGAAAAATGAAGTTGTGTATGCTCTATGATGATCCGCCGCAGGCTTAGGCCTTTTCCCCGATCACCAGTGTTTTCGCATTCGATGTCGCATGTCTAGACTTGTTCAGTAGTGTTGCAATTTTTACCCTTCGCTAATATCAAGGGCCCGAAACTCGCCAGTTCCTTTGCGGGATAAAGTGAGGCGCTTCATGCGTTTCACGTCATCGGACGTCAGAAAACGTCAAAAATTGAACGTCATGGAGACATCCGGTGGCTAGTGATTACTGATTGGTTCCCATGAGGATGAATTCGTTTTCTGAGCGATGATTGGCTGTTTTCAAATTTGTTCGCGAGCGCTCGAACAGGCGACAGCGCGGCGGCTGTGCCGGTTGGAACCAGCGTCCACGGAGTCGCCGGCGTCCGTTTCGGACGGCTCATGTTGTGTAGCGGTTGTGTCGGACTATGAGTTCTGATCTTTCCTGTTTAAAAACGCAAGCTGTATCATGTGAGCGTCCTCGAACAGTCACAGCTGCCAGGGAAGATGCCTGCGCAACATTTGTGCTCTGCTTCTTGGGGTAGAAAATATTCGAGCGTCCGAACGCCTCGTACCCGATACCTGGTCAACGACTGCCGAGAGGTAAGTCATTTGTCGTTGCTTGTTGCCTTACAACACCGCATTCACTTCGTGTATTGTGAATACCTATAGTAAGTTGCTTAACAGTTACCGGAATACGCGGTGACCGAGACAGACAGCGTAGCTTTGCAGATACGATGGTAGACTATATTTCTTTTCGTAAAACAATATCATCTAAACGTTATGATCAAATACCCGTTCACGTCGTACTGTATAAAAGTATGACGCTACTGTAAGTCTGATTCTTCGTGATTTCGCTCGACAAGTTTCGTCAGACGCGTTGATAGTAGCTGTTCTGTACGTAGCGCCAAAGCCAAGATTGTTAGGCTAATCGGTCTGAATATATAATTGTGAAGTAGTGCAATAAAAGGTATTTTTCGTACTAAGGTCGCTCATCACACCCCATGACTGCGAGCTTCTCACAACCCTACCACCGTTCTTATTTTTCGCGTTCAATAGCACCTTTATTCTTTCGATTTACATTGCAACTTTCACATGCATAACCGTATATCTGATACCAATTGTTTCCATCTTGCAGCCACTGAGCTCCAGTTCCCAGTAGCAGTCCGAGGCAGTCCGACATCATCAGGCTTCTTCAAGCAAATTCTGGAGCAATATTAATGTCATCCTGTGTACGTCTTGCTTGCATAACCGTATGTCGCACAATAAAATACTTCATGTGACAAAAACAACCAAGGCTCAGTCGTATTCCTGTAACTCCCACTGCATTCCGACAAACGCGAACAAAAAAAAACAGTGCATGGAACAACAAAAGAGGACAGGAAGCAGAGCAGAGAGGAAGAAAGTAGTAAGAGAGAAACGGATGACAAGTCATTTACGTCATGCGCGACATAATCAAAAAAGAAAAAAAAGATAGGTGGCTAATCCTCAGTCATTGGTCGAGCTCCGGAGGTCACGTGAGTTTTCTGCTACAATAGACTTCTACTACAGCTTCGCACTCCTGCTAATATCTTGTTGCTGCCGTCTTGTGTTAGACGTTGAGCTTCGTAGCGATGTGCGGTAACGCTACGATTATTCCTGAGCGCTCCGTGTGTTTAATGCGTTGTCCTCTGTGCGTGCATGCGTGTGCTTTTTTCCTGATTTGTGACGTCATCGTGGCATGTCTGGACTTGTTTAGCAGTGTTGCAATTTTACCCGCTGCTAGTATGTTGTTGGTGTCATGTTGTGCTAGCCGTCGAGTTTCGTTGCAATAAGCGTTGATTCTCCGGTTATTTCTGAGCGGTTCGACTAAAGCCTTTTCCCTGCTCACTTATGGAAATTTGTGTATCCCTGTCCTGTGCTTTCTTTACGCAAGGGTAATGCGGCTGTGTATGTGGCATTATGCAAGAATTATCTGGTGGCAGAAATGGGTGTCTTTTTCTCAGTGTATTGGCGTGCGCTACGGTTTATTGCAGTTACAGCTATTGGAGCACAAATGCGTGTAATTTTTCGCGGTTCTTTTCTCCTTTCACGGCTTTTACTCAGAATGTAGATGAGGGGAAACAGTCAGCATCCAGGTAGAGCAGGAGAAAGCCGCTCGGCAGAGGAGAGTTCATGAGAATGGAATTTGTTTGTTTTTTGTTATATGTTGAGTGTCAGTATTCGCTTTCCTCGATATGTTGAGGAAGTCAGCCGTTATAGGTATTTGTGCAGAAATGCTGGTATCTGAGTGTGTGGAGTAGAAATTCCTATAAAGCACCTCTCCTTGTGCATTCCTGAGCTGCTGTGTGCGCGCGCGTGCTTCTTTTTCCTGGTTTGCGACGTCATGATGGCATGTTGGGGCTTGTTTAGCAGTGTTGCAATTTTACCCGCCGCTATTATCTTGTTGTTGTTATCTTGTGTTAGCCGCGTAGCGATGTCCAGTGACTCTGCTATTATTCCTGAGGTCTTAAAGCTCAGCTACGCCGATTTTCGAGTGTTACAGAATGGAATGGTACTCACACGATGTGTTCATAAGGGAACACTGATTATGTATGCAAAATAGTTATCCCAAACTCCTCGCGGTTTTCCGAAAAAGTGAATTTTTAGTTTCACTGACATCCCGTCTTGTGGCCCGCAAACCCTGTGTCGACGACACATTCGTGGTCTGCCCGCGCTCCGGCTTGGCATGACTTTTGGCTTGGTTTCTTCCGCCAAGCCGGCCAGTTTCTTCTGCCGAGCCGTCTGCTGCGCAGATTCACATTGGGGAAGTGATAAACAGTTCGCTATTAGGGAGCCAGTATATTTCTGGACTTCACTAAACCCACGAGGAACGTGAGTTTTTCTTCCTTCGACTGCAAAGCATTTTCTAGGCCAGTACAGTCTTCCTGGTGTGATTCGTGTTCTGTGCTGCGTGTCGAGAATGCGTGAGCGTTTTGCTCCCGTCTGCAAGAACACTTCAGCATGCAGTTCCAATGTTTCAAACCACAATTTTCCGAAAGGCGAAGGAGAAATCGATTGACTGCAACAATCGGTTACAACTCCGACTGGGTGCCACCTTCGAAAGCAGCGATTTGATCTGTTCATCTGGCTCATACGAATGTTACGGAAGCAATGCGCAACTTGTTTCACAAGAAGCCGAAGATGTCTCGTCCGGGATGCTGTGCCAACCTTATCTGCAGCAGGAGATTGCAGGGGCAGGACTAGGCAGCAGATAAAGGTAAGACGCGTAATGTTAGACAAGTCAGTCATGCGGTGCAAATTGCATCACGTAGAAGAGAAAAATACGCTATCTGTCAGTTACTGCTTCATCCTTTAGAGATTACGCCCCAGCGGGTGTATTCTCAGTACAGATTTGGAATTGCCTTATTTGTTAAATGATTTCGCAGGCATTCTGGCACCACCGAAAAGCTTGCACTCCACGTCTCAACTATCACCGTCTGGGTTTCAAGCTGAAGGCTGTCACCAGTGCCAACTAGACGCCCCTTCAAAGTTCATCTGTTTTTGTTGACGGAACAGTGACACCTGGTACTGAGACATTTCATTTTCTGGTTAATCAAGTGCATTCCATCACTTGTGCTCGACTTCTTGTGTTCGTATACCATTGCTGTTGCTCGCTAGCTTAGAGCAACCATGCCTGAGGTGCCAGCGCTTTCAGAGTACATTTAAGCAGTATCATCGTATCATATGCACGGCAGCACATCTTGTGTATTTTGAGTAAGGTATGAATACAATGTTGGCTCAGCTGTTGTATTTTGGTCACAAATAAGGTGTTCTTCCAGAGCGCTCAAGGGCAGTTCAAGCAGTTTCATATGTGCAACAACACATACTTTTTCTCAGTTTTGAGTAAGGTAAATCGAAATCTCCCAGTTGATGTCTTTCGGTCATAAATTATGTTTTTCAAGACATTCAAACAGCATCATGTGTGCAACAGTACATACTTTTTCTCAAGTGAAGTAAGGTAAATCTGTCCGCCGTGGTGTTCTGGCAGTGCAGCAGAAGCTTTTGTTGCATTCAAGTGGTCTCATGTATACAAAATCTTGTTTTATGCCTTTCTGTAGCTGCTGTACTAATATTGTGAGTACAAAGACATTCCTGCAGAACATATCGGAGCATCTTGTGTGCTATTGTTTGTATCATCTGCAGCAGTATATTGATAATGTTAATTATTCAGTGACTTCAGCTAACATTTACATTCTTACTTCCAGGTAAACCTGTCACGCATATGCCCTACCCCTTGGTATGCATAGTTCAAGATTGTACTGAAACAATCCACCTGGAGCATTATTCTTCAATTGGCAGTTGCATTACTATCACAACACACCACCTACTGCATGTCTATGGTGCGTGTACAATGCATCAAACCTATTCTCAGGTACAGGCCAGGTGGTACGCAATTACAACATGAAACAACTGACACAGAGACCGTAAAGTCATGCCTTTTCCTCCGCGCCTCGGGTTTCATGTTATTATCCTCACATGCAGCTCAATTCGCCTGTGCTGTGCAGCATGAGCAAAAGCATATATTGTTTGTGGTCACATGACACGGAACATAAATACAGTGAAACCTTCCTATGTTGGACACCCGCGGTGCAGCCGAAGCGTCTCCTACTTATAGAGGTGTCCGAGTTACAGACTATGACGGCAACAAAAAATGGAAGAGATCACAGCTGTGAGAAATGCCTCCCTTCTTCAATTTAAGGTCCTTAGTGGTACGTGGTGGTGGTGCCTGGTGCACGCCTGGTAGTGGTACCCCTACCCACTCTTCACTGATAATTATTACTGATTTTAGTATATTCAATTCTGTTCAGATTCTACTCAATGGCATTACCTCTGGAGCTTTTCGAGCAGCAAGGACTTGTCTCTGAAGCGTCAGCCCACTTCTCATAGCTTTGGTGCAGTGCTCGTTCAAAGGCTCTAGACAAACTGAAGACAAGTGCTCACATAAAGAATTACAATGTGGACTGACAGCACTTTTTTGGGCTCTAAAAACTAAAGCAACAAAATGCTGAGACCAGTATAGGGGAAAAAGGGGCAAAAGTCAAGGCCACTGGCTCATTTTGGGTCTTTTTGGTGCAAAGATGGGCCGATATTGAGGTAATTTGGCCAGGGTTTTGTCCGACTTTGCCGGGAAAACCCTATCCTACTTCCAAGATAGGGAGGTGTCCGACAGAGAATTTCGTCCCCATGTAGTTTCAATGGGAGCCTGCCCATGCAATTAAATCATGGGGAGTTGTCCGAGGTATAGGGAGGTGTCCGACTTTGGAGGTTTTACTGTACTATACAGCATTCTACATCATGTAATCTAACAGTTGTTCACGTTTGGATATTTTAACCATGGAATTTACCTTGCATGCACCATACCATGTCCAAACACGAACAACTGCTAGAGAGCAGCATGTACTGTTTCCGTATAGCACTTATGGCTCGCGTCCTGTGATCGGAAACAGTGGTGTCTTTTTTCTGCTACAACCAGTAAACTACAGTAAAGATTTAGAAATGCTGTGTCATACCATAAAGCACTATGGGAAATGGCAGTTTGAAAAAATGGAGAAGACTGGCATTAGAATGGGGGATATGTTCTACGGTGAAATTTTTTACAGTGTGTGCTGTACCACGTAATGCACTGCAGGCCTACCACAGTATGGTAACGCTCTGAATACTGATTTGCTCAAAAAAGGAATGTGTGTGTTTCTTGTACTAACTTCCCCTTATGCAAGGTTTTAGAAAAATGTTTTCAGCTAATGGGGAGGGAGAGGACATCATTCTGGAGTCTCGTTGACCTACAATGTGTCGTGTGTGAAGGTCATTTTGAAGAGTGTAGGTGGTACAAGACTGTGTTCCCACATTCTTGGCAGTGTTGACTAATAACCATAATAAAGTAGAGGGTACATTTGTTGCTTCATATATTTGTGTCATGGCAAAGTATGTAGAGATACATCTGTCGCAACATGCAGGTGACAAAAATGCTTTTTATGCCTAAACTATGACAAATAGTTGTCTGTTCAGTACCACTAATCATGTGCCGGCCTCCATGACATGTCTGTGACATTCCAAAGTGATTAACATGTCCCATAGATGTGTGCAATGCTGAAGATGACTGTGTACCTTCTATGGATTCTTGACTCAAGAAAAGTACTGTGTGATTTGCTAACAGCGCCTGGCTGTACCTTCACAATTTTACATAAAAATATGTAAAGTTTGACGAAGGAAACATCATGAAGGTCCATGGTGAAAAACCCTGAGACGAGGGATAGGAAGGGACATACACAATGTCTCAACATAGCGTGTTTATGTCCCTTCGTGTATCTCCTCTTCAGGTCTCGCCATCATGGACGCTATCACCAGCTCGCTTGCTGTTGAACCGTTCTTTCAACGATAAGGGTCACTTTCATGGACTGGATGGCAGCCAACATGCTGTCAATAAAAAGAATAATGGAAGGAGCTCAATATGATCCTTAGGCTGTGCGTGGTCATTGCTTTCTGGCAAATGGTGACTTAGAATTTCAGGACAATGCCTGCAGTGGTAGTATTCTTGTGTTCTCACCCTTGACGACCATTGTGTGTCATCGGTCACCTGTAATCTGCTCATATGCACATAGCTAAAACAAAGTATATTTGTATTTCTTTGAATACAGTTGGTACAGCACATTGTGTTTTACATGTTCTTTGGAAAATATAAATAAAAAATTATCTACTCTGCAAGTCTCCTGTCAGTTCTACAGAGCAGCTTCGAATTTCACTAGAAGCCACGTGTGAAACCTTGACCAAACTAGTGTTGAAGGTCCGTATAGGTCATAGATAGATACTATTATTATTATTAGATCATAGGTCAGGCTTAGGTCCTGGTTGGTAGCAACGCATCTGAATCTTATTAAAAATTGGTGCAGGAGGTGACCAACATAACTAAATACACCAACTGACTCTCACAAATTTTGTGGTGTGGTGTGGTGTGGTACTTTTGAAACAACATTGATACGCTGCAGTGGTCTTTTCTCCTTTGTTCCTTTTAACCTAGAAATATTAGGTCTTCGGCATCACCAGCCTTAGTTGCTGAGCATGCAGTTATTTACGTTGAGCACTGCAGTTTCATATTTGTTTCTCTGGACAAGCAAGCCTGCTTCCCCATTTTGATAAGAGTCTTTCAGCTTTGACAGGGCATTTGTGGACAAGGAAAACATTTGGACTATTGTGTATTTTGCTATGAAGTGCACCGTACAAGGCAGAGGACACCATCAACCATTTCCACCAAGGTTATTACATTTGTGATAAAGTACACATACCTTTTGTCACTGACTAATTTGGTGGCAAAGTTACTTGAGTGGCAGTTGTGCAATTTTAAGCACATGTTTAAAAAAATAGGAAATGGGAAGTGCTGACTGGTTGAACATGTGGAGTACCCAATATAATAATTGGGGGTTTACGTCGCGAGACAACTGAGTGTGGAATACACAGCACAGTGTAATGTTCCTTATGCTGGCAATGTTAGCACGGTTCAAGAAGTGGGAAATGTTGCACTACCCTTAATAACATCTGTTGGGCCCAGCAAACACGATACACATACCCTGATCTGAAGACACTATGCCTAACTCAAAAGCAATATGAGATCGACCCGTACGTGTTTATTTGCGAAACTATTATGAATGAAATATGGCCTGTGTGGTATAGAACAATGCGCACACTCAAGTAAACATGCAAAAAATACGTATAAGGGCTCTCGATCTACATGCCGCGATGCGCTCTACGAGATAAACAACACACTACAAAACTACATCCAACACTTTTTGTGCGGGGCAACTCTAATGAGCACTTTCATATAACCGAGGAATGGTTCAACGAATGCAGTTCGAGTGGTCACGATACATTCCTACGTCGTTCATTGCAGTCGCGATATGATGCTGCACAATATATGTATCTCGTGTAACAAGCCTGGCAATCGCGCGATGTGCATGGGCAGAAATACGGCCTTCTTTCTTTGAAGACCAGTCTCCTGCCCAGGTATATGCTCAAACGATCACCAATTCTCACGTTGTTGCTCAATCGCTCCCATTCCTGCACTTGTAGTAAAAGCAGCAAACGGGTTGACGTGAATGGCAGCTGAACGGTTGAACTGCGAAGTTCTCGAGCACATAATCACAATTTCACGCCGAAAACGATGTTGAGGTGAGTTCACGGTTGTTGTTTCCATCGTTCAATAGTTCTCGGGATTACCTCTTCTTCTTCTTTGTATGAGATGAGAGTGGTCGGCCAAATGTTTTGGCCTGCTACTCGGACGAAACGAACATCGTAGCCGGCGGCCATAACTGGATTTCCTCGCAAACGGGAGAAGACGCCAGGGAAGTCAGAGAAAGCCTCAGCTTTCATCCAATCAGACGCACGATTCTCTATCTACGTAGATGGAGCAGGTTTATCCCATCTACGTCACAAAAATGGCTGCGCCCATGGCTTGTTTTGGTTTCTTTGATGAATTAATTTTCGTAATAGGAAGACAAAATTGAGAAACGAAGGTGCGTTTCAGGGGCAGTTGGATGTGCTCGTTCTGAATATCACAACCGTTTCAACACATCGGGAAATCGGCGTAGCTGACCTTTAAGCCTTTTCCCTGCTCACCTAAGGATATTTGTGTATCCCTGTCCTGTGCTTTCTTTACGCAAGGGCAATGCGTCTGTGTATGTGGCACTATCAGATACCAGACATGAGTGTCTTTTTCTTGGTTTATTGGCATATGCTTCAGGTTTTTTAAGTCAAGCACAAGTGCGCGCAATTTTTCGCTGCTCTCTTCCTCAGATCACCGATTTTACGAAGAAGACAGTCGCATGGTACAGCTGAGAAGAGGGTTTCTCTGATTGTTTGTTTGATTTTGTTGGGTGTTCGATATGTTGAGGAAGTCAGCTGTTAAAGGTATCCGTGAAAAAATGCTTGCATCTGAGCGCAGGATAGGAATTCCTGAAGCACGGCACCCTCAGTGTAAATTAATTATTTTGGATGTGAGTCTGCTTCCCTGCATGACAAGGCTGAAATGGGAAGAGAGAAAAAATTGGAGCGCTTCATTAATAGCGATCCAAGTAATAGGGCAATTATAGTTTCCATAGAAAGTAGAATTTTAATGGACTCCTAAAATTTTTCTAAACTGCAATGCAATAATCATTAATATAGTATAGGAATGCCATCGTGTTCCCGTAAAGGCGTTCTGTCTTGTGCTTTCGCGCCTTATTGCTCGCAATGCGCGAATGGAACTTTGCCCCCGGCTTTCGCGCCTTTTTGCTCGCAGGTGTAGCCTCAGACAACGAATGTATGAGCATAGAAAGGGTCATGTATTACATAATCCTGGAGGTGATGTTGAGTGGTCTCACTTACTATTTTAAAAGCGCAGTGGCAGTTTACTGTAATTCTAATGACCATGATGAGCCTTTGGGGTGAAAATCGTTAATATGCGGGGTGCTTTTTTGTTGAATTTTAATGAGAGAATCAATGTCATTAAGAGTAGGACAAAGAAAATAATCTTGCGATTCAATAAATAATAGGAGTCTTTGCCGGTGTCTTCTTCAGACAGGATGTGATGACGTCACGCAGTCTGTAGCAATGCATTGACCGTTACTGGAAAAAAGTGTGGCAATAGAAAAATAGTGTGTATTGTCCTGGGCAGATTTATGATGAGCACTGTTTTTGAATAAGAGGAGTGCGTGTGCTTAGAAATAGTTTGATGCTGGTTTCCTTCTTGTTTCTTTTCGCTTTCCCCCCCCCCTTATCTGACAAACATGTGCTGACATGCCTGGGCTTGTTCTGACATGCTTTCCTTCTACATGTAGTTTTTTTCTTTTTGTACAAGGAATATTCTTGACGATAGTGCTGCCTTGAATGAGAGTAGAGCTATTCTTAATAATTTTGCGATTCATTTAGTTCAGAGAGTAACCGCGAGGGGGACAGGTGTGTGACTTTATGTCTTGCTGAAACATTTTTTTTCCTGTACAGTAAGACTTTGGGAATGAAATGCTACAATCTCCTCTTGTCTATGGTGTTTTTCTGCAATAGTTCCCTATGCAATCATTATAGTAGAATAAAGGAAATAATCTAGGGATAGTGATTCAATAAATAACAGGTGCCCTGTCTAGAGCGTACGCGTCCTTGAGCCACGCACCTGCATGATGACGTCATACCGAGAGACTATTGTTTCAGGTTGACCTTGTCTAGAGGAGCATTAGTGGAAAAAAACTGTGTAGCCCTGAGACAATAGGATGACGTCACGACCAATGAGAACGGCCTGCAGGGGGCGCAAGGATTCACTTTTCTCTTGGACACTGACGGGTCTCGACACGCAAATTCTGCTCCTGGTAATTGCGTTGGCCGTCAGTGGAAGAGCGTAGCTTCGGTGGGGTTCTGTCTGTCTGCCTCTGATGGAGTGCGGATGTGTGGTTCGTCACTGGTGAATGGTGTTCGACGATGCAGGTGGATTTTGTGACGAGCGGATTTACAATGAGGGAATGCTGTGAACGGGAAAAATGATGGTGAGTGCCTTTTTCACTCTGTTCAAGTGTTTGTTTTCCTCTGTTGCCCAGCAGTCGTACGACTTGTCCTGACGTGTCCTGACATGCATGCTTTCCTTTGGTGACGCTTAGTATTTTTTTCTCTTTTGACAAGGAACATTGTTGTCTTGACGATAGTGCTGCCCTGAGTTCTGCGCTCCTGGTTACCCGTACTCTGTGTTGATTTGTTGAGTGCCTAGTCCTCTTATTTGTCGTTGATGGAGTTACGTGTTAGGATATTTTGTTCTTTTGCAAGTCTCATTTAGTAAGACTTTGGAATTCCTACGATCAGCTTTCATGCATGGTGCTTTTCTGCAATAGTTTCCTATTCAATCGTTATAGAAGAATAAAGGAAATAATCATGGGATAGTGATATACATGGGATACTCCTTTTCGCTCTTGACCCTCCGCCTCTTTCTTCTCTCCCGCTCTGTCGTCTGACTGCGTCTCCGCCAAAGGAGAAATCTGCGCAGAAGGCTTTTTGTTTTGCAGCGCGCAGAAGATAGAGTCACGTGATGCCATAGCCCGTTGTGCGGATGATTTCAAACGCCGCTGGAGAGGCTGGAGAAACATGGCGGCGTCTGCAATGACTTGGAGTGATATGCTAATTTTCAATGCGAACAGCACCAGTACAGCTTGAATTTTGTGAAGAGTTAGGTGCATATGCCTTGTAGGCAACGGATTCTCCATTGGATGCCACTGTCTATGACCGAAATACAGGTAAACGTCCGTTGTGTCTTCGTTTGTTAGCGCTGGCGTTTTAGACTTCTTTGTTCTTCAAGTTGCTGTAGCCTACTGGCTAGTGAAAAAAAAATGCAATCGATCCTGGCTGAGCTTGTAATAGAGGCATATTAGCACGTGTCTGATATTTTATTTTGCGTTCCACTCACTGTGTTCTTGATGTTCTTTCAGACATAAACGGCTATACCGCTCAGCATCAGCCATTCATTGCTGTGTGTGTTTCAGCGTCTCCCAGAGAGTGTCTCCTTGGAATTACTGACTGTCTTATGCGTTACAGGTAAGAATACTAGGTAAACGGGAAGCATGGCCAAACGCTGGTATGCGTATGTGCCATAGGCAGAGACCGATGATGCCCGTATTATGTCTGTGGTCTTTATCAGTGTGCCTCGGCGGCAGAACTTGGCCAGTGAATTCTAGAGGCCGGAAGACACAGAAAGGAACAATATAAAGAGACTGGTAGTCATTGATAAGGCGTGAAGGAGCGTGAAGATACAGTTGCGTCAATTCCATACAAGATGCCAACTAATTATACGGCAAGTAATATGGATGTTTTTTTTCTTCTTGTGTACATAACTTTGCGATGTTGTGATCACGATCTGTATGAACGGGAATGATCTGGATATAGCACCTTGTCACGTTCTTTCATTATTTGTACTGCTTATGGGCCGGCAGGCATGTACGAATGCATATGTAAATAAAGTATACATAGAATAAAGTATTTTGGGTGCATACTTGCGTCGTTGTGTTTATCTCATGATTAAAGTTACGATATTTTCATAGGCGCGCGATACCTATGGACCCGGAATACAGAACCCTCACAGGTCCCTCGAAGATCCGCATCGGCGGTCCTACGACGTCCATTTAGCATAATTTTCTCTTAATTAGCACGGTAGTACGGGCGTAGTTAAAACGTAGCCGGGAGCAAATGTGTACGTTCGTGAGATGTACCCAGCGTCCACAACTCGACGTTCGCTGGATGTTGATGGGCGGCTACTGGTTCTGTGGGGATCTTCAACGAAACTCGTTCTCTCCACTCTATCTCTATCTAGTTTTTTATTTTTATCAGCTCAACTAGCCCACAACTCACACAGTGGTCTGGACACGTTTTAGATGCTCCCCAATTAGTGTAATGACTCCCTGAATTATCCTGATTAATGGGGGGGGGGTCCCAATTAGCTCTAATTGCTAATTAATGGCGTCCAGGCCACTGTGTGAGTTGTGGGCCAGTTGAGCTGATCCCATACTACTGGAAGAGTACATCTCAGTTACGGAATATTTCTTTTTGAATCCCTTTTTTCTTTGAGTAATCGAATTTCAAAGATTGCATTCGAGCGCAAAGCGTAGTACTCCCTAAGACCCAATACTGGGTTGGCTCGTGTTGGCTACGGCTAGTCTCGCCTTCCTAATCCGCCTCCTGGTCTGTGGCGAAGGCGTAATTATGGTGAGCTAGCGTAATGTTGTCTTGAGGTCCACGTCGTGTGATGTTGATTTTTCCAAACTTGAATGCCCTCGAGCTTACGATAGTCTAGCAGTCACGCCCGTAAAACTTTTGTTCTTACGAGTGCACGCGGTAGACGCAGTATGGCACGACATCGTCAGCAGAATCGTCGACGGAGGATGAATTACCGTCATTGCAGTCACTGCCGTCGTGAGAAATACCTTCATGTGTAATGAAAATGTTGAGAACCTCGCAGCGGAAATATGGCATTGTACTTTCGGTTCAGGTGTCATTGCGGCAGATGCGTGCCGATGCCCATGGCAGAAGAATGCCTTTGTTACCGCGAAATTAGACGTTAAGGAAGCAGCGCAGCGGTTGCATTTCAAGAAATTTGTACTTTGAAATAATGTGGCTAAGACTGAGTCGCTCCAGGTATCCTACTGATACGTGATAGAAAGCGACGAGTACGCTGTTACCAGGAACAGCAAAGTGAACAAGTGAGTTCATTCATATGTGCCTTCGGTTTGTTATTAGTAAAGTTACATATCATAATTTTACGCTGTCCATGGTACATGCTGGAAGTTCGGTACGTTGCCTACAAACAGTTTACCAGGTGGCTCCTGGGACCATTAGGAAAGCACTGCAGAAGAGTCCTCGAAGCATGTGCTGTATATGCAATATGGGGAAACTCTCCTTCTGAAGCATACAAAGGTTTTTGCCTTTTTGACGTGTGATGCAGTAGTTACTAGGTGCTGTCTGACTGTGTGAATGTTTATTCGCTTTCACTGAGATGAAGCTCTCACTTTTCTTTCAGGTGCTCGTAGGCACCATTGAATGCCTCCCATCTTGACAGAGGTACACTGAATGGTTTGGTCATGAACACTGGTCGATCACAACAGTATCCCTTTCATGCACAATAGAGGTCTGCCATATGTCCTTCTGGAATAAGCAGACAGCCGCTACACAGTAAAATACAATCTACATTCTACAGACATCAAAGCTTGTAATGTTGCTTTATTGGTCACTGTGTTTATGAATGAGCATACAAGTGATAGCAGTAAACAAGCAAACAATGAAGGACAACATCCCTATACTGTGTTCATATCAATTTGCAAGTGCTACCTCGCACCAACCAGTAACTTGTAAGTATGCTTTTTTGTTTCGTCTGACTTATTTCCGGAGCTCTGGCTATCCATTAATACAGATTGCAATTATCTTCTCTTCGTTACTTCACGTTTCGAAAATAATGCAATGTGTTTTATCTACAACATGTATATACACATATATAGGAGTTGCCGAAAAAAATACGCGAAAACAGATTTTAGGGAAGTTGCAAACACTAGTTTATTACATATAGGGAGGCCTTAAAAAGCAAAATGGGCGACGGGTCGACTAATGAGTTCCGTAAGTGACGTTACAATCGGTGCAAGTACGTCACGTGGCGTACTCCGGTTGTGACATCACTTACCGAACCAATTTACCAATGACGAAGACAGTGCCACTGTCGAGACGTGGACCGCTTGTCCATTTTGCTTTTTAACGTCCCTTATACGTAATAACCTAGTGTTTGTATCTCCCCTAATATCTGTTTCTGCGTCTTTTTTGTCAATCTCTGTAGAACTTCATGGCGGTTTAATTATCTCTTTTCCTGTATCTATATATATATACATATAAAAGTAAAATAATAAGACGTGGACGACAGATTACAGGACAGTTAACAAAAGACTAATTTATTTAATGGGTAATTTAACACACAGATTATAAAAGAACGGTCGACGTTTCGACAGTGGCACTGTCTTCGTCAGGACAAAAGAGGTGCAAGGGTTTCATGTTGCTTAAGTAGGTTCGGTAAGTGACGTCACAATCGGTGCAAGTATGCCACGAGGCAGTTGTCCGTGAGTCATATTCTGGAACATTCCGCAAGGTCAAGTCCGGGTGGTGATGCCGTTTGTCTTGGGGAGCCAGCTCAGGGTGAGCTGTACTGAGGTCATGGCTGAAAAGGAAAAAAAGAGGGAAAAAAGAAGAAAGAAAGAAGGAAAAGTATATCACGTCTAGGGGCGACTAGGTTCCTTACTGTTGAAAGTACACCGGGATCTTCGTTAATGATTGATTGGAATTTGTAAATGAGGTAAGACTTCCGTTGTTCCCTGCCTCTATCGGAAGCTGAAGTTAGATTGAGGAATAAAAAAGGCGACGAGGAACCGGCATTTCTTTGTCGTGTTGACATGTATGCATTTTCAGACAATAGGCAAAGTAAGCAATATAATGCGGCGTTGCCGAGCATCCGCAATGGATGTTCTCTGGGAGAGAAAGCTTCTGCCGCACACGTATCAACGAATGACACGCAAAGATAAAAATACCACACCAAGTTGTATGTGGATACGAAAGGCAGTGCATACTTCACTTTACCAGCGCATCTCTTGCAGCGCTCAGAAGTTCGCCGCACAACATTTGTCACATTAAACGTTGCACATGTATTGCGTTCAAGTGGTGGTGGTGATGGTCAAGACAGTGTGTCAGATATACGCGTGTGTGCCAAGGGTTTCCAAAATATGTATTCTTCACGTATACCTTTGACATACAGTCACAGAGTTCTGTAAACATCAGGGTCAGAGCTAACCGCATAATGCCACGAATCATATTCGAGAAACTACCAGGGCAGGCACGAAACGATACATCTCATCCCGGCGCGTGCTGAAGAAGAAACAAGAAGCTTCCAGGCACATCGCCTGCTCTCTGGCAAGCGCAGTGCTGTTTCTAAACTTTTCGGCGCGACGCTTAAATGCTTGTGCGCTCCAGGCTGGAGCATTCATTCTTTACCTCCGTTGTTTTTGAGAGCTACCGCTCTTGTGTGCTTTTGCTACGAAGTAGTTTAACAAACCAGGAGAAACCTCCTTCAAGGGAGAAATAGACGTTGACGAGCTTCTGGTCGTCGCTCCAGTTGTTGAACCTGGCGATCCGCTCGTAGTGGTCGACCCAATCGTCCACGTCGTCGTAATACTCCCCGCTGAATGTCTTCGGCGGCCGTGCAGGGGCTATGGGCGTGGCAACAGGTTGCGCCAGTTGGGTGCTGGTCTCCACAGTCATCTTCTTCTTGCGTTTATGGGGTTCTAATGGAGCGAATTCTGCAGGCAGGCCAAGCTGCTTTCTGCTTTGTCGCAGTTGGTCTTCCAGGCCGGTGAACAAGGGTTGCCAGACTACGCATTGGTCAACGGCAACGCGTGGATGAAAGAAGATACAATTTGCGCCGACGAGACGTACGCTTCAGTCCAGGCGACTTGGTATGGGTTTGGACGCCGATTCGACGACGAGGCCTTAGCGAGAAGCTACTCCAGCGCTATTTCGGTCCCTACAAAGTACTTCGACGCATTGGAGACCTGGATTACGAAGTCGTACCCGAGGGCAGCACTCCCTCTCGACGACCCCCGAAGAGTGAAATAGTTCACGTCGTTCGACTCAAGCCGTACTACAGCAGGTAGCGCTGAAGACTGGCCGAAAGGAGACAACATGAAGAAAAAAAAAAAAATAACGGCATCGACACGATGCCACTTCTACGGAGGGGGCAATGCCACGAATCATCTGCGAGAAACTTCCAGGGCAGGCACGAAACGGTACATCTCATCCCGGCGCATGCTGAAGAAGAAGCAAGAAGCTTCCAGACACATCGCCTGCTCTCTGGCAAACGCACGTGCTGTTTCTAGACTTTTCGGCGCGACGCTTAAATGCTTGTGCGCTCCAGGCTGGAGCATTCATTCTTTACCTCCGTTGTTTATGAGAGCTACCACTCTTGTGTGCTTTGCCTACCAAGTAGTTTAATAAACAGTCTGCTGTTTATTCGACGACTCGCCGGCCCATTTCGCTTCGTGACAATATGAGCACGTTTTGTCATCACCACCCCAAACAAAGTAGTGTTCTTCTGAGCTCTTGAAACTGCCCATGTGAAGGTTAACTTGTGCATTACAATTTTTTATGATTACTTGCGTCCCAAAATCCAGGCAAAAAGTATCTAATTCCCAGAAACGCTTCACTTCCAACGGAGCTGTGGTTCCCTTGCAACACCCATATGTAAATACTACGGTACTACCGGAAGAGAAACTCAAACATGTATTGCTGCAGACTGCTAATCCACATTCCAAAACATCTGCTATATGTCACTCCTCTCAGCAACTAATCTCTGCTGCCTTAGATTCTAAAATGCCTCCTTTGTTCGCTAGACTCCCGACCAGTGTTGCGGATTTGAATCCACGGATTCGATTTAAATCCGGATTTAAATCCACCGGAGGGCTGGCGGATTTGATTTGCGATTTGATTTGCGCAAAAAAGTATGGGCAGGATTTGGATTTGGATTGAATCGCATTTTCCACTAATGATTTGGATTTGGATTCAATCGCATTTTCCACGAATGATGTGGATTTGGATTGAATCGCCCCTTTTTCAGCGGATTTGCGCGTGGATTTCGCCAAGCTCCCTCATAGCGTCCTCGATAAACTTGCTCCGGAATTGCCCCGAAACCACAGTGGTGCGTGGTGCTCTACACTGGCGGTGCCCTGGGCGGAGGCATTATCGAACATGAAACTGCACTGCACTGGTTGATCTGATGGATACTAGCATGCGCCACCTAGAGATCTGTGCTCGTTGTGGCTAGTAGGCTGCGTGACCCGTAGCGAGAGGCACCTGGCGAGCGGCACCGATCGAATGCCATGCTGACGATGGCTGTCTGTTGCTACTTGCCCGGCTACACCTGGCTACTTGCCGCTTCCGCCTTCCTCCTGCTTCCTGCAATCGCGATGCTTCTTGGGATTGCACTCTGGCGCTCGGCCGATTTTCTCGGTGTGGGTTCGGGGCAACTCAGTGCTGCACTGAATGGGTGCATTCCTTTAATCGAGGACGTTCAGTGCGCACCAGTGCAGTTTATCGAGGATGGCAAGCCGCACCAGGTCGCACCGGTGCGCACCGGTGCAGTTTATCGAGGACGCTATTAGAGATGCATGGATTTGAAATTGAGCGAAGCGCCGTTTCGCATTCTACGCGAATTGATGTGACCTTGTCTGAAATCCGCACACGCACTAGAGGCGTCCTCTATCCAGAGCGACAGGAGTAGCCGTTTTGTTCCAATCACTTCCCCTCACCACACCAAGGGAACACCAGGTGCAGTTCTTTGAACGCAGTTAACTGTCGGTCAATTCTGTCGATTGGACGGCACCTTTCCCGTGGATCTCTAGCTGAATCTTCAAGCACGACCCTTTCAAGCTTGCCACATCATGTCGCGAAATTGTTGGTCTTCGCCATCATATTGAACGCATATAGGTGCACGCATTCACGTCAAAACAAAGTAAAAACGAACAATAAATATATCACATCCTGTCATTTCGTGATTTCGGGAAGGCAAACCTTTCCCACTCCCACGAACAATCATGGCAAGATGTGCCACTCTTCCTCGATTACCTCGATTTTTTTTCTTGATTACAACAGTCTGTACTGCGCGAGGAAACTTTTTACAAAGCCCCGAAACGTCAGCATTAAAATAGACCCATGGGCTACATGTTTAGTATAAGTATTCCTAACATGACCCACGATTTATTAACGATCCATTTAATTGTGACCCCCAGGGTATAGTAACCATCGACCTGTGGTCTTTTGAGTACTGACGGTAGAAATCGACGCAGGCGTGTGTTTTTGGGCGTAGCTGAGCCTAGGCCCGCGATAGAATTCCTTTACTCAGGCGTGTTCGCCCGGTGCTAAATCAAGAGGAGGTTCCTGACCCAAAATCCGCTTTTGGGAAGGTGTACCATACCTACCAACTCCACACTGTTCATGTCCCGTGAAGCCCGAGTCAACACCAACACGATACGTGATGATGGAGATGGGGGTTGTGCACCGCCCCTCCAAGAGTGAGCCAGTCATCTACGATTCAATACACTTTTATCAGTATCACTGTTTCTATTTTGGTGTAACACAAAAATTTAAGGGCACTTAACGAATTACGTGTTGGCAATGCAACAGAAAGTGCTGCTGATTTTCGATCAAGTTTTACTATTTTCTTTCTGGATGCCTCCAACACAACTCCCATCCATTCAGTACATGTATTTTCGTTGCGCTTCCCTTTGCGCCCCTATTCCACTGGCATTGCGCAATTCCGCGCGGCGGAGTGGCCAGCTGTCGGCTACGCGCCGGCGAGGAGAGCCGTCTGAGCCAACGGGGAGCTAAATGACGGAGGACGAGTTTTTTTTCGTGAGGAGGTATTTAATGCTATCACACTGCAGGCCGACACAGCTCTGGCCTCGGACAATGCTCGGGACTGCCTAGGTCTGGGGGAAGTACTCATGCCCTCCAAAACGCGGCCGGTGTTAGCTTCCAGCTAATCGTACGGCGGCTGGTCGCGCGTGAAATACAACATCCACATTCAACGATCCCAACTATGTGAAATGGCTGCGCGTCTTCAACCTTTAAGAGGGAGCACGCTCGGCATGCCCGCTGCACGCACGGGGCGTGCGAACGCTAGAGGTGACACAGTGAGGTCGCCTTCTGTCCACTCTTGGGTAGTTCCATTTTAAATCGACAAGGGTGGGAAATTGACAATTTGTAATTTCCATGAAAAAAATATATGTTAGATAGCACCTCGACTGATGACAAATGCAACAATTCCGAGCTCCATCCGATGAACCGTTCCGATATGGAGAGGCGGAAGGTGGCGGCGGCGAATGTTGGTTCGACTTTTTTCCCAACTTTTACCTCATAGCAACGCGCTTCTTGTTTTACCACATCCTTCAAATTTGGATAAAAACTATGGGTTCAAGACAGCACGCGGAAAAAGTCCCATGACTCCTACTTTAAAGGGGCGCTACGAAAAAATTCCAGAACACAGCACTTCCGGCAAAAAATGTACGATTTCGAACTTTTATTGTTCATGAGCGGGTACACGCATTCCCTTTAAGGTAGATTCATTAGAACTGCTAACTCATTCTCTATCGAATGGTATAGATATCATCTATATAGCTCCTGTGGTAGAGCGAGCAGACGGCTGTAAGTAGAGGCAACTCGCCAAATTGCTGCCCCCAATCGCCCCCCAAAACGTCAGTTCATACATTGAATATCCCTCTCCCCCCTCCCCCACTACGCGCTCCGACAAAGAAACCCCCCCCCCCCCTCCAAACCGAGCGTCCGGATCCGCCCCTGACACAGGCTGATACGTGATGACTAATAGTCTGGTACACGCCGAGCAGGCGTAACAAGAAAATGTCTTTCTAAACTCAAAAATTTATGTCCTAAAATATCAATAAAATTTTGGCCAGCGAATTGATAGGTTGGCCCTTTATATCCTCCTCAATCAGACGGAATTTATTGCTCTTTGTGCCACGTCACGCTGTTATTTAGGTGTTGTTTAGTGAATACATGCAGTATTAGTCATTTGTAGACACGGTTATAGGTCTAGTAATGCTACTGCACGAATTTTGGCTCCAGGATTTGTCAAAAGATTCGATAAATCGGATTTAAAAGTGGATTTGATTTAGGTCTGGAAAAACAAATCCGGATTTAAAAGGATTTGATTTAATCTGTCAAAATTAAATCCGAACTTGATTTGGATTTGATTTACTACCTTCAGAAAAATTGCGGATTTGATTTAAAACCGATTTGAGCGGCCAAATCCGCAACACTGCTCCCGACATATGCAAACAAGCTCTGACGACGGAAACTTTTTGCCTACTTCTCTGAGTTGAACTGCACAGTATGAGATGGCCAGCAGACAAACTTGATTCCGTTTTCAATGAAACATGTGAATATGTGGATACTAAACACTGAAACAGATTACCATATTTCGGCCGACGCCGCATTCCTTATACGCTGGCTTTTCTCGAGACCTCCTTTCGTCCGACATTTTGGAAGTTCAGGGCGCCACCTGTAGTTCATTGGAATCGCGAATACTCTCAACATCCAGCGTATGCTCTTGTCGTTTATTTTGTCGAATAACAGTCAAACTACGCCGCTATTTCAGGCGGAATTTTCGATACCGTGGTCAGTAGTAGACGGATAAAATTACACTATAGTTTCCAAATCGACTGGAACGGATTTAAAGGTGCATATAAGAGGCAAAATGTAAGAGAACCTGAAAAGGGGCTTGCTTCCTCGGGGCTTGACTTATTTCCGGAGCTCTGGCTATCCATTAATACAGATTGCAATTATATTCTCTTCGTTACTTCACGTTTGGAAAATAATGCAAAGTATTTTATCTACAACATCTCTATATATAGAAGTTGCCGAAAAAAATACGCGAAAACAGATTTTAGGGAAGGTACAAACATTAGTTTATTACGTATAGGGAGGCCTCAAAAAGCAAAATGGGCGACGGGTCGACGAATGGGTTCCGTAAGTGACGTCACAATCGGTGCAAGTACGTCACGTGGCGTACTCCGGTTGTGACATCACTTACCGAACCAATTTACCAATGACGAAGACAGTGCCACTGTCGAGACGTCGACCCCTTGCCCATTTTACTTTTTAACGTCTTCCTATACGTAATAACCTAGTGTTTGTAACTTCCCTAATATCTGTTTCTGCGTCTTTTTTTTTTCAACCTCTGTAGAACTTCGTGGCGGTTTAATTATCTTTTTTCCTCGACCTATATATATATATATATATAGGTCGAGGTAAAAGGATTATCAAACGGCCACGATGTTTTACAGAAGTTCAAAAAAAGACGCGGAAACAATTTTAGGGAAGTTACAAACACTAGTTTATTACATAGGGAGACGTTAAAAAGAAAAATGACCAAGGGGTCGACGTTTGGACAGTGGCACTGTCTTCGTCAGGACAAAAGATGCGTAGCTGGTTACACATTACTTACTGTCTCGCACTTTGTATTGCGACGGCTAAAATCCTATCTTTCTTAACAGATCATGTTCATAATTCGCTGACGTTTTTCATGGCCACTGCTGTCCTCGTCATTGCTATCTGAGCTGGCCTGGTGGCTGCCCTCTGGCTCAGAATCCTGACTATCATTATCACATTCATTAACCAAGATGAAGTTGTGGAGAAAGCATGCTGACATCACAAACTTCAAAATGAGGTCTTGGCGGCACATGTCCAGGTGTTTTAGTACACGAAATTTACCTCCCAACTTGCCAAAAGCACGTTCAATAACGCTGCGTGCCCTGCTTAACTTGGTGTTGAAGTTCTGCTGGGTGCTTGAGAAATGCCCGTTGCCTTTGAAAGGTCTCATCAAATATGTTCGCAGGGGGTAAGCAGAATCTCCAAGCACATGCATCTCTCCTCGTAGCTCTTTGGGCAATTCCTCAAGACTAGAGTTGGTGTACACTCTAGCGTCGTGACCCTCCCAGGGGACCCAATGTACACGTGCGTGAAAATTAGGTTTGCGTCACAGCATCCTTGGAGGATCACCGAGTGAAAGTCTTTCCTATTGTAGTATCCACTCTGCTCCACAACTGGGGCCTTAATGGCAATATGGCACCCATCAACGGCACGAATTGCACCGGGAAATCCCCATTTTTGTTGAAATTTCGAAGAGACGAGGGCAAGGTTTGTTGGCCACGAAATCCTTTGTGTACCTAGCTTGCTCTACACTGTTACCATTTCTTGAACGATGCAGAACACCAGACCTCTGTTGCAACCAAAGAGCTTTCCTACTTCCCTATATGGCTCTTCATTCCAGAGGATCCGCATCGCCATCAAAATCTTTGTCATAAGTGGTGTTTTGTATGATGATGGGCTTTTCATTTGTGCAGCTGTTTCTTTGGAAAGCATCTGAAAATATGCTACCTTCCTAAACATCTAGTGTAAATACAAGACTTGGGACATTTTATTCCATTCAACACCGCTGCTGTTTCTGTGTAACTGCTGGCTGTTACGTACCTCAACTGTGGCTCTCGTCATACGAAAATGCTGACTGAACTGGTCGCCTGTAAAACGTGGAACTGTCATGGATACAAACGTTTCAGCTCAGTTTGTTACTGGCACCCCGTACTCCGTATCCACCCCGTCTAGAATTTTTACAGTAACATAGGTGAGATAAACCTGAGACACGCATGAATGCCAAAACCCCGCCCCTCGTTCACATTTTGCAACGAACTCTTTACGCCGTCCAGAACGGAAAGAGGTCACCCGTGCATTCATATTCAACCTTTCTCTTAAACGAAACACATTTCCACGACTGTAGAAGTCTTCCCTGGTCATTCCTGTTCACAAATCGGGCAGCCATAACATTGTTATTAATTATAGGCCTGTAAGTATTTTATGCGCCTGCTTCAAAGTCTATGAACACATTATTTATATTAATCTATCCTCATTCTTCAAGCGCAAAATTGCAGACAGTCAGCATGGCTTTATGCCTGGGAGTCAACAGTCACAAATATTGTATCATTCATGTCAGTCTCTTCCCCAACGGTTCTTTCTCGTGGTTAAATGCATGTAATCTATTTTGACGTCTCGAAAGCATTTGACTTAATGAACCATGATCTGCTCCTTCGTAAGCTTAGTTTATATGGTGTTTCTGACTCTCTTGTATGTTTCTTTGCCGCTTACTTACAGCATCGCCTATACTCTGTTTGTGTGTCCGGATCCTACTCTGATACCTATGTTTCTGCATTTGCTGTACCCCAGGGGTCAAATCTCACGTCTCTGCTGTTTAATATTTTTATTAATCATCTTGTATCCTGCTACAGTATGCCCATGTTACAGCTCTACATGCTACGGTATGCTGATGACTTCAAAATAATGAAAAGCATAACCTGGCCTTCAGATTGCTTACTGCTCAGGAGGATGTTTATAGTGTTATTTCTTGGTGTACTTCTAATTTCCTCAAAATCAACACGTCAAAAACTAAAGTTATCTCATTCACGCGCAAGTCTCAAGTAACCCGATTTCAGTACTTTTCTGATGGCGAAATAGCCCGAGTAGACACCATTCATGATCTCGGTGTTGCCTTTGATGCGAAGCTTCAATTTCATGAGCTTGTGAGAGCAATTCGTTCCACTGCTCTGCGTATGCTTGGTTTGCTTACTTACTGCTGTAAAATGTTTTCTTCTCACACGGTATTTCTTACTCTCTATAAAGCTTTACTCTCTATAAAGCCTTGAGTATGCGTCAGTGGTATGGAATGCTTTATGTGCCACCGATATCAAGCGTCTTGAAGCTGTGCAAAGGAGGGCACTTCACATTATTCATTCGCGTTTCTTGCGGAATGTCCCCGCATTTTTATCTTATGACTATGACAAGCTTTCAAATTACCTGCACTTGCTTCCTCTTGTTAACCGCCGCCACATTCATGACATGATGTTCCTTTATAAATGAGTGCACTCCATATTTGATTCCTCTTTTCTGTTAGGCCGCCTAAATTTTTGTCCCCCACGTGCTACTCTGTGGAACCCCCCCCCCCCCCAACGTTGTATGTCAACCACTGCTGTCCTAATGATCCCCTTACACGGTGCCAAATTTTGTTGAGCTCGCTTCCTTCGTCTTGTGGGAACCGGTTGTTCCGAAGATGTGAAGCTGAAGTGAGGCTGCAAAGCCGCACGGCGGCTTTGGAGCTTCACTCGCAGATAGGTGGGATGGCCTCTTCGAGGTAAGTGCGTGCTCCTCCGGCCTCACTTACAGGCTTCGTCGCTATGACACGGGCGGCGAAACTGGGCCAGTACACATCTCGGACCTGAAGACTTACCACCTCCGAGACCCCGAGGGTGAAGAAGCAGACGGTCAGCTTCCTCCTCAAGACCTGGACCAGGATCCCGTTCCCGGACCCTCCAGTCGCTACAGTATGCGTCCCCGTAGGCGGCGCACGCAGCTGCCATTATCCTAGTCGCTAAATCCTAGTGCTCTTGTATAGTTGGTCTTTCTTAGTGTGATTTCTGTTTCGCAGTCTTCAGCTATACTCTTCTGAGGAAGAACCTTTTCAGGTTCTCATGGTTTGAAATTGCTTTCTCACCGGATTCCCCTTTTCTTTCCTCGCAGACTAGGATGCCTCCTCAACGTAAGAGGTCCGCGGGCCCTCATTCCTCAAGTGCCGGTCACTCTTCCGACCCTCCCAGGCCACCAGCTGGAACCTCGACGGGTACCAGGCGATCTGTCGCAACGTGGACGGTCTTGTCGGAGGGACGACCTATTGCTTGGGCTTCCCGGTCCCGGTGGACAGCCCAACCACGGCCTCTACGCTCAGGTGACCCCACGAGGGCCCCTCCGCCCTTCCGAGGGCTTCTGCTCACCGACCGCCACCTAAATGATCCACCCTCCCGCTATCAGAAGAAGAAAGGCGCCTCCTGTGCCCGGTGTGTCGGGTACCGGAAATTCATCGCCGGACCCACCGCCGGGTCACACTTCATCGGACCAGGGTCCAGACGGCCTCCCAGCCCCGGTACAACGACTTGTCAGCGGCTCTGGACACCATACGAAGGCTGCAACCGGAACTCCTGAGGGACCCAACTCCGGCCCACCCAGTCCACCAGGTTGAAGACGTCCTCCTGGACTTCGCCGAAGACGAGGACTTGTAAACGTCATAGACATTTTGAGGATGGGGGAATGTGGGAACCGGTTGTTCTGTGCGCCACCAGATGGCGAGACAGTGGGTCTGTGCAGCAGACACGGGGGGGGGGGGGGGCGTGTCCGCAGCGACATAAAAACGCGGCCAGAGAAGATACCGGGGCATTCCTTCTTGGGGAGAAGGCAAGGCTGGTTGCGAGTGCCGTGTAAGGTATGCCATACACCTTTGTTTGTTGATAGCACTTTTTGCTTGCTGGTGTCTTCCTCGGCGACGGGAACGGACGGACTGACGCCCCGAGGTGGTGGAAACACGGGTTTCCACAATCTCTTGATATTTTTTCATCATCATGTACATCATTTAGGTGTCATATCTTTTCTCATTTTTCGGAACTTTCTTTTCTTTGACTTTTTTCTGATAATGTCCCTTTTGTTGCCGTGCGACTTTATGTGTTTCTGACATTACAATGTGCGTGTGATCTTTTCTTGTTTTCAATTCAAGTCATATACACTTTTTCATGTACAGTTTTTTCGTGATTGCATAGATCGTGTCTTGTTGTTAGTGCATATTATCTGTATTTGTCTATTGTATTATTGTATTTGTATATATATTGTGTCGATTTGTAGTGCATTGTATTGTATTTGTGTGCGCCAACATTAGGGTCGTCACGAGCGTTCTTGGGCACCAATAAAGCATTATTATTATTAGTAGTATTATTATATCCTGGGCATGCTGCACCATGACAGTCAGCATGTCATTTTTTTTACGAGAGTGGCTCAAGTAATCATCGAGGTCGTCGTCGTCAAGTAACATAGCAATTGCGGATTCAATTAACCCCCCAATCCGCCATGTTCACTTAAAAGCAGACGACAGAAGAAAGCTCGATCGGTGGGGTGCGCTCAGCGGCTCTCGCGCTCGGGTTGCGGATAGCAACATAGATACATACGACATATATGAGAAATCCTGTCGTGTAATTCTCTTCATCTCGTCTTCCTCTTTGTGATGAAAGCACCCGCGTCAAAATCTGCGCGGCGGTTACCGAGAGGAAGCATAAAAACTGTCCCATAGGAAATACATTGGGACGGAGAGCTGGTATGCCCTCTTAAGTAGAGACACCAAGGGTGCGTTCCCCTATAAACCCGGGTTATGGCGCTCGGGAGCCTGCCTAACGCGCCCAATGTCGGTGATGAACAAGGAGTAAAATGGCACTGTGGTTTCGGGACCGACCGCGACAGATGCGATAATACCATTATGTCGGCAACTGAGAGCGGGAAAGGTGCCGTCTAGACGCCCCCGTAACTCTGTGAGAAGCCCCCACCGCCACGGCTTTTCCTTTGTCAAGATCACGCCTCTACTGGATCTTAGTGGGCGACGTTCTCTGGTTTGTCCAATCGCGATTACAGCGAAGCCGTGGCCACCTGGCGGCGATTTTGAAAAGCTGCGAGTGGAGGTCCGAGAGCGCGTCGGACGGGGAAGAGGTACGGCATACGGCGGTACACTTTTTCCTTGCTTATGGGGAGAATGCCGGCATCAAATAATGTATCGATATCGAAGGAATGTTTCATTACTAATTTCGTTTCGGACTATTGGAAATACCCCACGCTTTCCTTTAATAGTTCCTAATCAAGAAGAACGGAAGGGAAGCCCCATGTCTCGACCCATCGAACGAGTTTCATGATAAACTCTGTCACCATCATTTTACGTTAATATTAATCTTAGTAATACAGAACAAGGAACCGGCATTTCTTTGTCCGAACCGGAGTTCTGATAATCCTACCTGTGTCACGAACGGGAGCCTGTGACCTTTCTGGTAGGTGTTGTAGGTGAGGTCTGTTGAGGTGACTTTAATATTAAACAGCTCGAGTAACCAGGGAATCTGGTCAACAGTAAATACTACAAGGTGTCATTTGAATCTATGAAAACATAAGGCGCTACAAATGCACATCTATTGCACTGGTTCCATTGAAAAGGATTGTGACAGACAACAGGATGTTCCCCGCAGCCACCTTGTTCACCTCTGGACGACGTTTCCAAGATAAATTGTGTTCACTTGGGCACTCGGCTATTGTGATGGGTAGTGTGATGCGAACAGCTGTGGCCACTTTGTGATGATGCACAGTTGATGTACTTCTTCTGGTCTGGTGAAGCAGAGGGCACAACACTGCAAAGTAGAAGAGCTTTTAGTATCTGCAAGCTTGTATAAGCGGGCCATTAAAAACTGTTGTTTTCAGATTTCCAGAATGATGCAACAGCTGGTTCCACCAGTCGTGCAGATCTTGCCATATCATGCACCTGCAAGGAATGCAGAAGTTAAAATGTTAAACAAAACAAGAGCTTGACCCACCTGTGAGCATGAGGGTGTATGGACAATAGGTGCTGAATTCATCACTGAATAAAGGTCGAGAGGTGTTGACGGTAAATCACGCGTTTGCACGCTTTTACTTCCGAGTTTCACATTCTTGTCAGCCACGATGGAAGCCTGTATCACTGATATCAATGAAGAATACGGTCAGTATCTATAGCACATAATTTACTTGGCACTTATATTCTCCTGCGAGGGCTCAGGGTTTCCTAGGGGAAGGGGGATATTGCGTTTGGTACACTACGCAGCGTAAGCATCACAAAAATCAGTTTGAGTTTGAAGTGAACCACGTATATAGGCATTATTCTTGTGTATCGGTAAATACATACCTCCTGTGCACTGGTGTTCGCATCGTCAGGCGTCACAAGGTGAAGCACTGGTGTCGGTACTTGGGTCCGTGTGAGAAGTTTTCGACAATCCGCTGCTACCATTTCGTACGACTCGTCAGAGAAATGGGTTGATCAAATACGGCGTGGCTCACGGATGTCTTGACCAAGAGCTTGCAACAACTTTCGTTTCCGTCCATTCTCCGCTGGAATCTTGTGGTACACATCGTCCCTTGTCGAACGAGCACACTTGGTGTATCCCCGAGCATTACAGTAGATACCTGGCATCGCTGTCAGGTGAAGGTTTGTTTAATTTCGACAGGAAATGAACTTTTTTGCGTACACAAACCTCGCAAGGACGCAATAAACGCCGTCGCCGTGCGATATGTTTGCGAGGAGAACAAAGAGAGGGCGCTGACCGCGCTGACAGTATTTTGGGATACTGTTTCTTCGATATTTTGAAGAATTGTCCCAGTAATTCTTGTGAGCAGTAGTAGTAACTCTAAAAGTAATGTTTATTGGAGATTAGTAGCCAGTCATAATAAGCATCTGAAGCACATAAGCAATCTGAAGGCGAAGTTATGCTTTTCATTATTTTGAAGTCATCAGCATACTGTAGCATGTACAGCTGTAACATGGGCATACTGTAGCAGGATACAAGATCATTAATAAAAATATTAAACAGTAGAGACCTGAGCTTTGACCCCTGGGGTACAGCAAATCCAGAAACATAGGTATCAGAGTAGGATCCGGACACACAAACAGAGTATAGGCGATGCTGTAGGTAAGAGGCAAAGAAACATACAAGAGAGTAAGAAACACCATATAAACTAAGCTTACGAAGGAGCAGATCATGGTTAATTAAGTCAAATGATTTCGAGACGTCAAAATAGATTACATCCATTTGACCACGAGAAAGAACCGCTGGGGAAGAGACTGACATGAATGATACAAGATTTGTGACTGTTGACTCCCAGGCATAAAGCCATGCTGACTGTGTGCAATTTTGCGCTTAAAGAACGAGGATAGATTAATATAAATAATGTGTTCATAGACTTTGGAGCAGGTGCATAAAATACTTACAGGCCTATAATTAATAACAATGTTATGGCTGCCCGATTTGTGAACAGGAATGACCAGGGAAGACTTCCACGGTCGTGGAAAATGTGTTTCGTTTAAGAGAAAGGTTGAATATGAATGCAAGCACAGGCAAAAGGATGTCGCGATGAACTTTAAGGAAAATAGCGGGGATACCGTCTGGTCCCGGTGTCGTTGTGAACCTTAGTTTACGAATTGAATTGTGCACATCATTCTCAGTAATAACAAACGAGGGCAGATGATCACCGTGCATTTGCGTAAAAGAAAAGGCAGAATCTGTGCTGGCCGAGTCATCAAACACAGATGAAAACTGTGACGCCACGATATTATACGAAGATATTTGCCACGATAGGCGGATTGCGTTGCATCACATTACCGTCAAACAGAGACATGGTGCTAGCATTTTCAGGCTTATATTGTTTATGCCATGTCCAAAAATTACGAGCATTGCTTTTTACGTCATCTTGAATCCCTTACAAATACGCATTACGGTCTGAGTCAGCAGATTTCTTGAACAGCCGCCAAAAAGCAGCAACCTGTTCATAGTCAAACGGCCTTCCAAATTTCTTAAATCTTCTATGAAAATATCTCTTTTTACTAAGATAACTGCGTGTGAGAGCAGAAAACCAAATTGGGTATTTGCGCCGACGTGGTATGGTATATGGGACAAAGTCAGAAATAGCATTTCTAATAATATTCGTGAAATTCAGCACTGCATCAGGATCAATACAGTTATACACAGAGGAGAAATCGCATGCCGCAAAATGGTGATATAGTCCAACACAATCTCCCTTACGCAGATCCAGTCGAGGTGTAGATGACAATGAATGTACGCGCGCGCACAAAAAGAGAAGAGAGAGGGGAGGGTGGTAAGTGTCAACGGGAACAATAGGCGAAACTGGACACTCCAAAGAGCCATCAAAGTTTGAAAAACACAAGTATTGAAAATTACCATCCTTGTTAGGTATGCTGTTCAACTGAGCTAGTTGCGGGCGAAAGCTTAAACAGCGGGGAAATGAAGCGGGCGAAACAGCGGGCGAAATCAAGAAAAGCATTACCCAGATGAAACGCAGAACAATTACGTGACACTCTGTCATTAATGAAGTCAATACCAGGAGCATTAAAGTCACCAAGAATTAGAACTTTGGAATTAATATTCATAAGCTTCTGCCCTTTTGCTGATGATTGGGTTGATTGGGAGTTTAGTGGCGTAACGACAACAAAGGCCCTTTTGCGAGTAAATAGTTTTCAATAACAGTTACATTTGAACCTGGAGGAAAATAATGCATACCTATTAAGATTCTGTCGTTATCACGAAAGCAACATTCAACCCAAACATATTCCGGTACAAGTTCCAAATCAGAGCGACGAGATACATTGAAATGAGATCGAACAGCAATAAGTGAACCACCCCCACTCTCATTTTGAGTTTGACAGCGATCGAACCTATGAACAGTATGAGACGAAGGAAAAAAATAGGAACTGGGTATACCATGCCACAACCATGTTTCAGTGAAGCATATGACATCAAAACAGCATTCAATCACTCCATTAAAGCGCACTACATCTTTTGTCCTAACACACCGTACATTCTGATAATAAACGCTACATTGAGTGGCGTCAAACTGATTATGCGGAAGTGAGCCCATTTTCACCTGAGAGGTGCAAACAAACTATTGTGCAACGGCTACACGTTGCCCCACGTCATCACTTGTAAAGACCATATGGGGACGCAAGGGACCAGTGAGTCCGCGGAATAGACAGTCTTAAGGCCACAGATTCGCGTCCATCAATTTATCACTATCTTGGCAAGAAATGTGAAAGGAAGCATAGGCAGGGCTACGAATTACCTGTTTAGTGCATACCGGCAATTCAATGGCATTGTCCCGCAAGAAGGAGATAATGTCTTCGGGGCAGGTAGAGGGACAAAGGCGTGTCACAAAGAGCGCCTTGCTCTTCTTGGCAACAGTGGACGACACAGCCTTGAGGTGGGACACAGCTGAAGTTCCACGGGTGACCTCTTTCCGTTCTGGACGGCGTAAAGAGTTCGTTGCAAAATGTGAACGAGGGGTGGGGTTTTGGCATTCATGCATGTCTCGGGTTTATCTCGCCCATGTTACCGTAAACATTCTAGGCGGGGCGGATACGGAGTACGGGGTGCCAGTAACAAACTGAGCTGAAACGTTTGTATCCATGACAGTTCCACGTTTTACAGGCGACCAGTTCAGTCAGCATTTTCGTATGACGAGAGCCACAGTTGAGGTACGTAACAGCCAGCAGTTACACAGAAACAGCAGTGGTGTTGAATGGAATAAAATATCCCAAGTCTTGTATTTACACTAGATGTTTAGGAAGGTAGCATATTTTCAGATGCTTTCCAAAGAAACAGCTGCACAAATGAAAAGCTCATCATCATACAAAACACCACTTATGACAAAGATTTTGATGGCGATGTGGATCCTCGGGAATGAAGAGCCATATCGGGAAGTAGGAAACCTCTTTGGTTGCAACAGAGGTCTGGTGTTCTGCATCGTTCAAGAAATGGTAACAGTGTAGAGCAAGCTAGGTACACAAAGGATTTCGTGGCCAACAAACCTTGCCCTCGTCTCTTCGAAATTTCAACAAAAATGGGGATTTCCCGGTGCAATTCGTGCCGTTGATGGGTGCCATATTGCCATTAAGGCCCCTGTTGTGGAGCAGAGTGGATACTACAATAGGAAAGACTTTCACTCGGTGATCCTCCAAGGATGCTGTGAAGCAAACCTAATTTTCACGCACGTGTACATTGGGTCCCCTGGGAGGATGCACGACGCTAGAGTGTACACCAACTCTGGTCTCGAGGAATTGCCCAAAGAGCTACAAGGAGAGATGCATGTGCTTGGCGATTCTGCTTACCCCCTGCGAACATATTTGATGACACCTTTCAAAGAGTAGTGGAAACGGCGGCAGCATTATAGATACAATGTCTTATCGTTTCTTCATTGCGTTACAGCTGCTGATAACTCCAACGATTGGCACTGTGTACGTGTCTTCGCATTGCCTGTTTCGGATGCCTGTTAATCAACAAACCCGTGAAGAGGGCCCCGTCTCTGTGGGAGACGGTTACGGCGCCTCACGTCACGGCTTGGAAATCTTCACCGACGACATACTATCGGAGGCCCCCTACTTCCGGACAGCAATGACGTCATCACAACATGAATCTTTAAAACCCGGTCTCCACGATTTTCACCTCAGTGGGAACGGCGGCAGCATTATAGATACAATGTCTTATCGTTTCTTCATTGCGTTACAGCTGATGATAACTCCAACGATTGGCACTGTGTACGTGTCTTCGCATTGCCTGTTTCGGATGCCTGTTAACCAACAAACCCGTGAAGAGGGCCCCGTCTCTGTGGGAGACGGTTACGGCGCCTCACGTCACGGCTTGGAAATCTTCACCGACGACATACTATCGGAGGCCCCCTACTTCCGGACAGCAATGACGTCATCACAACATGAATCTTTAAAACCCGGTCTCCACGATTTTCACCTCAGTGGGAACGGCGGCAGCATTATAGATACAATGTCTTATCGTTTCTTCATTGCGTTACAGCTGATGATAACTCCAACGATTGGCACTGTGTACGTGTCTTCGCATTGCCTGTTTCGGATGCCTGTTAACCAACAAACCCGTGAAGAGGGCCCCGTCTCTGTGGGAGACGGTTACGGCGCCTCACGTCACGGCTTGGAAATCTTCACCGACGACATACTATCGGAGGCCCCCTACTTCCGGACAGCAATGACGTCATCACAACATGAATCTTTAAAACCCGGTCTCCACGATTTTCACCTCAGTGGGAACGGCGGCAGCATTATAGATACAATGTCTTATCGTTTCTTCATTGCGTTACAGCTGATGATAACTCCAACGATTGGCACTGTGTACGTGTCTTCGCATTGCCTGTTTCGGATGCCTGTTAACCAACAAACCCGTGAAGAGGGCCCCGTCTCTGTGGGAGACGGTTACGGCGCCTCACGTCACGGCTTGGAAATCTTCACCGACGACATACTATCGGAGGCCCCCTACTTCCGGACAGCAATGACGTCATCACAACATGAATCTTTAAAACCCGGTCTCCACGATTTTCACCTCAGTGGGAACGGCGGCAGCATTATAGATACAATGTCTTATCGTTTCTTCATTGCGTTACAGCTGATGATAACTCCAACGATTGGCACTGTGTACGTGTCTTCGCATTGCCTGTTTCGGATGCCTGTTAACCAACAAACCCGTGAAGAGGGCCCCGTCTCTGTGGGAGACGGTTACGGCGCCTCACGTCACGGCTTGGAAATCTTCACCGACGACATACTATCGGAGGCCCCCTACTTCCGGACAGCAATGACGTCATCACAACATGAATCTTTAAAACCCGGTCTCCACGATTTTCACCTCAGTGGGAACGGCGGCAGCATTATAGATACAATGTCTTATCGTTTCTTCATTGCGTTACAACTGATGATAACTCCAACGATTGGCACTGTGTACGTGTCTTCGCATTGCCTGTTTCGGATGCCTGTTAACCAACAAACCCGTGAAGAGGGCCCCGTCTCTGTGGGAGACGGTTACGGCGCCTCACGTCACGGCTTGGAAATCTTCACCGACGACATACTATCGGAGGCCCCCTACTTCCGGACAGCAATGACGTCGTCACAACATGAATCTTTAAAACCCGGTCTCCACGATTTTCACCTCAGTGGGAACGGCGGCAGCATTATAGATACAATGTCTTATCGTTTCTTCATTGCGTTACAACTGATGATAACTCCAACGATTGGCACTGTGTACGTGTCTTCGCATTGCCTGTTTCGGATGCCTGTTAACCAACAAACCCGTGAAGAGGGCCCCGTCTCTGTGGGAGACGGTTACGGCGCCTCACGTCACGGCTTGGAAATCTTCACCGACGACATACTATCGGAGGCCCCCTACTTCCGGACAGCAATGACGTCATCACAACATGAATCTTTAAAACCCGGTCTCCACGATTTTCACCTCAGTGGGAACGGCGGCAGCATTATAGATACAATGTCTTATCGTTTCTTCATTGCGTTACAGCTGATGATAACTCCAACGATTGGCACTGTGTACGTGTCTTCGCATTGCCTGTTTCGGATGCCTGTTAACCAACAAACCCGTGAAGAGGGCCCCGTCTCTGTGGGAGACGGTTACGGCGCCTCACGTCACGGCTTGGAAATCTTCACCGACGACATACTATCGGAGGCCCCCTACTTCCGGACAGCAATGACGTCATCACAACATGAATCTTTAAAACCCGGTCTCCACGATTTTCACCTCAGTGGGAACGGCGGCAGCATTATAGATACAATGTCTTATCGTTTCTTCATTGCGTTACAACTGATGATAACTCCAACGATTGGCACTGTGTACGTGTCTTCGCATTGCCTGTTTCGGATGCCTGTTAACCAACAAACCCGTGAAGAGGGCCCCGTCTCTGTGGGAGACGGTTACGGCGCCTCACGTCACGGCTTGGAAATCTTCACCGACGACATACTATCGGAGGCCCCCTACTTCCGGACAGCAATGACGTCGTCACAACATGAATCTTTAAAACCCGGTCTCCACGATTTTCACCTCAGTGGGAACGGCGGCAGCATTATAGATACAATGTCTTATCGTTTCTTCATTGCGTTACAACTGATGATAACTCCAACGATTGGCACTGTGTACGTGTCTTCGCATTGCCTGTTTCGGATGCCTGTTAACCAACAAACCCGTGAAGAGGGCCCCGTCTCTGTGGGAGACGGTTACGGCGCCTCACGTCACGGCTTGGAAATCTTCACCGACGACATACTATCGGAGGCCCCCTACTTCCGGACAGCAATGACGTCGTCACAACATGAATCTTTAAAACCCGGTCTCCACGATTTTCACCTCAGTGGGAACGGCGGCAGCATTATAGATACAATGTCTTATCGTTTCTTCATTGCGTTACAACTGATGATAACTCCAACGATTGGCACTGTGTACGTGTCTTCGCATTGCCTGTTTCGGATGCCTGTTAACCAACAAACCCGTGAAGAGGGCCCCGTCTCTGTGGGAGACGGTTACGGCGCCTCACGTCACGGCTTGGAAATCTTCACCGACGACATACTATCGGAGGCCCCCTACTTCCGGACAGCAATGACGTCGTCACAACATGAATCTTTAAAACCCGGTCTCCACGATTTTCACCTCAGTGGGAACGGCGGCAGCATTATAGATACAATGTCTTATCGTTTCTTCATTGCGTTACAACTGATGATAACTCCAACGATTGGCACTGTGTACGTGTCTTCGCATTGCCTGTTTCGGATGCCTGTTAACCAACAAACCCGTGAAGAGGGCCCCGTCTCTGTGGGAGACGGTTACGGCGCCTCACGTCACGGCTTGGAAATCTTCACCGACGACATACTATCGGAGGCCCCCTACTTCCGGACAGCAATGACGTCGTCACAACATGAATCTTTAAAACCCGGTCTCCACGATTTTCACCTCAGTGGGAACGGCGGCAGCATTATAGATACAATGTCTTATCGTTTCTTCATTGCGTTACAACTGATGATAACTCCAACGATTGGCACTGTGTACGTGTCTTCGCATTGCCTGTTTCGGATGCCTGTTAACCAACAAACCCGTGAAGAGGGCCCCGTCTCTGTGGGAGACGGTTACGGCGCCTCACGTCACGGCTTGGAAATCTTCACCGACGACATACTATCGGAGGCCCCCTACTTCCGGACAGCAATGACGTCGTCACAACATGAATCTTTAAAACCCGGTCCCCACGATTTTCACCTCAGTGGGAACGGCGGCAGCATTATAGATACAATGTCTTATCGTTTCTTCATTGCGTTACAGCTGATGATAACTCCAACGATTGGCACTGTGTACGTGTCTTCGCATTGCCTGTTTCGGATGCCTGTTAACCAACAAACCCGTGAAGAGGGCCCCGTCTCTGTGGGAGACGGTTACGGCGCCTCACGTCACGGCTTGGAAATCTTCACCGACGACATACTATCGGAGGCCCCCTACTTCCGGACAGCAATGACGTCATCACAACATGAATCTTTAAAACCCGGTCTCCACGATTTTCACCTCAGTGGGAACGGCGGCAGCATTATAGATACAATGTCTTATCGTTTCTTCATAGCGTTACAGCTGATGATAACTCCAACGATTGGCACTGTGTACGTGTCTTCGCATTGCCTGTTTCGGATGCCTGTTAACCAACAAACCCGTGAAGAGGGCCCCGTCTCTGTGGGAGACGGTTACGGCGCCTCACGTCACGGCTTGGAAATCTTCACCGACGACATACTATCGGAGGCCCCCTACTTCCGGACAGCAATGACGTCATCACAACATGAATCTTTAAAACCCGGTCTCCACGATTTTCACCTCAGTGGGAACGGCGGCAGCATTATAGATACAATGTCTTATCGTTTCTTCATTGCGTTACAGGTTAGTGACAATCTTGATGTATCATATAGAAGAGACGATGTCTGTTTACTGCTGCTGCCGCCTTCCCCATGCATTGAGTATTTGTGTAGCTCTCTTGAGTGCATTGTATTTATTCTACGTCGTCTTGTGTTATCGGGTGATGTCGAGGAGAACCTCGGTCCCATGACCAGAGCCCAGGAGGAGCAACTGTCTGCTGCTCTTGAGATCTTGTCCCGACTTGACACCAACGTCCTAACATTAATGTCTGATGTTAAAACGCTGCAGACCTGGCAGCTGGTCACCGAGGACGCTCTGTCAGCCTTGTCTGCTAAACTGAATTCCGTGGAAAGTGATCTCTGTGATGTTAAAAATACCCAGACCGACCTTTTGGGAAACGTGCAATCGGAGCTGGCTGATTTAAGGCTATCCAGCACGAACGCTTCTGCTCGTATTTCTGCATTCGAAACTAGGTTAAACGAGCTAGAGGATCGTTCACGAAGGTCGAATTTGATTTTCTATGGGATTGCCGACGCTGCCGACGAGTCATGGTCACAGAGCGAAGCTAAAGTTGTTGAACTTTGTTCTACAAAATTAGGCATCCCATGCGCCTCTTCAGACTTCGAACGGGTCCACCGTATCGGTTCCTTTAATTGTACTAAGACGAGACCAATAGTTGCCAAATTTTCCTGCTTCAAGCGCAAAGAACAAGTTCTTTCCTCAAGTAATACCCTCAGAGGATCCGGCTTGAGCATTGCCAACGACTTCTCCGCAGCCACACGACTTGCTCGTCGTCGCCTTGTTGAGTTTGCTAAAAGTAAGTCTTCACTGTTCAAACTAAGGTACGACAAGCTGTTCATGGATTCCAAGTGTTACCGCTTCAACCATATAAATTCTGCTGTAGAAGAGGTAGCTAAGTAGCAACCAAAAAAGAGACGTCACCCTCCCGCCCCCTTCAGCATCAAACCCTCACTGATATCGGTTTTATGCATGAATACCCGAAGCGTTTTGCCCAAACTGGATGAATTAAGCAGTGTATTGTACGACACTTCATCAGATGTTGTGGCTCTGACTGAGACGTGGCTCTCGTGTGATGTTTACGATAGTGAACTTTTGCCATGTTTTTCCGGTTATCAAGTGTTCAGGCGTGATAGGAAAGTAAAAAAAAAGGTGGTGGTGTACTGATAGCGGTGAAGACTCAGTTTATCCCTGTTCTTATGCATCTTGACACTCCTATTGAAACTGTGTGGATATCCCTATCTCATACTTTCCCTAATCTTATCATCGGTGTTTGCTATAGGTCACCCGATAGTGAAAACACCTTTGTTGAATCACTACATGACATACTAACCTACGTTAAAAAGAAGTTTCCCAACAGTCATATCATTTTACTTGGTGATTTTAACTACCCCGGCGTCGATTGGATGAATATGGTGTGCACAGATGGTAATCGCCCAGCTGAATCTCGGGATTTCATTGACCTGTGCTTGACGTTCAATCTGACGCAGGCTGTGTCTAGCCCAACTAGAATTACTGCCTCAGCATCATCCATTCTTGATTTAGTCCTGGCGGAATTTCCCGAGGATATCACCTCCTTGTCTGTTTTCAACGGATTAAGTGACCACAAGGCTGTACACTTTTTTATTCCCACCGCCTCGTCTTCACACAGCTCCCACTGCGTAAAGGTAATCAGAGATTATAAACATGCTAATATCATCGCGATATGTGACGGTCTGCAACTGTTCCACGATCAGTTTGTGTCGGGATTCAGCGGGCGCTCGGTGGAGGATAATTGGCGCCTCTTCAGGGATACGCTCCTAACTCTGGTTGACCAACACGTTCCCAAGGTAACAATAAGGCACTCCCAGTATACACCTTGGTACAATAAGGATTTAAAAGCCCTCCTGAATAAAAAGAAGCGCTTATTTAAAAGAGCAAAGACGAGCAACAGTGCTCATGGTTGGCCTATCGCTCTTGCGCTGCCAGATACAAGTCCGCACTAAAAGATGCTAAAAAGAAATATTTTAATCACGATCTTCCTTCCCTCCTTACCAACAACCCTAGAAAATTTTGGAAAGTATTGTCCCCTAAAAACGATGAAAATATCCATTTGACGGACCCTGCAGGAAATGCTGTCTCAATCGCCGAAACTTCCACAGCCTTCGCTTTATCCTTCTCAGCTGTTTACTCCAGTTGTGACCTAAATTGTGAAGCACACGTAGCGCGAAGAGAAATCACCACTGTGGCTTTTCCCGAAATTGTGCCTAATGGAATCTGCAAAATAATTGAGTCATTGAAGCCCTCTGCTAGCTCTGGTCCTGATGAGATTAGTGCTAAAATCTTAATTATGACGAAGCACATATCGAGTGTCATTTTAGCTTACATTTTTACGCAGTCAATCCAAGAATCATGTTTACCAAATGACTGGAAAGTGGGCAAAATCATCCCAGTCTACAAATCGGGTAGCAGTACACAGGCCATTAATTACAGACCAATTACACTGACGAGCGTTTGCTGCAAGATTCTAGAACATATAGTTTCTTCCCATGTCGCAAAAACACTTGAGCATAACTCCTTCTTTTACCCTCTTCAACACGGCTTTCGCAGGCAGCGCTCTTGCGAGACACAACTAGCATGCTTCACCCATGACCTTTTCCTTAATGCTGACACTTCCTTACAAACTGACGCGGTTTTTCTCGATTTCCAGAAAGCTTTCGACAAAGTACCCCATAACTATCTCCTTCAGAAGTTGTACGCTACTAACATTGATCCCAGGTTATTTAATTGGATTCGTGAGTTCCTCTCGAACCGGACGTCGTTCGTATCTTGTAATGGTACCAGTTCTGACCCCTTTCCGGTTACATCGGGTGTACCTCAGGGTTCTGTACTTGGGCCACTTCTTTTTTTAATATATATTAATGATCTCCCGGACCAGCTCTCTTCATTAGTACGGCTATTTGCAGACGACTGCGTCGTATACCGTAAAATCTCTTCAACCTCCGATCAGATAGCCTTACAACACGATCTTTCCTTAATCCACACCTGGTGCACGACATGGAGGATGCCACTTAACCTAGAAAAGTGTAAGTTCATCTCTTTCCTCCGCCGTAGTTCCTCCCATGCCTTCACGTCTTCCTACATACTGGGTACTAACCCACTGGCTAAAGTCGAAACCTACAAATATCTTGGTGTCCTTCTGTCGCACGACCTATCATGGAATCGCCACATTGAACTGATCATCAGGAACGCTAGCCGATCATTGGGCTTTCTTAGAAGAAACTTAAAATCGGCTCCTCGTCATCTCAAGAAACTCGCCTATACGTCTTTAGTCCGGTCCAAGTTGGAATACGCATCTGCCATATGGGATCCATCCCAACTTTACTTATCACTATCACTTGAAGCGGTTCAAAACCGAGCTGCTAGATTCATTGTTGCTGATTTCTCGCGGAATTCTTCTGTATCATCCATCAAACAACAACTCAACCTTACCAGCCTGGATAAACGTCGGCTTGTCTCCAGGTTATTGCTCTTTCACCGATTCATCCATAATTTCCCATCTGATATCCCCCCGTTTTCCCGTTCCTCAGTTATCTTCCCCCGCTTTGATCACCGTTTCAAGGTCAACAGATTCGAGTGCCGCACAAATATCTACTCGAAGTCCTTCTTTTGCAAATCTGCTATTGACTGGAACAGTCTCCCTTCTCAGATAGCTGATATCACCGATCACTCGTTATTCCACAGGTCCCTTACTAATTAGCTTCCATACTCACGAGTGCGAACCACTGGTTGGTGTGTTACCTGCTTTTTATCTTCTGTTTGTGTGTGCCTCCACTAAACTTTTTTCTCCTTATATTGATAGTTGTGTGCCTTCACGAAGTTGTTTGTTTGTATATATGTTGTTATCATTATTTGATTTTGCTTAGTCGATAGTTGCTGACTGTTTCCTTCCCCCACCCCCTATGTAATGCCTGTAAGGGCCTTTGGGGTATCATGAATAAATAATAAATGAATAAAGGCAACGGGCATTTCTCAAGTACCCAGCAGAACTTCAACACCAAGTTAAGCAGGACACGCAGCGTTATTGAACGTGCTTTTGGCAGGTTGAGAGGTAAACTTCGTGTTCTAAAACATCTGGACATGAGCCGCCAAGACCTCATTTTGAAGTTTGTGATGTCAGCATACTTTCTCCACAACTTCATCTTGGTTAATGAATGTGATAATGATAGTCAGGATTATGAGCCAGAGGGCAGCCACCAGGCCAGCTCAGATAGCAATGACGAGGACAGCAGTGGCCGTGAAAAACGTCAGCGAATTATGGAGATGATCTGTTAAGAAAGATAGGATGTTAGCTGTCGCAATACAAAGTGCAAGACAAACATGACACTTAAATAAATTTATTTGTTTGAGCTAACAACAATTAGTCAAATACATCACGCTGTGACTGTGAACGTGTATTGTAGTAATAAAAAATAGATAATAAAACGAAGGTATACCTGAACGGAATGTATCACAGCTGTATCGCAACCGTTATCTTCGAACTTCCATAAACCACTTGCAACTCTCATGGGGCAGTTTATACTCCAATAGCTTTTCTGTCCGTGCTGCAGGCACATCCTCAGGAGTGATGTGAACACGTTACAAAATAGAGCAACGAAAAAATACTGTGACAACCATGGGTCAGCACGGACAATGTGAAAACACACAACTGTGAGTAGAAGACTGAATACATTTCAACTCTCTTCAGTGTGTGCATGTTGTGCTAGTTAATAGAGTCATTATATCTATACACTGCTATCTTCGCACGTCCTGACTAGTTCATGCTGCGTTGCTCACACGCTTTGTCAGTCACAAAACAACGACTTGAGGAAAGCCCTTTCGAAAAGTCCCAACTAGGAAACTAAGCAGCAGACTCTCATTAATTCAAACACTCGTGCAAATGTATGCTAGAAGATTTCAATATTTTGTGACTTTGGGCATTGCAAAGACGACTATGATCCGGAGCGACGCCACTTTGGTCGGTTTGTTCATTAATTTTTCCCTCCTGGAGGTTCTTAACATGCACTGAAATCTCGACATACGGCATGCCGTATTTAACGTCCCTCGCGGAAAACGCTGGTTAAGCAACCTCGTACCCTGACACCAAGTTCCTGGTGTCCTCGACCGTGATATGGTACAAGAGAAAATTATGTCACAGAGGCGTACTAGTGCTGTAACAAGGACAGTAGCCATAACTAAAACGTTCATTGTTGTATCTGAAATACTTACGCAAATTAGTCGCAAAAAACTTACTACAGTACTACGTTACAAAATACCCCTCTTGAGTTGTCCACCAGACTACATAGCCCACCCATGAAATCTGCATCTATGTAGCTTTCAAATCTGTGCAATAAAATGATGTTCCTGATAAGATCAACACCCCGTATAGCAGGGCAAATAAAAAATTCAGTGGAAAATAACTGTTCTGAGGCTGGAACACACAAGACGCAACACTAGCCTCAATGCCTTAGTACATGAACAGTTCAAATATGGAAGTCATTGAAAAAGCCAGACAGTGGCAGGATTTGAACCATGCACGTCTTGATTGGCAGTCAAGACATGCGTGGTTCAAATCCTGCCGCTGTCTGGCTTTCTTGGACGACTGCCATATTTAAAAGAAAAATTTAGATGAACTTCAATTAACCAAGTGTTTCAATTATCGGTTTGTAGTAACGATAGTCTGCTGGAACTTACTAGGTAACTACACCTCAGGTTACGTTACTGTGTGGCACCAGCACGAACATGATGAACTAGTTCTTTGAAAAGGTGAAGCTTCTGGAGTTGTAACTTTAGCAGTTGGCTGGTATCTTTCCCTATCCTCTGCCTTCCATTGATCAATTTTTTTTCAAAATGTCATTCAGAAGTGTTGCATTACGCCGCGGTCTCTGTACTTGTGAGGCACCTGCTGCTGTCTCTTGTTGTGATGTGCTGGGGTCCGGCATGAACTGCTGGTGTTCCACTGCTTTGGGCTGGCTCTTCTGTTTCAACTTCTCGTTGTACTGCCTGTGTTCCCCCTGACACTACCACGGGGGCTGTGTACATTCTTAACTCGGTACCCTTTAGTAAAGGGTAAAAAATCCTAATATGTTACCCTCTATTTGAGAAGTTACCAAGTACCCTCTGAGCAGTACCCTTTATAAAAGTTACAAAGACACCCACTAATTAGAGGTTACGGCCTTCAATTCAGAACCTGCCCGTAGAGGTTACGCCAACATGTGGCTTTTTATACAGGATGTTTATTTTTATTCGCAACAGAGTAGCGCTCATTTGGCAGGTGGGTTATGTGAATTTTCGCTAATTAATCGATCCGTAGTTACAAACACGCCCGTCAGGAAATGTCGGAAATGTTTGTAACTACGGATGGGTTAATTAGCCAAAATTAACATAACCCGCCTGCCAACTGAGCGCTGCCCTGATGCGAATAAAAATAAACACCCTGTACATTGTGCGCATATGGACAGACATTTACAGTACACACCAAGGTACCAAAATGCACCAACAGAAAAGGATATTTTGCACATGTGTATATTACAAAAACAGGAGTCTATTTAGAGGTCTTGTATGACAATTGACGTTGCGAACACTTGAAAGGCCACATGCTGACACATTGTGCACAAGTGTGATTCTGATGTGATGAGAAGCCATGGTCGCTTTACCAAAGATATATGCAAAGAAAAACGATCTTTAAGGGAGAAGTAGTGCATAAAACTGTGCAGAAAGCCAGCGAGTCAGGACAATTGACTTATTTGTGCTAAGCTAAACACACAAAACAGACCAGAAAATTTCATCAGAAAAAAATTTATTCCACATTCGGGTTGCAGAGGCGAGCGCAAAAGACACAGTATTACGTAAAACGCACACAACCCTGGGAAACATGAGTGTAGAGTAATGCAGGAGACACTACATTAGTAGCTGTGCTGTGCACGCAGCTAGGGCAGCCAATCACATGGGGTTTTGTATGGCTCAGGCATAATGAACATCAGATCTGTGAGAAAACTCAAATTATCCAGGTAACCTCGAACAGTATCAGAAGCTGGTTGACAGCTGCGTTATCAGCGTGGAAGGCGCTCTGAGAGGAGTTTGTGTGAGGTACGCCATTGCGCAGGTGACGGCCTGTGAGCCTGCATGTAGGATCCTGGGAACATAAGTTTGGGCATTGAGAGTAACATTTACGGGGAACCATTCAATATGTTATTTGTGCATATACCGCTTTCTGATGAGCCCTCCAGCCACTGCCCTCCGCTCGAAGAACTTCCTGAGATGAAGTAAATAAGCAGGTAGCCAATAAATAACCTGTAGCACTACTCAGAGTTTTATGGAACACCTTTCAAGCAGGGAAGCGCCACCACAAATGCCAAAAGGAAAAAAAAAATAATAAAGATCACATACCTTCTTCTATCCATGTGTCGTGTGGCACCTGAGCCTCAAGAGGCGGCCTTTTTTACGGCATCTAATTCTGCTCCATCTGCAAACATCAGCAGCGCATTATACCTAGCAGCAATTATGTACAAAATGTGCCGTGACCGTTACATACATGAAATCGGAGGCCAGCAATACGATTAAACTTGTTGCGTTGTGTGCCTCTATTTGCAACAATGCAGAACAGCCATCCTCATTTAGCAGCAGTGTGGACGAAAAAATGTTTTGCTGAGTTACATCCGTAGAAAGTACAAGGTACGCTGAGAGAACAGCATAAATGCGGGAAGGCGTTCACTCCACGACTGAGTCTTAGAATATCGTAAGAATACAACAAGTAGGAAGCCGCGAATTATAGATACTCGTGTTCTCTATGGACATATCCGCAGCTCAAAAAATGCACGCCGGTGTATCGATTTGGCGACCAATTGAGGGCAGAAAAGTAGCAAGCGTAAGTGGCGTTCACATGAGGACCACAAAATGCTTGCCGTAATCACAACAGACATGCGCTAACAGCTCTTGCTATCAAAATAATGCACGTAATAATAGCACAAAATGTACACTTACCCAGTATATGAAGCTTATTGTGTGAACCACGGCCGTGGCTACAATATAGGCATTCCAGCTGCGGTGAATGACGTTTGTATTGTTTGCAATCGTTGCACTCACTACACCTTCCACTCAGAACACCGAAAATATCCTTGTTTCTTAGCGACATCTCGCATTTATGTTGTTCCTGACGATGCTATGATAAACGCGAGGTAAATCGACGGGCAAAACCACCGATGATAACAGATTACACCTGTCAACGGACGCACGTTGAGCGTTCCCCATTTCAAGGAAACCGTCATCAGTATGGCTCGACCAGGTTCGACTACGCAGCGAAATCGAAACTGTCGGAAGTGCGGAACTCTTGGTGGTTGCGGCATTGGCAATGGTTTTCCACCTTGATAGAAAGAAACATGCTAACAGTATGGAAGACTGCAAACTTACAATCTGTGTTTATACAGCATTCGTAATATTTAGTCGACGCAAATGACGCTGAAACAGATACAAAATAACAGCGTGCACGTTGATTCGCAACTGTCGTCTCGAATGGGAGGCTGAAACGCGCCATTATGCTGCAAAACAGAACAGAAACAAGCGAAAAGAACATAACAAAGAAATAACCTCCGGAGATTTTGCTTAGAAGGTACAGTGTCGGAGTAAAGGGTACGTTTATAAGTTACAACACGTTGTTTTTGTTTTTTCCGAGATGTAACTTCTATATTGCTGTTGTAATGACATGACTTCCGTCGCTTTTAACCGCTAAATATAGGTTAAAGAGGTGTAACCCATAAGAAATCTCGAGATCTACGTCTATATAGACGTTACATGTTTCTAATAGTTACAATAAAAGGCACGGGTTTAAGAGGGTATGCTGCAGTATTTCACAGAACATCGTCCATGGCTTGAAAAAAAATCCACTCCTTTCGCCCTCGCTCTGTTGCTCTCCGGTTTGATTTATGTTTTGTGTCGGTTCGTTTTAGACCTTTGAATTTTTCTTCCAGCTTTTCTGCTGACTTTTTAATGCCGCACTGCTTGAACGCATTAGCCAACTTTCTCCAAACATGTTTCTTGTTTTGACGTCGGTCATCAAAATCATCTTTAAATTTTCCATAAAGTGAGATTAGGAGGAAGAGTGCTTCGCGCTGTCCACCCTGGGCCTTCATCACCAGATAGATGCTCTATGTGACCAATTAAACTCATTAACGAAAGCGTCTTCCATTTAGCAATGAATCTAGTGTTAGCTCCTTCTTCACTGTGTGCTGTGAAGTAAGGGTGACATAAAGGGTGAGTTAAAGGTGACTTTAAATGTGTCAGACCACGACTGAGCTTACTTCAACAAGGCACGTATACCATACGTGCGCTAACTGCAACAGAAATGTAGACTGTTATGCATGAAAATCATAATGGTGCAATGATATTTATACTATTCTGTTTAAATCAATTCATTGTGCAGTGCGCACCTTGGGCTTCTGGCTGAGCAAAGAGGCTTCACGACGTCGTTGATGAGAAACCTAAAACAAAAATGCTGCAGTGTAGCTGCGTAGCGAAATAACGATCAATGCAAAGCACATACATGCACTTGTAGGCAGCGTTTGCCCAGCACATTGTCAGGCAGTGAAGCTGTTTCGCAGACCTAAGAGGCATGGAACAGAGTTCAATGACGAGATCATGTACTATGAAAGAATACTAGTTTTTTCTTTTCACTTGGAACGGCTGGTCGAGTCCTCTATGTGCGAACAAGAATTTTCACTCAGTCTATGTAATGTAATTTCGTTATCGCAAGACCAGGTGGAAAACATCCGATTGCATTTTCTACATACCCGTACTCCTGCTGCTGTTGTGGAGCAGTACTACTGATCCGTCTGTCAACAAAACGAATTAGACTTCAACAGAAGCTCGAACCCGCCACAATTCGCACTTCACGTACCTTCGCGCTCAACAGACGCTAGTGCGTACCCTGATGTTCCTACGAAATAAACCATTCTGGCAATTTAGTAAAACCATAGCACTTCTCTGTAATCGTATCACTATTTACCGCCGACATCCGATGACTCGGGAGACAAAAACAGCGTGGGCGGTTGCAGCGGTTGCGCCATTTCGAAAGGCAGTACACCGGAACATGCGTCACGTTCCGGAACTGGCCCCGCTCTTCCCCAGTGTTCTCCGGCTCCGAAGAAGGGGCGCGCGGGGTGCACCCGGGTCCCGGGAACGTGCACCGGAAGTCAGTCTGGAGGTGTTAAAGGTGGTGTCCGGAGCAAAAACATAGTTGAGCTGGTGGTGTGTGTGGAATCGCGGTAGCTTAAAATGAATGTCACCGAAAAATTTTCTTCAGAAACGCTGAAAAACATTTCCAAACTTAATTTAACAGAAAAGCGCCGTCTGCTCCGAGCAGCACCATTGATTCGGGCAACAATGTGCGTAACAACGTCACTGGCGTCTGTTTTGGTCACATGACTGCGCACATGGACGGAATGGACGGAATGTCGGTTTGATCGCGTTGGCGTGACGATTGTGCCCGTGTAGTTATCCTGCGTTATCCGTTGTCATCCACTTTGATCTACATCATGGTTGGTATGAGTTGTGCTTCGGACTACTGTACGAGGACTTCAGTGAAAGATCCGACGCTCTCGTTTTTTCGTTTCCCGTGAGAGCCGGAATTACGGAAGGCATGGATAGATGCCTTGGGCAAACCGCCGGGCTGGAAGCCGGCGAAAGCGGCCAGACTTTGTTCCGCGCATTTCTCCAGCTGTAGCTTTGAGATAACTGATCGCTTTAAGTTAGCCCGTACGAAAATTCCGGAATCAAATCAGAATCCGGACCGGATACCGGGCGTTTGATCCGGTTTGATTCCTAGATTGGGCCGGATCATAGATCAGAAACTGATCCGCAATTCATAAAATGTTGGTAAAATTCGATTCAAAGCCGTATCAAATGTTGATCAGAAATGATAAAGTCCGGATCAAGCCTGTAGAGTTCCTGATAAGACTCTGATTAAAGCTTGATTACGACCTGAATCAAGCCAGACTGCAGCCTGCTGGTATTTGATCCAGAATTGACCTATCCCGGATCTGTTTTTGATCAACTTCATGCAATATTGAATCATATCCTGATTACAGGGGGCTAAAATCCTTCCAAAGGAGCCCCAGCGCAAGCATTTATAAAAGTAAAATAAACCAGAAGCGCAGGGTAGCATCTGCTTGAAACGGTCGTCCTGTGCACAGTGAGATAAGCATATATTCACAATAGACGCGACAAATGTATGTTTGCAATCTGAATTTATTCACACACCTCTACATCACAACCCGTACACTTGTTAAAAACATCATGTGGAGCTCCCTCGCAGCTCACTCAGGCGCGTGCCCATGGATTTCACAAGCTTGGCCTTGCTCGCATCCCATCCGGGCCTGTTGGCGCCCTCCATGGCGGTAAAGTCAGCAAAATGCACAGAATTAGCACACTAGTGCACTCAAAGCAGTGACCATAAGAAAGTCGGTAAACGCTGCAATGTCCTTACCTAGGATGGCTCGCACAGCCGCCTCACATAAGGGTGGTCGGCGATCATCTGCTTTTCCACGTGGCCCCTTAGAAAGTCCGCCAAACACAGAGCATCTCCGCAGGGCCTCATCTGTGAATACGTGCCCAAGCAGGACCCTCGCCATGACGGTTGCAGTCCTGTACAGGCGAATACCAGCTAGGACGCTGTATGGTACAAATACACCTGACGCAGTGACGAGCTCTGTCACCTGCATTGGTGTGTTAATTAATGTCGAAACCACATGATGTATCGCGAACGACAAGATCAAAAAGAAATATTGCAGAAACTATTTGGCTGGTTCTCTACGATATGCGAAGCATCGTGTATGGAGGCTCATGACGCCACGTACAAGATAAGGCCATATTGTGTTACGATATGAACAAATATAGCCCACACATTTTTCTTCTTCCTTTTCATTTTCATGTTTTTTCCATTCCTTTTCATTTTTCTTCCTCCTCCTCCTCCTGTCACTTTTTCGAAGTTAATTGCTAAAAAATGCCTCGCATCAAAATTGGATGCACACAGTGAATGAATTGTAGAAAAAAATTATCGGAATTACGGAAGTAACAAGGAGCCTGTTGTTCCTGTAAGCTGGACTTACCCCTTCGTCGGTGCCGTTATACTTGAGCTGCCAGCTGTCTCCCGTTGACATGTTGGCACCTGGTAATGGGTTTCGCTCCGCTGTTTCCAATAGTGCGGCCGCTATTATCTCCTGGGTAGCCGACTGTGTGGAGGGCCGCATTATTACCTGCGTGTCCGCGCTTTCTTCAGGCACAACTCTCTGCAGCCTGCGTACCAACTTTCGGGCGTTGCGAAGTGCACTGTCCAGTTCTGGTCATTTGTGTAAAGCAAGGAATGTTAGGTGCTGGTCACCTGCATAAAATCATCATGGGAAGAGGACAGAACACAAACGGACCTCTGTATTTTTCGAGATCCTCTTGCAGCTCCGCAACCCTCTTTCGTAAAGTGCTGACTTCCTGACGCAGCTCCCAAACACCGTCCTGGGACTGCATTTCCGCTAGTATTTGGCGTCCCTGGAGGTTCTCATAATTTTCCTTATCGCATCTCCTCCACTGAACAAGACAAAAGCGATTGGGACTATCCCACCTCGAGTGACAGAACATCAGCAAAATTGAAAAGCTAGAAACAGCAGATATTTGAACACATTCAGATAGCGAACCTGTGGCGGCTGTGATGCAGAACCGACGGCGGAAAGGTTTCTGTTGTTGATGAGTTCGTCCATCTCTTCTGATAGAAGAAGTTCGTCCTGTGAAACAAATGCGGCACACCATGAAAACGGACACATGTCATGCAAGCGTTGATGGATACGGGATGGATGCGAGACTGCCAGCACTGGACAGCCCCGCACCGATCGAGTTATTGCGAACATTGGGATAGCAGTTTTAATCAAGCGAGGTAATCAGGTGTTACTACTCGAAAAAGAGGTGCCTCGAAAAAGAGGAAAATAAAACACCGTATTCACAAAATATTATACATATCTCTGTCACACCAAAGATGTGTGTTTAAGCGACGGCAGAGCTATTGCCTGCCTGCGGGACCATTTTTTCCGCCTTTTGCCAGCGGGACCCTTCTTTCCGGGACCCTTTTCTCTGGGGACCTTTTTCCGGGACCTTTTTTTCTGGATCCCGTCTGGTACTCGAATATTACTACTGCTTCAAGGTGTAATCAGTTGTCCGGCAACGGATTATCATCGTTTCATTGAGTGGAGAATAATTATTTAACCCACTCTTGTAAGTTCAGTATCTGGAATGCTTGGTTTCCTCTTTTCTTTCTTCATTTTTTTTTCATGTTACGCTTGTGGTCGTCGCGGAAGCATGCACGAAAAAGGGACAGGCTGATGCACGGCTAATCTGAACGGGACGTTTTAGAGCCTGTTGTGATGGACGTTCCTTTCTCCGTGACGTAACCAAATAAACTGAAGTCGCACAAAAGAGAACGATAAAGGTCACATGTAAGCCCGTACAAAGAGCTCCAAGGTACTTCCCTCCACAGGCATCTAGAGGCATCCTCTCCGGAGACACATTACTGCTCGGCACAGTTTTCCCCATGAATCAGTCCTTTTGGAAATGCTGGCTAAAAATTACACCATGACAAATTGTAAACAAAAGATGACACGCTCTAATCGCACGCTCTACATTTGCTGTTTCGGTCCTGCCACTTCTACACGTGTGGTGCATATCTTTATAGCGGTTCCAAACTTCTCATCAATATCGTAACTGAGAAATAAAATTCAGATAGAGCATTTAATGCAATACAACTTTCCTCTTTTACTTTCCAACTTCATAAATTCTTGTTTAGTTCTTTTTTTTTCTTTTACCTTGCCCGTCTAGTGATTCTACTCCCGTCGTGTCCTCTTCACTTAAAAGCTAATGAAAATAAATAACGCGAGAGTAGATAGGTTTCTATTCTTATAATTGTTAGGTAAGTTTCTGTTGCTAAGTAAAGTCTTCAGCTGTGTTTGAGACTTGTCTGGATTCGTCGTTCTTCGTACCCCTGTTCCGGGATTCTAGGTGATGGAAAATAAATAGTTACCCCTCTGATAAAAGTAGCATCGTTACGATGATAAAGGAAAGCGGATTCGAATGCAATAAAAATAGAATGAAACAAAACACTACAGCCATGAATTGAAAAAAATAATAATAATAAAGTGAGGGAAAAATGTGTCAAGTCTCAAGTGTCTCCTCGTGTCAAAAGTTTGGAAATATTGCAAATATTCATACTGAAACTGCCCAATATAGCAAAAGAGGCAAAAGGCAACGTATGGTGCACACATATGCTGTACACAACTCATTTCCACGCGTCTCAACGGAAAATTCCACGTGAGCTGGCAACGTTGTGTTCGTTTACTGGCCGCTGGCTATGCGTGTGTTGTTTTTGTTCTTCCCACGGATGCGTCGTTCGTCTTTCAAATGCCATAATATTCGGCGTCTCACGAGTACGTAGGTGCTTCTTGAAGTGACCCCAAGAACACACTGTCATCCCAGGGCTATCCTAAAGGTTGTCAGATGGGGACAGGTATGGCATCCCTAGGATGTCAAAATCTGATCCTCAAAATGTCATAATACTGCCACTTTGGCATATGAGATGACATCCCCGAGGCTGTTCCTCGCCCATCCTCAGGGACCCATTTAGGACAGTTTAAGTACACATGGAGGACAATGCTTTCCCTGAATTCCCTGTTTTGATTTGTGTTCCCATGCAACGCGTTTACGCTAGTATACGTCTAAAAGATGTGTAAATGTAGACTTTGGGAATGTCTTTTAGACGTCTAACAAAGTAGCTCTATTGCTTCGTATCCGTCCCCTAGTCCAGCTAACGTTACGCTAAAATACAGCTAATAGCCCGATAATTGTTGGATCGATTTAGACCATTTTAGACCAAACGTCTAAAATGGGACGGTACTTATCTATCCACTGAGCCGTCATATAGACATGTATTAGCCATGACATCTAAAATTATACATATTTTATACCTACATTTTGGCACTAGTGGCCCATGTATTGGTTCGTCCAGGTATATGTCACTGACATGCACATGCACTTATATGTGGTTCATGCACAGTATGTCTTACAAAGGCAGCATGGATGTTGGTACAAGATTTATTTCTATGAACATACCGGGCAAACACGTCCAAACATGTCGACAAGTCAGCAGACATTGTGAGCACTTCCCCTTATTGCACAGTCACATACCAGCAAATCTTGGTACTCTTCCAAAGCAGATAGTAATGTACATGTACACAAATCGCAGCACTTATATCACCGGTTGCTGCAAGTATTGCCTCTGTCTTTGGGTCCGTGCTTGAGTGCTCCAAATGCAACCAGTACTTTACACACGTGTGGGGTGGTAGACGGCTGTGGGTAGCAGGAAGGAACGTTTCCGAGGTACACTGAAAATAGAAAAGACAATGTGTGATATCACTATAAATGCCTGCATGTAAAAATGTTGCATGCAGCTTGTTTACTGCAGAACTGCAATTTATGCATATTTTTTATTCATGCACTATGCAAGTGTCAAGTATTTCCGTATCCATACATGTCAGATCATAATTGCTCGAGGAGAACCCATTTGATTCCCAACTGACAATTCGAAAACGAAATATGAGGTTACTAAAGGGACCGTGAAGTGACACATCCTACTCGGCACATCACAAAGTGCACACGTTAAAAAGGAAATTGTGTGACTGAATCTGAAAAATAATCATTCTGACAGGCTGCAGTTACATGGCATCAATGACATGAATCAGACAGAGTTCAGACAATCCAACTGTAACTGAAGCTCTTTGGCAACAAAGTATTTACAAGAGACTCACACGAGCATCAGATTAGCGAACTCTTAGAAATCCAGCGATATTGAACAACAGCACAGTCAGATGAGAAAAGGTAATAGGTTTTGTTTACCTGAAATAGGAACGTAGCTGCAGCTAAGCCGAAGTGCCAACGAATGACCCGCAGGACAGGCGTTGTATTCGTCACCTCCAATCCATGAGCCTGGAAGCACCTATAAAATACATGAAACCATGAGGTACCCGCGCCAGCATAATGTATGCGGCTTTTGACAGCCAGATATCAAACGAAAGAACTTCTCAACGTACGCACTGTTTAAAAAAAAATTCAACTATCATAATCATGCGCCCGTGGCAAAATGGTCACTGCACCCATATTTCACTGCAACACAGACAGCACAGATTAGTGACAACAGCACAGAGTAGTGAGAGCAGACAGCGTCAGATCAGCGAGTACAACAGATCTACAACAATAGAGACAACAGATCTGAAAAGGTAACTGTTTTCGTTTACCTAAAATGTGATCGTAGCTCCAGCCCAGCTGAAGTGCCAACAATTGGCTTACAGGCCAGGTGTAGTAATCGTGACCTTCATTCCATGACTCTGCCAGCACCTATGATAATAAAGACGTAAATTTAAGAGGTACCCGAGCCAACAACGTATCCAAACGATTGAATCTTAACACACACATACGTCATTCCCACATCTCCATATAGGCTGGTTCCATCTCAAATCGAACAATCCGGTACACTTGATGTCTCGAATGAACGAAAAAAAAAAAAAAATGTTGAAGCCATCGGTGAGTTAGGAGAAATAAACGCTTTCCGAATTCTCTGCGCTGCGCGGTTCGGGAAATAGGAGAGGAGGAAAAAACTGCCTCTCATAGGGCGACGTCGTCGCGAGCGGGTTTGAGCGTTCGCTACAAGGCCATTTCTTCTCGCATTATAGTAATTTCTTGATCTGGCTTTAGACCACTTAGGGCACAATAGGATCCTTCGTTGGCAGTGCTGTACCGGTTTTTGTTTGTCTGCAAAAAAATATCAAAGTTGACTCAAAGTGCCGAAAAACACCATATTCACTGCAGCTTTGCGGACGATGTACAAAACGGATAAGACTGAGATTTATGCCGTTTAATTTGTCATTCATAGGGCTATCGAATGATGTATAATTTGTTGCTCTACTCTGTAAGGGACGTAAGCGATACCTCTTTTAGTAGCACCATACCACCGAAAAATGACGAATTTCGGAAGCCTTTATCTAAAAAACCCCACCAAAAACTTACCTCGAAAATTTTTTATGTTGTAGGTAGTTCCTTAGACTATGCACAGAAGCAAAATCAAAATTCGGACTTGATCGGTAGGCGCACTGTGAATTTTTTGCCAGCCCTATACGCGGAGCGCATTCAAGCGGAGGCACCGTGTCCCGCGTGTTGCAAAATCGAATTTTCCAAAGGGACTTTCAACTTCTGTCTTCACATAAAAAGTAATTGCTATCATTTGAAACCGTTCTGAGCGCTTGCGTTCATAATAGTGTTGTAATCGCTGAATGTAGATTGTGGAGCAACTATATGTCCTCACATTTTTTGCGGGATGACACACATGCATTGCAAGTGCTGGGAGCCCGTCAAGAACAGAATGCTTTAGAATATTTTTGCGTCTTTATAAGAGGTATATTTGTCCACGGTGATCATATCGAAGCATATTTACAGTACACAGAATAACAAGATCTTGACAGCGAAGAAGACAAGGTGACGAAGGTAAGAAGGTAACGTAAGTTATGCAGAGCATTCTGGGTGGATGAGAGTGCTCGTGTCATGAACTGCTTTAGGCCGTTGTGGAAGCCACTTTCCTTAATGTTACTTTTGATGGCAGGTTCTTGTTAGATTTTCTTTCAAATGTGGGCAACATTGCTGCGTGTTGTGATTCGGCCACCTTTACTGCGAAGTACCTGCTGGAACCACAGTCTTTATGGCAGCTACGCCGATCTCCGAAGCAAAGCGAAAATCCTTTGTCTATAGCACTTTTTTCTTGTTTATGAGGCGGTAGTCAGCGAAATACGCACGATCAGCACTGTACAACGAAGAGGTCATTGAGGTAGGTGTGGTACCAGGACGACACACTACAGTAATGCGGATGTCGTCGCACACTCTGTATAAGGGCACTCCATACACTTCTGTAGTCGAGAAGTGAGTGAAGCGTCTTCTGTGTGTAGGCGAAACTTGGCGCAAGGTGTCTTAAGGGAGTAAATGCGATCAGGACCTTCCCATGGTCGCAGCATGTCGAACCGAATGACATTTTTTTCGCGGACGCTCTGCGGCTTATCCGCGGGTGCGGCTTCTCTGGTGACTATTTTTCACTGGTACTTTCCCCATACCCTGGATTAAACGAAAGGGCCGACAGTGCCTCATGTTTTTCGGAACAGGACCGCCCTGCCAGTCCACGAACAATACCGAACAGGGGCGGGTCCACATTCGAGTGGACTGACCTTCCGAATACATTCCCCCACGCAGCTTTAACAAAAGGGGTGACAGTGATTCATGTCTCCTGGAACACCACTAACCGGTCAATCCACGAAAAACACGCAACAAGGGCACAATCCGATCTTAGTAGAACACTAGAACTGACTTCCTTTGTTATACATCATGCCGACAGCAGAATGTGGACAGGGTTTATGGCCTTCCCTACGGTATCCTCTGTCGGCAGACCCACAAGAAGGGTTCAACACACCTGACATCGGGATAAAACGTGGTCAGCTAAGCGTCAGTTCTCATTTGACGAGAGCAGCAGCATTCGTGGACACGGGCACGGCAGTTAGAGGTGAGGCATGGCTCCAACGCGGAGGCACAGCTACGAGAGCGGCTTCAAACTAAAAGTCGTCGCGGCCCAGTACGGGAACAGGGCACCTGGCAGGGAGTACGGCGTCGACGAGAGTTGAGTGTCTCTATTGATTTTGTATGTGCATCACTGGTTTAGCGCACAAAGCAGTCGCGTCGTATTACCCGCGGCTTATCTGCGAGTGCGGCTTATCTGCAAAAACATTTTGAAAATGTATCTAAAAACGAGTCCTGCGGCTTATCTGCGATGCGGCTAATACGCGTGAAAATACGGTACAAGTGGAAATGCTAGTCGCTGGGATATCGCATGGATGTAAAACGGATCTGTGGCAAACTCCACTGGATATCCAAACGTCCCGGGCGAGATATCTTACAGACGTTTGCTGGATGCATCTAGTTTGCTGGGAGCCCCCAAAGCCCTGGTATAATGTATGAAGAAATAAATGTGCACGCAGAAACGGCATCTAGTGTAACCCCTACAGCAAAAACCTTGTGTTCTGTTCATTCGGTGCAGCAGAATCGAATATTATTACACATTCAAAAGGTGCATCGTCAATGTGAATTTCCATGTGACTTTAATGGGAAAATCTGGGCTACAGCACATTGGCCAATGGTAAACTAGACTGGTCTCCAATGGGTGTGATTAAGCGTGGTTCCACTTCATCCCCGTTGACATTTACAGTGATTTCTCTTTGAAACCCACAAAATTCCAATAGTTTTCAATATGGTATTTGTGCAAAATTGTCGATTCGGAATGGGAAATTTTGGCTCCTTTCAATGAGAATTGTGAATATGATATCCACTTATTTCCAGCAGGGTAGCTTAATCCCGCATGTTGCACGTTTGCTCAGACGGTTCATGAGCATCATGTACATGAATACGCTGTATGAGAATGCTCATAGGGTTCATAGGCTGTATATGCACTCTTTGAAATGAACTTCACCGCATAGCACGCTCCTAGCCAATCATCACCTCGAATGATATCGTTATCTGCCCTCATTTGTTGAAAACGGGAGGAGTTCGCCTTTTTTGTGACTGTTATGAACAGCATAAGTGTCACAAAAAAGACGTTCGCCTCCAGTTTTCAACAAATCAGGACAGATAATGATATCATTCGAAATTACGAGGTGAGAAAGGCAAGACGTAGTCGGGGGGGGGGGGGTATCAGAAGTATCAAAAGAAGAAAGAGAAGGAGGTTGCCCTTTTTCCTCAAAATATACACTTATTTAACTACCCGTATGTAATTTTTTCCTTCAAGCATGGGAGTACAACCCATCATACGTGGCAATGGTTGGCGCAGAGCGTACTATGCGGTAAAGTTCGATATTTTCAGTGCAACGGGTCAATTTCCGTGTCCAGTCTGTATGGAAACATCCCTTTTTTACATTAGACATTCAACCATCCATTCATTCATGAATCAACGAAAACGTTTTACTCGATAATAATCTATTCATTTTACTATTTGTGGTATCGCACACATCTTCGTTTGCAAATGTAAAGGGTCCTTGTTTCGGACGAGCGCGTTCATTTCTTGGAGACATCACTATCGGGGCGGGGCATGCAAGTAACGCCCACTTCCCGACAGTCCCGTTTCGCCGAATGAGATTGCGCAGCAGTCCCATTTCGCCTAATGCCAAACACCCCTCCCGCCTCTTTAATCCGCTAATCCGGATTAGGCAAAATGGGAATAGGCGAAATGGGATGTGGATATTAAATAGACGAATTTTAAAGATCAGAGCCGCCTCCGCAGCCGCGGAGGCTCCAGCGGGACCGACATCAAGCGCCGCGAAGCAAAATGTGGCTATAAGCGAGGTGATGATGGAGGTGACGAGGTGAATGATGTAAGGTGAGATAAAGTGTTCTGTAAAATGTCGGGTTGAGGAACATTTTTCAGAAACAAATTGAGGTGGTGAGGCAAGGAAAATAGTTTTAAAAGGAGGTTGAGGTGAGGTGAGGAACGAAGCCCCCGAAAATGAGGTGAGGTGTGGTGAGGAAAAACAACTGACGAAAATTGAGTTGAGGGCAAAGATCATGAGTCCATTTGCCCGCCTCTAATTACATGTATCGCATACGCTTTTGTATTAAAAAAACAAAACATAAAAAAACACGATGACGCTAGATGACCTTCAGCATCCTACAGGAGTCTGATATGTGCGCTGTATAAGTATAGTCCTGGCTCTACTTCCTGTATATTGTGCTTGAATGCTCGAGAATGACGCAGCAGTGGTAGACGTGAGTTCCGATCATGAGATCTACTCTGCTGCTATATGAGGGCAGCAGATCAGGCCGCGCTTACGAGGTCTTCATACAGACCATTTCTCGTGACTTTTCTAAATGCAACTATACATTTAAAAAAAAAAAGACACTTTCAGCGAAAATGATTTGTATGGACGCTCCTGATGGAATGAAGCAAAGTTTCGTGCAATTGTAATTGTGCTGGTCATGGAACTGGCCACGCTCAGGCTGGCAACGTCACGAATAGCGCAGGGTGAGATCGTGCGCCCTGGGTCGACAGTAGTAATTGGCCTTGCCGAGTCAGAGACATGGCGATTCAGAGACATAGACCCCTGACCCCTGTGTCGTGGGCCCCTGAGTCCTTCGCGTATTTTTCCCCGTGCGGCGCCAGTGCGGAGGGTTGTCCGCGCGCTTATCGGCGGGGGAGGGCTGCGCGTGCGCTCATCGTAGCGTATTTTTCAGCCTGGGCAGACTTCTTTGGCCATACGTGGGCCGACTTCACATATTTTCCGATACAACAGGTGAGCGGTTTACATGCAGAGACATGCAAAGAAGGGTCATACACAAAAAGTACAAGTGAAAATATATTTATTAATGCCAATCAAGTTGCCAATTGTAGAGCCAGTGCTGGGAATTGTGATGCCAATCAGGTGAAGGAGAAAAACCCGACCGAAAAACCTTCACAACCTGTAATAGAAGAAACACAACACACATAATAAAGAACATACTTACTCATTACCAATTTCACAGATTCCATATGGATATGACTCAATGGCATTAAAGAGGTATCTCTTATCAAAGTGGGCCAACTTCTTTCCTCATTTTTCAATCTGCGCCGAATTTTTTCGCGACTTTTTCCCGTGCGCGACAGGCGACGCTCGGGTAGAGGGCTGCTGCGGTGGGCGGAGCGTGGCCGGAGGGCTGCGTGAGCGCTTACTTGCTCACATTTTTTCAGCCTGGGCCGACTTCTTTCATCATTTTTCAATCTGTGTCGACTTCAATCGCAATTTTTTTCCCGCTACAGCAGGTGTGCAGTAGGCGATTTACATGCAAAGGATAGCTATACACAAAAGTACGAGTGAAAATATATTTATTAAAGTCATTAGTGTCAGGAATTATATTATGACTCAGTGTGAAGGAGAAAAACTCAGTCAAAAAATCTGATGCAATAGCATTGAAGGGGTATTTTATTAGTGATAATCACGCAAGTTTTCAATTAAGCAGAAGGAGTAGCACATTTTTAATAAAAGAAGATATTTTTAATCAATACGATTACTATCAAATTAAAAGTTTTATTATAAAAAGTCTAACATGACAACCATAGCGGAGTTTTAATTACAATGTTCTGATATGTAACTTCATGCGCAACAGCTAGTATTCCATTATGACATATTTAATCAAAGAATATATTTTTAATCAATATGATTACAACCAAAATTAAAAGTTTTATTATAAAAAGTCTAACATTATTATACGTGACCACCATACTGGAGCTTTAATTACAAGTGCCGATATATGTATGTGAACAGCAGAGAACATGGAAGACCATGGGACACGAACACAAGAGGAAATAAAATCTATAACACTACATTGGTTAATCAAAACAACAGAGGAGGAGACTATCATTTTAACTATCATAAAATCATCCTCGTGACTTCCCCATACAATTTTCATTCTAAGAGACACTTTGTTTTATGAATTCAACACAGAAAATATATTAAAAAATGAACTTCACCACATAGCACGCTCCTAGCCAACAATCAACTCTAATAATATCTGCCCTGATTTGTTGAAGACGGGAGGCGTACACCTGACAGTTATAAACATTTTCGAGCGCAATAGGGAAGATTATTCAAACATTACACAATTAATCGATTTCTTATTAAGTAAACAGCATAGACATACGGAAATAATGAGAAAAAAACGATCAACAGCTAATAGAGAACCAGAACACATCACATAAACAACAGACACATGCAGGAAAATAAATGAAAAAAGAATCTATCAAAACGATCAACATGCACGGATGAATGGCAGAGAAACACTTTGAACAGCACATGATGAATAATTTAATACAGCATAGAGCTAACGCTAAGAAACACTCTAAACGGCGCATCTGCCAACGTGTAAACAACAGACAGGAAAATATTACTGAAACAGCTAATAGAGAGCCAAAATCCGAAACGCAAACAAGAGGTACACAAAGGATAAATACTTGAAGAACAATCTAACAAAACAAGAAACATGCATGGATGAATAGCAGAGAAACACTCTAAACGATGCATCTACCAACGGTAAACAACAGACACATGCAGGAAAATAATTGAAAAAGAATCAATCAAAACGATAAACATGCACGGATGAATAGCAGAGAAAGGCTTTGAACGATGCATCTGCCAACATGTAAACAACACACAGGAAAATAATAGCGAAACATTACAATTTGAAATAATATATCTTTTGAACTATCATAAAATCAACCTTGCGAGCTAACAATATCCTACTCAGGCACTTACCTTGACAGAGGTATCCAAACAAGCACCACAGCTTTACAATAATTACAACCAGACTCGAGACACGGTGGGGTCACTCTCTCCCTCTATGCAGACCGGTGGGGTCACTCTCTCCATCTATACAATCCAAAAAGCGGGGAGCCTGTTGTCAATCTGCAGGTGGGGAAATCCTCTCTCTTTTTCAAATTCTTTCCTCCAAAAAGGAAATATTCTTAGGACCGGTGTACAGAGGCGAAATTTTTCATTGATCGCAATTAGACATTGGAATTATTCGATTCTAAAGAACACAATAAGAATTATATTAAAAAAAAATCTAAGAATAGACTTTCTAAGCAAATGAGAAATATTATCGGCGCAAACAATACCAAATGAGAAGCGATGAATTTAATTGTATTTCAGATCAGACAAAACTATTAGGCATACATTATTCTCAACTCACAAATATCATTCGATTGAATATCTGAAGCAAAGAGAGAAAGTCAAATTTATTCAATGATAGAAACAATACTCATTCGAAAACGAGAATCAAATTTAATTACATCATTTTATGTTAACTTTGCAATACACGCAGAAGTCGCAAACAACTCATCTGAAATGCAGATTATTGTGTTTGCTATAGCGGAAATCAACGCACACAACATTCCCAAATAATATAATATTTTTATTAATATCAATCGAGTGATCACCTGAAACAAAGTCAAAAGCAGTAATTAATTTAGGCAAACATTTTTCGTAATCACACAGCGCAAATATACATCACAGAAACATGCCTTTTTTCATTCAGGACCCACTAGTGGAAACGAAGTGAGAGAGTTCCCGTACACATTCGTTAAGGTTACGCCCGCGGGGAGTAGGGGAATCCAAACAATGGTCTCGGTATACAAAGCCATAAAATCGCTCCTACAAGTCAAGTTAGGGAAGGAGGGTCTCTTGCGCTGTCTTGTACATAGAATCACTGAAAGCAAACGTTTTTCCTTTACACATCACATCTTTTTTGTAAATTGACTTTCATAATTCTAACGTCAGGTGGAAGATTATGAACCTGATAATAAAATTTTAATAAATAAAATTAGCACCAATATGATTTAATTAAATGTCGAGGCGCACAGACAATTGCTATACATTGAAGAGATGGACGGATTTTGTACTCGTTACCATACGTCATGGGAGGACCTGATAAAAAGCTGCTTCGAAAAGGAGGAGCCGCGAAACGATTCATTTATCGCTGCATTTCAATACGTCCTAGACATGGTCGTATTCGGAGATATGGCACAAATTATGGAATTCAAGATGCGAGAACTTGTATGCCGAATCTACAATAGTTATAAAAATATTTCCACGTCATCATCGGAAGGACAACTTGGGTTGATGGTGGAGTTTTTGAGGTTTGCTAATGAAGAATTGAAATACACTAGACCAAATGTAATTGTAATCATTGCAATGGGTATTGCATTAATCAAGAAAGCAATCAGATCAAATTATCATATACAAGCAGTCTATATCGCACGATTCATTACGGATTTGTTGAAATTACACCTAACGGTTGAAATGGAAAGTACATAAAAAATCTTATCACGTGGTATATCCTACCCTAGAACCTCTACACATTTATTTTATTCTACCAGTCAAGGATGTCGAATGAACAGAAGTTCAATATTGTCGTGCAAGGTCTGATGTATCATCACTTATTGAAACTCAACAAACATATCAATTGTGGTGGGCCACCGGACGATTTTCATCTAATACTCTCTTGTACGCCATTCAAGAATCTTCATACAGAGAAAGGAAGCATCAATAAGAGACTGTGCAAGTTCGTCGCAACAAAGTGCAAGTTGTTGAAGCAATACAAACACGGCGACAACATATCACCTGCGTTAATCAACGCTGGATTCAAGCGCCCAATAATCAGAATAAATTACTTGATGTCTTCGGAATTCATCAATCAAGACAACAAACGAAAACTTCGGAGTTTGGAATAGAACTGTAATTTATCGAAATAAACAAGTGTATAATTGAAATAATAATTGTATTCTTTGTCATCATTCTAATGTATTCTACACAGCGCAACGAAAACAGCTTATGACTAGATTGCTAAGGAGACACTACATACAAGGATCTTCGCATGGAATCAGCGCCGGCAATCAAAGAGATTTTTTTACACGACCACACTCTATACAACACCGACACCCGAAGGAAAGAATTGTAGAAGAATCGATAATAGAAATTTAGAGACATGTTACATCAATCTTTGTTTACAAAGAGGATCACTAATATTTTGCGAAAGCTTATTTTACGAATTAAATTGCACAGTGTATATATTTTCTCAGACTATTGGGCAGTTGACAATACTATATTGAAAGGAATCTATTATCAAATGACGCGATGCAAGTGATGGACATGCATGACGCGCTAGCGGAGTCTACAATTCTAATCATCATAACATGCGGCACACAATTCCAATAAGATTTTGGGAGAATCGAATCACGCAACTGTCATCAGAAATACTTAACCAATGAAGATGTGCACTATCCATAAGATATGTAATTATAATAAGTAAATATTCCTTTTGCAAACTTAACCAAAGCAGCACCCATAAATAGAGCTCCAATTCACAGAATGTACCCAAGGTTTTTAATTAGCCATACTGAAAAACTATGAGTCTGTTCATTATGTCACGACATATGAGGCACTACAAATGGGAATGGCATACTTTAATTTTAGGAGATTTTAGCTCATAATGAAACAAAACGCAAACTGCAACACCAAAGGTTCTTGTTTAAATTTTCAAAGTCAAAACTGTATACTCTTTCTTACAATTTTTTAATATATAGATTAAAAAGCTGTCTATATAGTCACACATTGTATACAATATATTTGTTTGTACATTAATTGCTAAAATTTATCAGATCACATTCCGGAGCAGTGGTGACTATCGGTAAGTGTTTAATTTGAACTGCTGCCGCAATTTACGAACTGAGTTGTAGAAAGTGTAATTTCACGGCTTTGGCTGGCTCACTTTGATACGCGAAGGTTTTGAGAACTCTTTCACGACGACAAAGAATTTAATCGAGCGTATTGATATTTTCTATACACTCTATAATGTAATGTGAATTCTCCATGACGCGGATAGTAAAAGTTACGAATATTTTTTTCGAATAAAATTTACTTAAAACTCGGAGAAAGGGTCATCCGCGTCATCCGCGCTCACGCAGCCCTCCGGCCACGCTCCGCCCACCGCAGCAGCCCTCTACCCGAGCGTCGCCTGTCGCACACGGGAAAAAGTCGCGAAAAAATTCGGCGCAGATTGAAAAATGAGGAAAGAAGTTGGCCCACTTTGATAAGAGATACCTCTTCAATGCCATTGAGTCATATCCATATGGAATCTGTGAAATTGGTAATGAGTAAGTATGTTCTTTATTATGTGTGTTGTGTTTCTTCTATTACAGGTTGTGAAGGTTTTTCGGTCGGGTTTTTCTCCTTCACCTGATTGGCATCACAATTCCCAGCACTGGCTTTACAATTGGCAACTTGATTGGCATTAATAAATATATTTTCACTTGTACTTTTTGTGTATGACCCTTCTTTGCATGTCTCTGCATGTAAACCGCTCACCTGTTGTATCGGAAAATATGTGAAGTCGGCCCACGTATGGCCAAAGAAGTCTGCCCAGGCTGAAAAATACGCTACGATGAGCGCACGCGCAGCCCTCCCCCGCCGATAAGCGCGCGGACAACCCTCCGCACTGGCGCCGCACGGGGAAAAATACGCGAAGGACTCAGGGGCCCACGACACAGGGGTCAGGGGTCTATGTCTCTGAATCGCCATGTCTGTGACTCGGCAAGGCCAATTACTACTGTCGACCTCATAGGGAACTGTGCCGACATTCGTCTTAAAGCTGATATGAAACACCAGGGAAAATGCCAAGACAGCACAGCCGGCGCTCGGATTGGGACCCCCGGATGACGTCCCAGTGTCGGCGTCGAACGCCATCATCGCGCAGTCTGTAGACTACGGGAACCGTAAATTAAGCGTGCATCAGTTAGGCAAAGTGCCAATGAGCTGCTTGGCACAGAAAATACAATGGGATAAAACGGGAGTGTCGTGCACAAAAGGCAGGTAGAGAGGGGGACGGCGCTAAGAAAAATAATTACCTTCCTTATACCTTTCCCACTACATGAGTTTCTTGTGAGCGTTCCAGAGGCATCTCTTCGTTGAAATAAAAGACGTCTTTACCTGACAACAATATAAAAGGAACGGGAGTCATCCGTTCATGATTTGTGTGCGAAATATTTTGCAATTTACTGTTATTTTGTCAAGATGGCCAACAACGCGCTGTGATTGGTTCCAATCATCGCCGGAGATGATTTGTGGAGACACGTTGTCACGTCTTCTGAGAAGGGGATGGAAAGCGCCCTTCGCTCATAAATCATAAACGACTGACGTTCCTTTGATGTGGGTGTCAAGGTAACGACATATTTCGTTCCGCCAGGAGGGGACAGCTTGTCTTGCCCCAACGTGGGTTGAGTCTCTGTTTGCGAAGGAATTGAACAAAAATAAAAATGAAGCTTTCTTTAACACATGTACTAGTCGGTATCCTACCTCGCACTCGTCCAAGTCCAGAGCTTACACACACATTCGAGATATTCCTGGAACAGGAATATTACACCTTACAGACAAGTACTTATATTACTCGTTTGGGACCATAATATGCGCCCCATTAGTGATAACATAAAAGCAAGTTACAACCTACGTGAGTGTTTTATTCGTCGTACAACTGCTGGGACCCCAGTTCTATTCAGTAATGATGGTACTTCCAGCGCTCATGCTCATTATATTCTTTCATTGCTCTCACCACGTTATAGGGGATCACGATGCCGTCCTCGGGGGGCTATTACAGCAGCCAATTACAGAGCGTGACGAAAAGTTCAAACAGCTGCTGTACTTGATGCGCAAGAGTTGAGTTACTGAACGTTTCGGAAACTCTTGCTTGGGTACTTTTTATCTATATATATATTTCTTTTCTTTTTTTTTTTTTGCACTGAAAGCACGATTCGACACCTGTGAAACAGACTGCCCTAGGTGACAAAACAAACAAACGAAAAACACGCATATATCACTCGGGCTTTGAGCTCGAGGGGGTGATAACACCTGTGTGATTCACAGTATACGCTTCTCCACCTTACAAGATGGCAAAGCGCCTGATCGTTTTGTTTCTTGCTGTCTGTACAATCGGTAAGTATCTGCGTAGGATCCTGCTTCAGTAGTGACACCACGATAGAGAGTTTTAGGGCATCGTACGCTATCGCCTTAACGTATGTGGGGGATACTGTTCATGGTTCTGCGCACGCGCAAAACAAAAGAGGGGCGCGAGCATTGCGTTGAGACAACACGCCATCCCCTATGTACGCAAAGGCGATAAAGCACTAAAACTCTCTAATAGTGAGCTTTTGTATATCGCACGTTGTCGCCTCTGCGTACGTAGGGGATAGCGTTGGTGGTTCTGCGCACGCGCAAATCATAAAGGGAGGTTCGTGCAGTGCGCAGAATCACCACGCTATTCGCGAGGAGAGCATGTCATATTGCCACCATGCGCCGTTTAACGCAAATCATCAACAGTGTGGATTGACCCGGGCAATTTGCATCGCGTGTTTTGCTTTCGGTGCCTTTTGGTACCTTTTCGGTACCTCTGCTTTTTGGTCATTGGCATTAACATTGGAACAGAAAATGAACTCTCTGTGAGAGGTAAGACACTATCTGTGGACATACGAAAGGCAATTTTATCGTCAACGCGATAATAACGCGTCCTTTTGAAGGTACGAAATGTAACATAGTAGCAGTTGTTTGTGCAGAACATCTATACGTGTACAACGAAGTTGATGCGCGTGAGTTGTGTTCGGTCTCGTGCACTCTTAATCCGGAGACGCGTAAATGCCGCGTGACGCTATTTTTCTCCGTCATTTTTAATATCAGCGTCGATATCTGCATCGCCGAGCAGAGGTTCAGCGTCATATCACCAAAGGCAATGGGGTGCTAAGCGACATCGGCGTGTGACGCCAGGGGCGCAAAGCTGAAGTAGAAATCTATGGGTGGTTTGCAACTTCCTGTCAAAATGACGTAAGGGAAGTTGCAATGTCACGTGGATTTACGCTTCCGGTCCGAAGTTCTGCTGGAGTCTTATAGAGTAAGTGCGATTTTCAACCTAAAAATAAGCTAATGTTCCGGGCGTAAATGCACTAATTCTGCGGAAAAGGGACATATAATGTATCGCGTACCCCTGGATCCCGCGCCTTTGGAAAAATGTTGTCAACGTAAACGAAAATTGAACTAAAGGGTGTAGGCACTTGTCACCAAATGCCGTGCTGTGTACTTATCACGTTGAATTGTGCGTGGCTGTGATAAGATTATCAACTCATAATATGAATAGAATATTACTAAAGCCACAGCTTCTTCCCAGACTTAGAGAAAACGATTACATGCGTACTATCGTCAGAGTGCCGAAGATTGCAGCGTAAAATAGTGCCTACACATTTTGTTGTGCCATATCTGAAATGTTGTCTGTTATCTTTGTTATTTGAAGCGTCAAATTGACCGCATCGTAAGAGAACATTTCCCGCAGCAAAAGATTGCGATTTTGAAGCGCACGCCGAACGAAACCGAAACATGCACGATGTGTTACGAAATATTATGTTTGTCGCAAGAAAAGTACGTGCGAAGTATTTGTTACAGTACCTTACTTCTTTGGGGTGGGCAGGCATTCCCAGGAAAACTCATCTTGGTTGTCTTTTAAGCCAGATGGTATAAGTTTTGCTTTGCTCCAATTGAGCGCAATTTCGGACCGGAAGTTCGAAGACCCAGCATGCGTAGCGCCACTTCTCAACTTGAAAACCACCCATTGTAGCTGAAAACTCACGTGACCTCCGGAGCTGCATCAATCACTGAGGACTAGCCGCCCTTTTTTTTCTTTTTTCATTATGTCGCGAATGACGTAAATGACGTGCATTCCGTTTCTCTGTCACTACTTTCCTCCTCTCTTCTCTGCTTCCCGTCGTCTTTGTTGTTCCTTTTTTATTCCATTCACTATTTTTTCGGTTCGCGTTTGTCGGAATGCAGTGGAAGTTGCAATAATACGACGGAGCCTTGGTTGTTTTTGTCACGTGAAGTATTTTATTGTGCGACATACGCTTATGCAAGCAAGACGTGCACAGCATGACTGCGGTAACGAAAACAACATGACATTAATATTGCTCCGGAATTTGCTTGAAGAAGCCTGATAACGTCGGGCTGCCTCTGGCAAGGACTGCTACTGGGGATCTGGAGCTCACTGGGTGCAAGATGAAAAAAAAAATTGGAATCAGAATTGAAAGAAAAAGAAATTGGTATCAGATATACAGCCATGCATGTGAAAGTCGCAATCTAAATAAAAAGAAGATGCTATAGAACGCGAAAAATAAGAACGGTAGTGGGGTTGGGAGAAGCCTGCAGCCATGGGGTGTGATGAGCGACCTTAGTACAAAAGATACCTTTTAGTGCGCTACTTCACAACAGGCCGAACAGCCTGACAAACTTAGCGTTGGCGCTACGTACAGAACAGATACTAAGTCAACGTCGGGCGAAATCACCGAGAATCAGACTTAGAGTAGCGTCATACCTTTATACAGTACGACGTGAGCGGGTATTTAACCATAATATTTAATTGATACTGTTTCACGAGAAGAAATCTAGTCTACCATCGTATCTGCAAACCTACGCTGTCTGTCTCGGTCACAGCGTACTCCGGTCCCGATTTATGGTAACTGTTAAGCAACTTATTCACAATTGACGAAGTGAATGCGGTGTTGTAAGGCAACAACCAATGACAGATGACTTACTTGTCGGCAGTCGTTGACCGGGTATCTGGTACGAGGCGTTCGGACGCTCGAACAGTTTCTACACCAAGAAGCAGAGCGGAAATGTTGCGCAGGCCACTTCCCTGGCAGCTGTGACTGTTCGAGGACACTCACATGCATGATACAGCTTGCGTTTTACAGGAAAAATCAGAACTCATAGCTCATAGTCCAACGCAACCGCTACACAACACGAGCCGTCCGAAACGGACATCGGCGATTCCGTGCACGCAGGCAGGGATGGCACACTCCCATTGATCGCAATGGGGACGTTTTTCGGGCAGCAGCAGCGCCAAATACGACCCCAGTGGTTGCAAGACCAATTCTGCGCATGTGAATTCGCTATGAGTTTGGATAAGGCGGCTGGTACCGCATTCGTCTGAGGACGCTGTTTTTCATGCTTATCCAACATGGCGGAGCGCTCTGCGGGCTCTCCGGTGCTCCAGTTCTGTGCCTTTCATTAATTATTCTACTGGTTTACGAGACGGACGTCAGAAAGTGACAAACACAGATATTGGAACGGAAACACAGTATTCATCAAGCTTATTCATAGATATGCAAATATGATGTCACTACTTTTCTCGAAATCGCTGCATAGGCGTTGCAAAAAAGTATAATTACATAGTTAACAAACACATCACAGATCAGCAAGTCTCTTCTGGAGGAGGTATGCTTCGTGACTTGCTTTCCAGTATCATGAAGCTTGGCTTTCAGGCGGTCTTTATATATTTGCAAGGTTCTTTGGCATGTCAATATGGATTTCCGTACGTACACAACGCTTCCGGGAAAGCAGTTTCGATGCTCTGCACCTCGAAGGACCTGAAAATAATAATCGATCAAATGTGAATCCTGCAATTCCGGTTTCCGCACGTACTAACTACCTTCGCAGAGATACGAGTATTCTTATTCTTACCAGTGCGATTTTGCTTGGCGTATATCCGGAACTGGTGTCTATCACAACTGTGCAATACAAAATCGCATAAGAGTTCACGCACCCACCCAAGCACATTCATCATAACTCGTAATATTTCTACGGTTGCTTACTTTGAAAGATACAGGTTGATACAAAGCGCACACTAACGCACCAGCTTCCGCCTTCCACTGCTGTCACTCCAACGGTCAACGTTCAAAGCTCGCGCCCAAAGTTTCGGATTGCTTGCTGGTGGTTGAAGGAATGTGACCACGTGACACACATATTCTAAATCGAAGAGAACGAGTTTACTCAAAGAAACGTAGGCTCGCACTTTGTTCAGTTGTTGGAGAAGAAGTACACCTATTAAGTCGTGTTTTGTTTTCGTGATGAAGAAGTCTTGCGAAGTGATGGCGCCCCAATCAATACTACCGTGGCGACATACTTGGCGCGGCCGCGAAACTCTCGAAGTGGCCCTCCTGTGACGCAGGTTCCAACCGGCATGGCCGCCGCGCTGTCGCCAGTTTGAGCGGCCCAAATTTGAAAACGGCCAATTATCGCTCAGAAAACGAACTCATCCTCATGGAAACCAATCAGTAATCACTAGCCACCGGATGTCTCCATGACGTTCAATTTATGACGTTTTCTGACGTTCGATGACGTGAAACGCATGAAGCGCCTCACTTTATCCCGCAAAGGAACTGGCGAGTTTCGGGCCCTTGGTGTCGCCTTTGAAACTAACGCCGAAGCTTGGTGGCTTGGTGGAGAGAGGGAGAGGGCGCGTTCTGGCTTGTTGGCATGCATCCAGCGCGTGCTCGGCGTATGTTCTTTGGGAAGCGGAACTTTTGGAGGTTCACAACAGGGGGCTCGGACTCGCTCAAAAAAGCGTGACCACACGGGAGCTGCCATCCGTTGGTCATGGAAGGCGTTGCCTTGCGTTGGCTGCTTCATTCCGCTAAACTTGACGTGCTCGTTTTCCTAAATTCATCACATGTTATCTAAATTCGGCGTACTATGCGCGTATCTCTACGTATTCGTTAAACAAATAAGCAGTGAATATTTTCCCGCTACATCACGTGCTTGTGTGCTGTCGTTCGTTCGTCACTTTATTACTTATTATGTATCGCGAAACTTGACAGACCAGAGCATGGAATGGCGGGCGGTTTCGTTTTTGCCATTTCTGGTTCCCGTTGGTTCTCAGAGCAGCATGCAAATGGCGGTTTGCTGTGTGTATTCATCTTTGTAATTCTGTTGCCTTCGGAAATACATGGCTACATTCGTTACGACGGGTAACGATTTATTGATTTCGCTCGCAAAGCATACAAACGCCACTTCAACATGTCATAGGCGGTAAACATCTTCATCTGTGTCGGTGGAAAGCAAATGGGTTGGCGGTGTCGCAGGTAATCACATAGATACGATTCACCTTTAACCGTTTACCTTGTGATTCCGATAGCACTACTCAATTCTGCACGTATCCCGAAGATCCGTACGTACTCCACACAATTACACGGCTTGCCTCGCTTCCAACGGTGGACGTCGTTTCCTCTATCGGCCCTCCCCCCTCCCCCTGTTTGCCATCCCACGTGACTCAACAGGGTTGGCAACGTACGGAGCAGCTCCGTTGTTGTTAGGGGGCTGAAATTCGTCCACTAACGCTGTCCATGAGCAACGGATGGCTGCGCCCTGGCGGTCACGCTCGGGGATAGGAGAATCCCAACAACAACTTTATTTTCGACCTTGGAGAGTGGGGAGTTTCATCGCCACAGGCGATACTCTACCCCATTGCTGGATGGAATGGGGGGAATAAAATAACGAGCCCCTTCACAATAACGATCGAAGTCCGATGGTGTCCAGAAATGTCAGAAGAGCTTTGAGCGCAGAGCGTTGCTGTGCTGGATTGGGCCAGGGACCAAGCAATTTCGAGAGGGAGAAAGGGCGAGAGTCCAGCTGACGAAGAGACTCGGAGAGTGTGGTTCGGGAAGGTTCGTAGTGAGGGCAATGAAGAAGAATGTGCTCCAGATCCTCAAGAGCACCACAGTGGCAGCAGGTGGGAGAGTCAACTTGCCTCAAGCGGTAACGCCACTGAGCTGTAAAGGCCACATCGAGGCGCATTCGGTGGATTAATGCAGCATCTTGACGAGAGGTGTTTCGTGGCATGCGGAAAGCGAGCGTGGGATCAACTCTGTTCAACATAGAGGGGGAAGAATGTCGGTTGTCCGTTGGCGGGAAGCCAGGGGTGTCACTAGGCGTCGCAGAATGGAACCGCGGTCTCCTCTCAGCAGAACAATACGGGTCCGTTTCCGATACGAGAGTGCTGCTTCTGCGGCGCTGTCGGCCTGCTCGTTCCCCACGACACCACAGTGGGCTGGAACCCACTGGAGAACTAGCCTGTGGCCTGCGGCGTAGATAGTGTGGTAAGCCATTAGCACGTCTGTGACTAGGGGTGCGGATGGGCCTCGTATGCCGGAATTTTCAATTGCTTGAAGGGCAGATTTGGAGTCTGTAAAGACTGCCCATTCCCGGGGTGGAAAATCAGCGATGTGTTGTAGAAAGAAAAGAATGGCATAGAGTTCCGCATCTGTGGAGGAGGTTGGATGTGAGAGGCGTCTTCCGTGCACGACGCATTCGGATGGAATGACGAAGGCTGAGGCGGACTTGTTGTTTCGGGATGCGCCATCAGTATATGCTGCCGTAAACGTAGAAAACTTCGCGTCTACCAGAGCATGAAAATGGGCTCGGAGGACTCGAGAGGGGACCTGATCTCTTCTTTCCAGAAGGTTTGGGAGGCGTACAAAAGTGGGCGGTACCGGTAGAGACCAGGGGGCTTCCGGCGGTATAGTGTCCTTAGTTATGAAGCCAGTGAGAGTCTGGCGTGTCCTCTTCGCTACTCGATAGAAGTCGCTTTCAGGGCGGTATCGAATTTTCCTGAGTAGCGGGTGGCGGGGAATGTGAGCACGCAAACGGAGGTAGTGCCGAGCCGTTTCCCGTTCACGGAGAACTTCAATCGGGAGCTCACCAGCTTCAGCCAGTACTTGCCGTGTTTCAGCCATTCTGGGAACTCCGAGGCATCGACGAAGGCTTCGAGCAAACAGGGACCGAAGTGTATTTAATCAAGTTGTTGATATCCTGTGCAGAATAGGAAGGCTGTAAAGCACAGTTGCCCTCACCAATGCCGCGTGAACCGCGAGCAGGGAACGCTGATCACAGCCCCATCCTGAGCCAGAAAGATGTTGAATTGCGGGGAGCCATCGCTGCACTTTAGTTTCAAGATGTTTAATGTGCCGAGCCCAGCGCAAGTCCGAGTCGATTACCACGCCAAGGAAGCGGTGAAAGCGTACCGGGTCAAGCTTCTTTAAGCCAAGCCAAAGAGGGAAATTGGCCATAGCTTTACGCGTGAAAGGGTGCTCGACACACTTTTCGGGTGAAAGGTCCATCCCGAGGTGCGTGAGGTACGTATGGATATTGTTTAAAGCGAGCTGCAGGCGGCGCTGGAGAGCCGGGCGTGATTTTCCTACTATCCAAAGGGCGACGTCATCTGCATAGGCGGAGAACGACACTTTGCGAGGAATTACTGATTGTAGGCCGGCCATCACCACGTTAAAGAGTGTCGGGCTGAGAATGCTTCCTTGGGGGACTCCTTGAGGAACAGGATGCTGAGGGCTTTGGCCTTGGGACGTACGGACAGCGACAGTTCGGTCCGTAAGGAAGTCTTGGAGCCAGATGAAGAGCCGACCGGATACTCCAAACGAGCGCAAGGCGTGCAGCACACAAATGTGCGAGACGGTATCATATGCGCGCTTGATGTCGAGGAAGACCGATCGGACGAGCCGTCGATGGGCTCGAGCATGTTGAACTGTGGAGACTAGGTCGAGAACTGGATCCATGGAGCTGCGGTGGCGACGAAATCCAGCCATTTCGTGAGGAAACGCACGTTGTTTTTCAAGCCACCAGTCGAGGCGATGCAAAACCATTCTCTCCATCAGTTTCCCCATACAGCTTGTCAGGCTCACCGGGCGAAAGGAGGATAGGGAATTTACGGGCTTGCCTGGTTTCAGGATGGGAACAACCAATGCCTCCTTCCATGTATGTGGTAAAGATCCTTGTTGCCAAGACGTATTATAGACATGAAGGAGAGCTTGGAGTGACCGCCCGTCAAGGTTTCGTAGGGCGGCATAGGTGATTTTATCGGGCCCAGGGGACGAGGCGGCGTTCACAAGCTTCAACGCTGCCTTTAGCTCGATTAGTGTGAAGTCGCGGTCCATAACTTCCGGGGGACGGGGCCAGTCGTGGTGAAGTTCAGCCGTCAAACTGTGGACAAAACTGCGGTGTAGGGGCGTGGTCGAGGCAGCCGCCGGAGTCGTTAGTACCACATAGAAGTCCGTCGCAAGCGTGTTTTCGTCTACACGCTGAGGAGAATCCCATTCACGACGCGCCAAGTACGTTTTCTAGAGCTTCCTATATTAACTCTATGGTTCAAAACGCTCGCATTCTCGACGTGTTTCGAAGGTGAGTGCAATTTCAGTTTCTGTAGGTTGGTGAACATCAGGGTTGTTAAAGTAACTAAGTTACAGTTACAGATACTCAGCTTCAAAAGTAATTAAGTTACGGTTAGAGTTACTGGCAGGAAACAAAAATACTGAGATACAGTTACGAATACCTTGGAAAAGTATCTGAGCACGGGTGGGGTTACTTTTTGCAATTCTGTACGCAGACCATATCTTTCGGCTTTGGCTAATAATAGGTGTCACTCTAAAGCCACAGAGACATCCCTTCTTGGATAATCGTACGTAATTGCAGGCAAAATACTGAAAGGAACGCCTAAACTGGGGTTAACAGAGACAGGGATAGGTGAGACGCTTAGAAACTTCGTCTTCGGCTCATAGCGGAGACATTTCAGCTCAAGATTCCCGATCTCCTTCGTTCCGATGAACTTAAACTGCTCTCGATGTTGTGGCCACGGTACCTCTGACAGAACGGAGGCAACTTTGCTTGGGCTGCTCGTAGTTACAACCTCACAGACGCCGTCCGCGCCAGAGGTGGCGTCGACGCCTCCAAGCTCGGCCAATCTCTTCACTACCGCCAAGGCCCCAAGGCCCCGAAAAGGGTGGCAAGGAACAAGGAATGTCACGTGCGAGTGCAAGGGCTTGCGTACGTGCAGCAAGGGCGAGGAGGAGTGGAGCTCGTGCCTGGTGTCGACTAGGGGGCCTTGACGGGTTGCTGCAGCTTCTCACTAGCATTGAGGATCCCTAGTGTGCGGTGTAGGCGCTCCCTTCGCGCCACCTCGTGCTCGGCGACGGTGTTTCGTCGTTTTTACTCAAACAATACTCAAAAAGACAGATACGAGTTACTGAAAAAAGTAATTAAGTTACAGTTAGAAATGCGTGTTTGAAAATGTATCTAATATTTCTTCAAGATACACAAACACACATCGATATGCATGTCGTTGAGCGGGCAGACTCGTCTGCAGGGTTCCTGCAATCCTCATCTGCAGAAGCAGCGTCGCTCTCGACACCCAGTCCGCCGTCGAGCAGGTGAAGCCGGAACAGGCGCCGGAACAGTTGAAGGAGTGTTCCTTAGTGAACTCCAGGAACCGATACGTCCAGCGGCCCCTGGTGCATCGCAGCTCCAATTGATTACACAGACTTAACATTCAAAGTAGATACTGGTACGGATGGCACAGCTATCCCGGCGGCAGCCTTGGGCTTAGAGCACGCTGCAATCCGTGCCACCTTTAAAGATAGTACCATATGGACGTATGCGGTCGAAAATCGATGAGGTGGGATGGATGAAGACGTAGTTGAGTTGGGAGGGTCGAACTACGCAGCAGGACATATACGTCACAAACCGTCTCCAGCACGCCCTTTTGGGCCGGCTTGCGATCGTAGAGCTTGGCGTCTTGGCGCATCTTCTAACAATTGAATACAGTCCAAGCGACGATCTGACTGCATCCAAGTATTCATCGATCTGTTCATTATCACTTCTCAGTTGGCCAGGCAGGACAGTAATGCTGCCGAATCAACTACAGTATTATTGAACATGTGCGGTATGCGATATCAAGGACTATTCCGTATGGCTATGACGTATGGCTATACGTACACAACGAAGTGGATGCGCTAGAGCTCCTTCGGCTTTCGTGGACACGTGACAAAGGGTCTTTTGGTTTGGCTGCAGCGGCCTGAGTGGCCGTCACTTTACTTGTTCCGTCTCGGACCACGCCCGTTAGCTTGGTATTCGTTTCGTGCATAAATGACAGTCACCGTGGATATTCTTCCTCTCAATGCATTCCCCGAAGCCTTTACCCCAAGAAGCACACGAATACTGGCCCAATATTGGACCAATGTGGACTGCCAGGTAGGCCAATAGTGGACCAACATGAAAGGTGCAACAAGGCTCCTGATTGGACCAATATTGGCTGCCTACATTGGCAAGCCCGTATTGCGCCAATTTTTCTGAAACTATATGTGACGAAGACGCAAGATGCAGGATGGCTAGTCCTCTCAAGATTGTCGTGTTGTTCGTATGTGTTTGTAGTGGCACGGCATTCCAAGGAAGATGAGGGATGCCGTGTGCGCACGCACCACTCGCACCCAAGCTTGCAGTATTCCTCGTTCACCAGCAACGTCAGTCGCGTCGCCGTGAGACTACCGCCATTTTGGCCTGCGAACCCTACGATCTGGTCCGTACAGGTCGAATGCCAATTCTAACTGGCTGGCATCACCACGCAAGCGACGAAGTATCAGCACGTCGTCTCCGTCCTTCCACCCGAGGTAGCTTCTGATGTGACCGACATTCTCTGCGCTCCGTCGGGCCCTACGCCCTACGACACACTTAAGGCTGCTATCATTCAGCGCACCATGGCATCCGACCGGAAGCGTGTCCAACAGCTTCTCTCCGCTTAAGATCTCGGAGACCGGCGACCATCCCAATTTCTACTGGACGATTCCATTTGGACGGTTCCCGCTGGACCGAGCACCTGCCACTGGTGCTCCTCGGAATAAGAGCTGCCGTGAAGCACGACCTCGGCTGCTCGTCAGCAGAGCTTGTGTACGGCACGTCCATCCGGCTTCCTGCCGACATTTTCAACCATCGGCCATCCTCGCAACAATCACCCCTAGCCCCATCAGACTACGTCCAACGCTTAAAGGCTGCTCTCTCCCGGCTGCTCCCAATGCCTACGAGAGCTGTTTCCTCCTCCTCCCCGTACGTCGCCGAGGACCTCACCAGCTCCTCCCACGTATTCCTGCGCACCGACTCCATCCGGCGCTCTCTCCAGCCCCCTTATTCCGGCCCCCACAAGGTCATCCACCGGGGTGCAAAAGCCTTTGCCATCGACGTCAACGGTCGCGAGGTAGTCGTGTCGATCGACCGGCTTAAACCCGCTTACGTGGAAGCAACCAGCTCTGGCTTTTGTCATCCCACCCTCCTTCCGCCAGATGTCCCCCATGAGCCAGACCGCCGGCTGCCCAAAACTGTCACCTGGGCCGACTCTAGGACACCGGTCATTTCCTTCACCTGTTCATCTTTCACGCTTCACCCATCTTGAAGGGGGGGGGGGAGTAGCTGCAGTGGCACGGCATCCCAAGGAAGATGAGGGGTGCCGTGTGCGCACGCACCACTCGCACCCAAGCTTCGCTCCACCGCCATTAAATCATTCTCATGCCAACCGTCAGCCTGTGTGGTTGTCCTTTCATTATCCCTCGTCGCGACAACCCACATGTTCCTATGTGTTTAGAGGGCGTGTGTCAAGCGTGGGCGAGCTAGTAAGTCTCGCAAGGTTAGGAATATGTTGACTCCATTGTATTTCGCCACAAAAAAGCCCTCGAAAATTCGCAAAGACTGAAGTAACTCTTACTTTATATTCAGTGGTGCATCCAGCTCCAGAGAAAGCAATATTAAAAAATTGTGCAAGATGAGTACGAATGAGAAAATACGTACAAGGGGAATTATGCAATATCTTCGAGCTGACTTCAACTGCAACGTCACAGCGAAAGTTAAAATAAGATTCCAGCCAAGTACAAAGTTGACTGGATGGTTACGCAAGTGTAACGCGACGTCAGCAGTGTGTGAATCAACGTTTAATGTTTCCTATAATGGTTATAATGGTTGAGAAATGGTTCATCATCATAAGCTGTCTGTCACTCAGCTCTGTCGTGCCTTGGTAAGAAGTGATGGGCAGTACTTCAAGTACCAAGTACTCAAGTAGTACTTTTTAAGTACATTTCTGAGTGCTTGTACTGTGACGGCCATTTTGTCGTGCTGATCGTCGGAATCATAGGAAAGCTATTTTGGGGAACTTTCCCAGCAGTTGAAAGGGACAGTGAAGGTCTCTTTCCTGGAAGTCTCAAGGCCAGACGCGAAAGTGGACCACGGGACAAAGACACCACCTGCTATATAAGCGGACGCCCAACAAAAGACGGCATCTTCGGAATCCTCCTGTGAGACAGTCCGCAAGGCTCCGCGCCGGAAGACTGCCTCTGCCGTGACCCACATCGTCCTCCATCGGCTCGCCTGCCAGCTCCCGGGCTTTGACGCTCTCCTGCCGTGTGTAGCCATCCTCCACGAACGCTTCTGTCCCAGTTCCTGGACCCAGACCACCAGCTTCGTCGCCAGTACGCTTCACATGAAGACAACGGACTTCAAGGCGGTGAGCTCCCACTAGCTTTGTGTTGGAATTCCGTGGCTTGACGCGTATAGATTGTGTCTCATTTCCCCTCTGTAAATACCTGTTGTATATAGCTCGGGATATTAAACCCATATTTATTTGCACTGTTGCTGTTCGGAGTTTTCCCTTACCTTGTGCTGAGTCCATCGATTTGTTTTGGCCGTGTACCGTCAGCCCCGTTAACAGGGCTACGTCACAGTACTTTACTTTATGCACATTTCGAATAGTGTACTCTGTACTGTACTTAAAGTACTTCTTCCCAGTATTTACCTATCAAGTACTGAAGTACCCAAACTTGGAATCCACACGAAAAATCACAAAAGAAGTATAAAAGATGCACGCTACTAAAAGTGCTAAAATATTAGCAAGAAAACGAAAACGCACAGATATGCGTGTTGTCTTCTTGCCATCATTGTTGCGCTTTTAGTGGGACGCAGTCCCAACAGTCCCATTCTAACATTTTACCAAAAACAATGTTTGTGCTTTTATATAGCATATTTGTTGAAGCATATCCATTGTTTAGAGTTTTTGAAATGTTGAAAAAGTACCAGCACCTCTAGGTTTATGTAAAACGAATAGAATGCAAATACGCACACACATTACGACACTAAACCGGCAGCACGATGACGTGGTCAATTGTCATTTCAGTTCTCCCAATGAATGGCTCAAGTGTTTTTCATATTGTTTCCCTTATTGGCCATTATAATAATCATTTTATATCAGACTGTGTGACTGGATTACATGACAAAGTAATGTAACAGCCTGCAAGACACACATGCTTTCAGGTTTACATTTTACGTTGCTTTAATTCGTCACATGGGTTACATTGCTGCAGATCACAGCCATATAAAAATGAAGGCTTACATTGTGCTTCATCTTTTTTGATTTTCTTCAGATTGTTTTTCTAAATACGTGGTATTTCAGAAAATAGCAAGGAATGCCCAGAAATGTGTAATCTCTGTTGACTTGTGCTCTTTTTCCCCTGAAATGTCCTAGCCTGTTAATTATAGCCGAAGATTAGCACCGGAACATCACACTAGGCAGGTGATCTTGGATCAGTCAGGGAGGTATAATAGTATTTTGCATAATCACAGCCCAGCTGATTGATTGCATCTCTACATGTAGCTGCAAACTATGTCACGTGATTAAGTTCATATTCACGGCTTAGCACTTAAACTAGGACTTCATGGCTTCATAGCATTTGTCAAGAATGCTGTCTAAAGCTTTTGATAAAAAAGCAAGACTACTAAACAGTGAGGTGCAGAGTGACACAAATTAAATTAGGAGTGTACTTGATGAGTGCTTGAAGTACTTTGCCTAGTCCTTTGTACATTACATGAGGTACATTTGGGACTGGGTACTTTGTACCCAAGTACTTGGTACTCTACTTTAAGTACAATTTTGAGGTACCTTGAGCATCACTTTTCGTAAGTGACGCTGTAAAATGACAACATCGTCCAGATTTCGAAAGATAGATAGCGCGCAAATTGAGAGAGAGCCGGGAAATTTTGAAACGTCATAGAGGAATAAATATTTGTGTCATTTTACGTTGTGGTTCTGCTTGACGGCTAACAACTTGTGAACTTACATAACACTTCGTGCCGTTCCCAATAAGCGTAGCACGTCAATGGCGGTCGACGAGGGCAGACCGAGGTGCATTTCCAATCTCCGTAACAAGTTTCAGAAACCTACCGGAAGAACATGAGGGAACTGATGTTCTGAGGCTGGAACGACATAGAAGGGACAAACACATACAAAGCCTCAATTTGCCTAAGAAATTAACGATGAAGGATGAAAGTCACTGAAAAGGTTAGCCAGCTGTAGGAGTCGAACCCACATCTTTTGGATTGCCGGTCCAGGGCTCTACCAATTGAGCTAAGCTAACACGCCTTCTCAGCCACTTCCAGGGTGCGTCAACTGAAGGGACAAACCAGCCACTCTCTCTCACTTATCCTCCTTTCACTCTTACATTTTTGCTCACTCATACACACACAGGGGCGTCGGAACAGGGGGAGCAGGGGGAGCGGCTGCTCCCCTTCATTTACAAATGAGGTAGCACGGCTCCCCCAGTCAAAGGCCACTGCCACAGGGCGACAAGTTCTTGCGCGAATTTTCGTTTAAACCACTTTTTTTTACGAGTTAAGTTTGAGAAGAGTTAAATAATTTTTTAATAATTGGGTGTTTACGTCGCGAGACAACTGAGATCATGAGCGACGCCACAGCGGTCGGTCTGTGGATTGCTTTTGCCCACCTGAGGGTTCTTTAACGTGCGATGAAAGCTCATCACACGGCACCCCCTATTTAACGTCCCTCGCGGAAGACGGCGTGTCTAAGCAACTTGTACCCTGCCACCAAGTTGCTGGCGTCCTCGGCCGGGTTCGAACCCGCGATCTCGGGATCAGAAGGCGAACACGCTACCGAAGAGTTAAAGACAACTGGCAATGAAATCTTCGTTCCGTACCGCGGCTCCCACTCAGACATGCATATCATGTTCCTTCTGTTGCGTCTTCCATTATTGGAGCTGCTGCGCTGGCAACAAGCTAAAAAAAATATCCTTGACTGCAAAAAAAGAAAAAGAAACCGGGCTCTCGCGGCTAGTAGCGCTCGTTTATCTTTGTTTGTTTGTGAAGTATGTGTAAAAGATGTGTAAATTATGTTTGTAATTATATTACCGTTATCTTCTCACTGACATATTCATACACATTACTTCTGCAATGTTCGTTTAGGTCTGCTGTACAAGTATGCACAGGTCGTAATATGTCTGGAGCAAGTTTTGACATTCTGTTCCACCCCTGCATCGCCTACATGGTCCCTCAAGGCGAACAAACAAAGAAGATAATGATGACGATGTTAATGATAGCTTTTTTTTCGCTCCCCCAGTGAAAAAATTGTTCCGACGCCACTGTACACACATTCATACGACGGGAACGACGCAGGCGGCAATTGTTGAACATGAGGGAACTGATGTTCTGAGGCTGGAACGACATAGAAGGGACAAACACATACAAAGCCTCAATTTGCCTAAGAAATTAACGATGAAGGATGAAAGTCACTGAAAAGGTTAGCCAGCTGTAGGAGTCGAACCCACATCTTCTGGATTGCCGGTCCAGGGCTCTACCAATTGAGCTAAGCTAACTTTTTTTTTCTTTTCCACCTTTTATTAACAAAACACACAAGTGCACACAACTACAGGTACGTCACACGGTCGCAACGCCGTGGGCCATTACAAAACGTCTAAAGAGGAAGCTGAAGACCTTTCGAATTTGTACATACGATTTTACAAGTACGTAAGGGCATCAGACAATGTTTCTAACCAATCTGGCAGCTCTAAACATCGCATAAGGCACAGCTTAAGTTGAGATATTTCTATCTTAAAGTATTTCATAGGAGGCATTAACGGTTCCTCGTTCCTGTCAGCCATACGAAGTTTCCACAGACAGTACAAGGCTATAAGCATGACAATATCGTACCTGACTGTTTCCCTCGGGTGTAATGGGAGAAACCGTATGGTGTGTGGGTTAAGCCGAAGTCGAGTTTTGAAAACTTTATACTGGAGATCGTCCCAGAAGAACTGGGCTTCTGTGCAGTCTAAGAAAAGGTGATCATGCGTTTCAGGAACTTTGCAGAACCTGCAGTCTGCCGACCAGGGCACGTATATGCCCTTCTGCGCGAGCCATGCCTTGACAGGTAGTGTTGACGTATGAAGTTTGTAAAAGAATGTCTTCATGTTTGGTTTGATTGGCATCCTTTGGACTCGAACCAAAACATCCCTGCCTGGCCAAGTGGGTGGAATATCTCGATAGACAGGCACAGGGAACAATGTATCGATCAAGTGGGCCGCCAGCGTTTTCTTGTTGACAGACAAGAGGTATTCAATTGTAAACCTGGCTTTCAAAAACAGCATGCACTCAACGACCTCCTTGAAAAAGCCTGTTAACCGCATCGTTCCCTCTGTGAACGTGACGTGTAACTCCGGGATGTAATTATATGTAAGGATGCGTTTCACTCCCTCGAGAACTGGATGCAGCTCCTCACGAATGAACCAGAGTCTCATGACCAGTTGTTTGACAAAGAGGTGCTGTAGGCCGAGGCCTCCATCACGAAGTTTTCGAAAAAGATAGTCGCGACGCATCCTCTCAAATGTAGAGCACCAGATTGTGGTGGCAAAAATCCTATGACAGGCGTGCACTACTTTGCGCGGGCATTGCAAGACTTGCAAAAGGTAAACCAGTTTAGCAGCTAGAAACACGTTGCATACTGTCGCTCGCTGAAAAATTGAAAGGTCTTTCTTCCTCCAGATGAAAGCGTGTTTCCTTATGTTGTCGAGCCTCTGGGACCACATTCTACTCGGGTTCCTGGTTTCTTGCAACGGGACACCAAGATAACGAGGGTTTTGTTCCTGCCACGGAATTCCGCAAAAAGCTCCAGGTGTTGTCGCCCAGTGGCCGCACCAAAGGCCTAAGGACTTGTCTTTGTTTACACGCGCTCCAGACGCTTGGCCAAACAAATCAACTTGTTCCATGACATTCACTACGCTAAGCTAAGCTAACACGCCTTCTCAGCCACTTCCAGGGTGCGTCAACTGAAGGGACAAACCAGCCACTCTCTCTCACTTATCCTCCTTTCACTCTTACATTTTTGCTCACTCATACACACATTCATACGACGGGAACGACGCAGGCGGCAACTGTTGAACATGAGGGAACTGATGTTCTGAGGCTGGAACGACATAGAAGGGACAAACACATACAAAGCCTCAATTTGCCTAAGAAATTAACGATGAAGGATGAAAGTCACTGAAAAGGTTAGCCAGCTGTAGGAGTCGAACCCACATCTTCTGGATTGCCGGTCCAGGGCTCTACCAATTGAGCTAAGCTAACACGCCTTCTCAGCCACTTCCAGGGTGCGTCAACTGAAGGGACAAACCAGCCACTCTCTCTCACTTATCCTCCTTTCACTCTTACATTTTTGCTCACTCATACACACATTCATACGACGGGAACGACGCAGGCGGCAACTGTTGAACATGAGGGAACTGATGTTCTGAGGCTGGAACGACATAGAAGGGACAAACACATACAAAGCCTCAATTTGCCTAAGAAATTAACGATGAAGGATGGAAGTCACTGAAAAGGTTAGCCAGCTGTAGGAGTCGAACCCACATCTTCTGGATTGCCGGTCCAGGGCTCTACCAATTGAGCTAAGCTAACACGCCTTCTCAGCCACTTCCAGGGTGCGTCAACTGAAGGGACAAACCAGCCACTCTCTCTCACTTATCCTCCTTTCACTCTTACATTTTTGCTCACTCATACACACATTCATACGACGGGAACGACGCAGGCGGCAACTGTTGAACATGAGGGAACTGATGTTCTGAGGCTGGAACGACATAGAAGGGACAAACACATACAAAGCCTCAATTTGCCTAAGAAATTAACGATGAAGGATAACGTTCCAGACTCAGAACATCGCTGTACCCATCAACTTCATATAATGAATAATACGAGTAACATAAAGGTCAAGTAGGCCACTGTACAATGCAAAACAGACATATCTTGCGTTGTATGACTCATTGTTATTGTCATTGTTATGTTTGCACGTTCATGAAAGCTGCTTTGCTATTGAGAAGACGTAATTGTGTAATTGTGTGCTCCAAATGCTGTAGGGTCCTCCCCTGCATCCCAAGGACCATTGGCGCTTCTTTCATGTGTTTTCTTTTCTTCCTTTTGTGTGACGTAGTGCTGCGCAACAAGTCGAGGAGTGTACAAGTGTTGTACTTGCACATAACTTCATTTTGATATCTCACATCTCACGTTTCGCGTGTAATGGGGTAGTGTACTGTTCTCCGGCGGTGAATCACCCCAGGCCATAGTCATGATCTATTTGTTGGTGTGCACAATCAAAACAATATCGATGGTTCCTGCTTTTCTTAACCATATATGGTGAAGAAATGTTGCAGTATGAAGTCACAAATGACTGAGCGGTTGAACTGGCCATACTGTTAGTCATATGTGTATGCATTGACAGTTTCGAAAGTTCGAAACCCTTTCTTTCAGTTCAGAAGCATGTCTCACAAGCAGGGTAGACATGTAGTCAGATATTGCAAGAACAATGGAATGTGTAAACAATTTTCATTGCAAATCATTCTGGAGTACAAACCAAGGCTATCGCACGGTGAGGACAAGCACTGGTAGTTGTGTAATGCACTTTGGAATAGTCTGTTCAGCTTCACCATAGAGAGGTTTATTTTGTACTGTGATGACCGCTCCCGGTAGGAACGACAGCACACGAGATAGGGGTACCTTTGGGGTAGTTTGTGGAAGGAACGAGGCCAACACCAGTAAATAATGGGCACACAATTTAATCTAACACTAGAGATCTGTGCACAGGCTGCCGGCTCACCACAATTGGACGTTGTCCTTGGGGCACAATCTGTGACGGCACAGTGTTGATGGACGCTGTCGAGCTGCTTGTTGAGAGGATCCACAGTCTGAAGTCCGTTTCGGGCCTTGCGACACCAGTTGTTCCGGGTTCCCCGTCCGAGCGATGACTTCTTGCTGCAGGCGGTTCTGTGACGAGTCTTGGTCGTCCGCCCTCACTTCTCCTCTCCTGGTTATGGAGCTGCTCCCCTTTTATGGACTCTCCGGTCACCGTTCCCACTCACATCCCTTGCTTAGGGAAAAGCCGGCCAAGTAATGAAACGGCTTCCTGGAATCGGCGGTTTCGTGTGAAGTCGTGATCGCCTTCCCTCTTCCCATCTGTCGCTTCAGTTTACGTGCCCTGCTAGCCTCCGCAGGCCACGGCTATTCCCTGCTTTGGGAAGAGTCGGGAAAACAGGGAAATTGCTAAAAAGAGAGTTTTCTCCGCACTATATCTTCGTGCTAGACGTTGGTTCGTCAACAGTTGACTTGGCTCTGGGTGGGGGCGTTCAAACAATGTCGTGCTGTCCATTCTTTCAAACGGCCGCTGTCACTCCAGGGGTGCTCATACACACACAAAAAAGATGCTCGTAGAAGTATACGACTGGCCTGCTCGATGGGCACATCTGGAGAGCCCATTTAGTTATTCTAGGAACCTCACTTCCTAGGAACATCACAGTACCACGTTTTTCACCTATGTTTAAAAAAAACAATAAAATAACACGCCTTTTGCCCTGAGCATGGATTTGTGCTTCATTTCTATATGGCGGATAGCGGTTAAGACCAATGTGTGTATTACCGCAGTTTTAACTCCTCCTGTGTCCTGAAAGCTTTGCGAACCTCATACAAATATTAAACGTGTCAAACAAATGCTGATTACATTATCCAAGTAGATTTTATTCCCGTCGTTCTTGCTATATATTCAGTTGCTGCGCGGAGAGCTGGCATTTAGTTCATGTTGACAGGGTGGTAACACGTATACTTTCCTTCCATACAGCATACGAGCAGTGCAAATGTGAAGCTTGATGTGATGAATGTGAAATTAAGTCGAAGAGAAAAAAAAAAACATACATCGTGCGCATATCAGTGCCTAATACCCCCGTATTCTTGAACCCTTGGAGTGTCCTCTGTGAACTGAGCAACTGTAACTGGAATTCTTCTAAAACTCAAAGGTGTGCATACAGGTTCATAAAAAGTACCTAATATTCAATTTTAAATTAAAGTCAGCAACACAATTCAGAAGTGTTTGCAGCTGAATTAAAAGCGGTAATATGCATGTTTGTGGGTTCAAAACGGAATTATTGTCTCCGCATAAAATATGTGGTAGCCGCGGAAACGGCCTTTTTTAGTTTAATTTCGATAGCTCGTTCAGTGCGTGACGCTTCTGGAACTGTTCTGGAACTGTGACGCTTGTGTCACTTCTGGAACCTAAAAATAAAAATTCACAATAAGAACATCAAGTCATGAGAGTATGCAAGCAAAGCAATGCAATATCACTCGCAGAGGCTGATACTACTACATAAGCTGCCGGTTTCACAAGATTAACATTGACTGTGACTCAGAATACACATTTCATTCATCGTACAACATAGATATTAAACTTTCCTAATAAATGGAAGCTTCCCATACTCATCACCTGAAGCAGATTCCATAGAGCTGCTTTTCTCCACTTGTGAGAGAAATTGAGCGCTCGGTGTTGGACAAAGCCGAATAGGGCTATTCTGTTGGAAAGCTGCCTCCTTTGCTCTCTCTGGCTCACAAAAATGACGGTGAGTGCATGCTGGGTTGCATGAGACCAGGAAGTTGGGAGAAACTTTATCTGTAAGAACATAGCAGTGAACTTTAAAAGTTAGAAGGATACCGTGGGTTGCTGGTGGGGCCTAAGGAGTTCTGGTACATCACTGCCGGCCGCGGTTCATACATGTTCCAACGCACATTTGTCGAATCGAATGGCTGAAACCCGCTGAAAGAACGCGGAAAAAGCGTACTGGTGTACATAGTTTTTGTTATATTGTTGAAAGTTTATCCCCGAATAGCGCAAGCGATATCTCGTGAGATGATCTGCGCTTTATTGTACGTGCTTCCATTCCGAGTTTATGTTTACAATGAGTCATCTAGATCTCGCGCGTTTCGACGGTGCTCAGTCTGATCTTACTCGAGCCACAGCACACCAGGAGCCACTTCCGGGCCTATTGCATCAATACACCAAACTTTTGGGGGGCCACATTCGAGATGAAGTGAAAAGGAATGCTTATCTGCTCATCCGGCACGTCGGTGGTGTTCATTTGCTCATGGAACAATGTGGGCACAGCATAGTGCTTTAGCCTCTTTTGTTTTGCGTACACTCCGATCCGGGATCGTAACAATAAGTCCGCCTGCACGTACTCATCGTCGGCAAAATGCGAGGCAAAGCGTGGCGAAAGTGCAATTCTTCTGCCACGACAGGAAGCCTGTCGGCGATTTCGTTTCGTTTTGCGTCCCTTTCCTTGAGCTCCTGAAATGAGAATTATGGGCTCACCCCAGCCGATTTTGGGGCAGTCAGGAACACCATGACGTGTTCCTGAACTCAACCATGTGTTCCAATTTCACCACTGAGCGAAACTCGCAGCACTTTCGAAAAAACAGGATGTTTGATACAGGTAACCATGCACGAGGCCATCTCCGAAGCAGACGACATGTCCGAGAGAAAATGGGGGAACGGCGTCCGCGCATTGTTACTGTTAGCTCCTGCGTCACAACGATGTCATCGGAGGTGTCGCTGATCGAAAAAGCTCGTTTGTTTAGTACCTTTCTCAACAGAGAGAATCCGCCGTGAAATCTATTTTCGGATGATGCCAAACATTATCGTAAGCATTTCCTACCCATGTCTCCGGATGCGATAGTCCTTTTAAGCGTACTGGGAATTTTCGTTGAGAACGCCTGGAGTACGCGCTGCGGGGGTCATGTGACGCGCGTTTTCTGCGGCCGACCATGATATTGCTCGCTCGCGTTTTACTTCTATGTTATAGATGTCCCCGGAGGGTCTGCCGTGGTCCGCCCTTAATAGCTGCCGATGTCTAACACGAATTCATTGCCAAACACACAAAGTGCATGTTTGTTGTTCAAACTCACTATGTACGGTCATCTCCACGGAGCATCTGTGTTGCATACAAAGCACTGCAAAAGCGTGTATCTTCGTGAGCCTACCGGGAACCCGAGATGGAAAAAATACGAGGGACTAGGGACGTCACATTCGGACGAAGTTCGGTCTCCTTACTTCTCCTTCGTGTTTCAAGTGCGCCATGTTGTAGTGTGTAGGACCAGTGATGGCGACCACTGGTCCATGCTCACGTCCTGTCGCCTACTCTATACATTCGGGAGCGTACATCGGCCCGCCGTTTTCTGGTAGACACTGGCGCCGGGGTGAGCGTCCTTCCCGCGCGTCGAATCGATCGCCGACAATCGCCCTTGTACCACCTCACCGCCGTCAAAGGCTCGAAGATCCCTTTCTACGAGCGGCGCTCTCTCACATTAAATCTGGGCCTCCGGCGTGTATTCTGTTGGGTTTTCCTGGTTGCCGACGTCACGCATCCCATCATGGCCGCCGATTTTCTCAACCACAACCACCTTTTGGTCGACATCCGCAATCCCAGGCTCATTGACCCCACCACGAACATGGTCGACTCCGGCATACGCTTCTCATTACCATAATTCGGCGTGGCTTTTTTCCAGGACGACAGCAACCCCATCCTTGCCATTCTCAAGGATTATCCACAGCTTATCCGTCCGCCCTATTGGTCCAAGCCCGAGTTGCACAACGCCGTCCACCACACAGAGACGAAAGGTCCTACTGTGTTCACGCGCCCGCGCAGACTACCTCTCGAGAAGCTAAATTTGGGGATTAAAGATTCCTGGCCGGATCCAGCCCACCAACGCTCTGCGATCAAAGCTCTTTTGACCTTTCTGGACACATGAAACTCCTCATTCATCATCTTAAAATAAAGTTGTTACTGTTGTTGTATTCCGTTCTAGTGCACACTGTAGTCGTAGTCACAAAAAGATCATTTATAGCTGCAAACCAGGTCATAGATTATGTGGGTAGTCTTATAATATCCCTTTGTTGTGCGAAGAATAGTTATATGCATAAAATCAATTTGTAGCTACAAACGAGAAAATAGTCATAACAGGTCAAGAAACATTCAGGTATCCTAAATTACCCCATGTAGTTCAAATAGTACACAGAGTCATAAAAAATCATATTGTTGTAAGCACGGGTTTAGTACAGCCTGTATATTAGTTTCATAATAAATTTTCCTTTAACAACAATGAAATAGTGAAAACAGGTTATAGATCATGCATGTTGATGATGATGGTGATTGGTAGGTTTCTGGCGCAGCGACAAGATCATGCATGTGCTCCCATACTATAGCATAGTAGTGCATTTACCAGCGCTAGTCAATTTATAGCTGCAAACGAGGAAATAGTCATAACTGGTCATGGACATTGCAGGTAGTCCCATATGTCGATGTACTGTACTAATGTACGCACGAAACTTGAGTTCGCCTCCGTAGTATGGAATGGATCATCGAACAGTTCTTCTGCTCAACTTGAATGTTTGCAGCGGCGTCTTGTGCGGGTCGTGTACGATAGATCTTTTAGGAGAAGTTGTTATTTTGACTATTTGTCAATATTGTCCAGGATCGGTGTGGGCACGCTGTATGGTAGGAGGTGTGTGCGTGACGCTGTCTTCCTATTTACAGTTATCAATGGTATGTTGTCTTGTCAGGAATTTTTATCTTCTTTGTCGTTCAAGGCTCCGCTTAGGCGTTCTCGACTGTTACTGCTCTTTTATCCGTTGATGCCGTCCATTATGTCCCCGTCGTCCAGGCTACAATTAAGATTTAACTCTTTACCGTACGATGTTGACCTTTTTGGTAGTGTTACCTTGTATAAGACTTCTCTTGTTGACTACTTAGAATATTGTCTTCCATGATGATTGGTGTTTTATTTTAAGTCCAACATTTTAAGGATTTTAGCTGTTATGTGCACTTTCTAAGAATAAAATAATAATAATAATAATAATAATAATAATAATAATATTACCAAACAATAGTGCATGCAGGAAGCCAGAAACAAGGAAATAGTCATAACAGGTCATACAGCACACGCATAGTCCTATACCATCCGACTGTGGTGCATAGAGTAATCTTGGTCATAGAAAAGTCAATTTATACCCATAAACAAGGCAATGGTCATATACATAGATACATACGTCTTTATTTCCATCAGAAAGATGGGAGGAGACGAGGCTAAAAGCTTCGTAGCTTCAGAGGTGCCTCGACTCCTCAGTAGCAGCAACTGCGAGGGCCATAGAGATTCAATGTAAATTCAAGACAGGAAAGATAACAGTAAAACCGGAAGGAGAAAAAATGAAAAAGTGGTAACACTGCATTAATCAATTAGACACAGAACACTGGTTACTACAATAAGGCACACCAACAGCAATACCGCACTGTAGCTTGAAAACAGAAAAGAAAAGCGTGCATCTTTTTATAAAGACAGCTGCACATATCAGGATGGCAAAAGCATTATCGGGATATTGCGTATGCGACACAATGCGACACAAAACAAACACATATCAAAAAAGGGTAATGATATTGCGGAACAAAAATTGTTTTAATTCACGAAAGTACATCGTAAATAAGTGGGTGTTATGAAGGCTTAGGTGATTTAAGAGACGTAAGATAGACGCCTCAAGTCTTTGACGTCCGTAATTTGTCCTAGAGAATGGTTCAGAGAACAGTTCACTGTTACGAAGAGTGTACTGTTTAATATTGTTGTGCACCAGTGCTTGCGTAAACAATTCACTGGGAAGGTTTAAAGATTGTTTGTATGTTAGTGCTAAGCCAAAGGGATACTGCTGGAAGATTGGTAAGACGTTATATTCCGGAAAAAGAGGCTGTGCGGGTGAGTCATACGGCGCCGCATCAATGAAACGGAGAGCCCTTTTTTGAAGAGTAAATAACGTTTGCAAAGACGTGTTGGTCGCCGACCCTCATACAAGATTACAGTAGGTTAAGCGCGAATGGAATAGTGCCTGATAAAGTAGAAGTTTGCACCATGGTGGGAGTAACGACTTTTATCTGTTGGGCGAACCGAGTGTCCGACTAATCTGAGAAGCGACATCAGAAATATGGTCGGACCACAAGAGATTACTATCAAATGTGACGCCCAAGGTTTCTGATAGAGATATGAGGCCATAAATCGTGCAGGTAGTCCCATACCATCCCAAAGTAGCGCATCGAGTAGTTTAGTCATAAAAAGTCAATTTATAGCCATAAACAAGGAAATAGTGTTATGAGGTCACAAATCGTGCAGGTAGTCCCATACTATCCCATAGTAGTGCAGAGAGTAGGGATAGTCATAAAAATCAATTTATAACCGTAAACAGGGAAATAGACATATCAGGTCATAAATCATGTAGGTAGTCCCATACCATCCCATAGTAGCGCATAGAGTAGGCATGGTCATAAAAAGTCAATTTATAGCCATAAACAAGGAAATAGTCATGTCAGGTCATAAACCATGCAGGTAGTCCCATACTATCCCATGGTAGTGCATAGATAGGCATATTCACGAAAAAGTCAATTTATGGCTGTAAAGGACGAAATTGTCAAAACGGGTCATAAATCGTGCAGGTAGTCCTATACCATCCCATAGTTGTGCGTAGAGTAGGCATATTGATAAAAAGTCAATTTGTAGCTGTAAACAAGGAAATATTCATAACAAGTCATAAATTATGCAGGGAGTCCCATACTATCACATAGTAGTGCACTGAGCAGGGGTAGTCACAAAAGTCAGTGTATGGCTGTAAACGAGGAAATAGTCACAATAGGTCATAAATCACACAGGTGGTCCAGCACTGTCGCATTGTAGTGAAAATAACCCGATAATTTAGGATTAAATTCCGTGGCATAAGGATTAAAATTGGTAGCACCAGGATTAAATTTAAGAGAACAAGGATTAAATCCCACGGTATAAGGATTAAAAGTGGCGGCATAAGAATTAAATTCAACGAAACAAGGATTAAAAGTGGCAGCATGGGGATTAAATCCCACGGTATAAGGATTAAATTCCGCGGTATAAGGATTAAATACGACGGGAAAACCTGTAGTGTGTACTACAACAATTTAAAAACTTACATTTGTATCAATCCGATGCAGAATACACTGGCACAACACATCTTATTCTTTCATCTTCTAGAATTCGCGCTCGGGCGGCGTATAGCCTGCTGGCCAATACTAGCCCATCTCAGCGTCGTCTGTTTATGTGCGTGTGTCATTGGACAATCACACATTTTTAGTTTGCAGACGGCGTCTACAAGAGAGTATTGGAATTCTCTCTTGATGGCCGCGACACAAAGCGTCTGTAGCAGAAAGCGGGAGGCGCACATTGCGCGGTCTTACCGCAACAGACTTCGCGACGTGGCGAGGTGCTTCCCGAGTATTGGAACCAGATTTAAGGTGGCGACACTTTCGATGTGTGAAGTGCGCACCTCATGCAGTTCCAGGAGCTCAAAGTTTTTGATTCCATGCCGGGAAGAACTATTTCTTTTTCTTTTTTTTATTAATTGGGCGTTTACGTCGCGAAGCAACTGCGATCATGAGAGACTCCACAGCGGTCGGTCTCTGGATTGCTTTTTCCCACCTGAGGGTTCTTTAACGTGCGATGAAAGCTCATCACACGCCACCCCGTATTTAAAGGGACGGTCTCGTACCCCCTGCCCCTCTCATAAAGTGTATCATCCAACTGCCCTTTGTTGAAAATGCAATACAGCAAATTTACCCGATAAAGCACGTCACGGTTATAAAATAACCGAACTAAATTGATAAAGAAGGCAGAGCATGCCGCGATCTGTGTTGGCGACAACCCGAACTGTTACGTCGCCCTGCGGGAAAGTCCGCGATAGGATACAGAAATCGTCTGCTTTTGTGCGCGCCAGTGCACCTGCATGAGCAGACGACTTTCAGAAGTGACTGGGGACCGCGACAACTCTTGTAGATTTTGTTTCAGTTCTCGTGCGAAAAACGCACATTCTAAGAAGTGCCCACATGGTGGTTTAGAACAACTATGTTAACCACCAGAGGTAAGTTAAAAAGTTGCAGAACAGCCCCACTCACAATCACATATCTGAAGTTGCAACCATCTGCGCGCATTACAGCTCCGACGAAAAATATATTACGCGCGCTGCCATTACACTCCCCGTTCCACACTGATCATGTTTCGAAATGAAGTGTCGCTGACGACGTACATGGAGAAGGAGTGCATGTACATTTAAAAAAACGCATTAAATACTGGGGGAAAGAAAACACGTGACTTAGCTTCTGCGTATCCCATTGTGTGCCACATTATCGGAAACCCCACAGTCAATACACGAGCTACATTCTCCGCTCGTGGAGATATATGTCTAAGTGTCCCCATTTGGAAATCAAGGGGATTTAAACACATCGTCCTTCTGCAGGTTCCGATTGCCATGGCAACGGCGACGTACCCGCAGGCTGACGTCATGCGTGACGTTGCATGAGAGTGAAGGGCATGTTCCGTCGTCTGCTATTACGGCACGTTACGACAAATTCCTCGAAAACGACTTGCTTATTCTGAATGGAACTTTGACGGTTGTATGTGTACAGTACTCGTGAAGACAGTTGCGGCAAAGTTTCGGAATCGCCCCGGCTCTACGAGACCGTCCCTTTAACGTCTGTCGCGGAAGACGGCGTGTCTAAGCAACTTGTAACCTGCCACCAAGTTGCGGAGAACTATTGCCACTTGCGACGTATTGACGAAGAACAGATGCAAGAAGTGGGGTCGACCTCAGGAGAACTCTGGCGACATTCGTCCGGAAAGTTTGTCTTAGAACACAGGGATGTCCTCTGATAGCAGAGCCAGGATTCGTACCTACCAGTCTTCAGCACGACGTTCTCCACCACGGACGAGCGGATGCTGCAAAGGGGCAACATTTCTTTCAGCAACTATAGCCAACCGGCCAGCCAACCGGCCCCTGAAACCTCCACCAACTTGAGTTGCTGGTATTTTGCCTATAGGCGAAATTGTCGCAACACCAACAGAAAAAGTAGGGCCGGTTCATGTTTACTTTTAATTTACTGTGTCGCAACACAGTAAATTTTTTAACGCCCTTCCCGGTGTGAAAACGGTGTACTATGGGGACAAACCCGAATTACACTTATACTACACCACTAAGCACCCGTGCTAGTGTAAAAGGGATGTAATGTACCAATGCACCCCGATCACACTTATGTTACACATCATGCTAAATTTTGGAACACTCATATCAGTGCAAAAGGGGTGTATGCCGCACAATGCTGAAAGCTCGTGTAGTTTTCTTTTTGATTGTGATAATGTTCGTAATATATATATACATAGATAACTTAGCACAGATGGACGCGAAAAAGATATAAACTACAAGTGATGAAGCGACTTGACAAGCCGTATAAGGATTAAAAATTCCTACTTTTATTACACTAAAAAATTTAATGGGAATTACTAGAAATATATTTACAGTCGTATTGTTAATTGTAGGACAACTGTAGTTACAGTTAGGGGTCGACGTTTCGGCAGTCAGCGCTGCCTTCAACACGACTAAACTTGAAAATAGGTAAGGAAGGTTTTACCCCTGGCTGAAAGGTTAACTGGTGCGGCTGACCACGAAATTAAAATGCATATGTGTATGTAATTAAATGGCTAACTATTGTGGGTGACTGTGAAATGAATATACGAAAAGAAAAAGTAGAAAGAACCAAAGACCATGAGCAGCTAGGAAAAAACAAGGGAAGTTTATTGCAGATTATGGGGGAAGTCGACGTTTCGAGGGCAGCAGCCTTCAACAGGGCTTGCAAATGGCGAAGGCAGGCTGCCGTTGCAGTGTCAAATTGCCCCCTTAATCTTTAATAAACCCCCCTCGTATTTTCTGTTTGTAATCTCGGATCCATTCTACCTTTTCCTTCGCACATATATATAATATGCTTATATAATACATACAAGTACATTTAAGCAGTGTTCATGCGAGAAGAGCGTACACGTGACATAATGAATGCTAAATCAAGCCTCCATAATAGGTTAAAGCGGAAGCGGAGCTTAGCTAGCTAAGCTCTTCTGAGCTCTTGGAGTGCACAGCTAAGCTCGAGACCAGCTCCCGTGGCATAGTGGTGAAGATGATCGCTTTTCACGCCGGTGTCACGGGTTCGAATCCTCTCACCGGCTGTGTTGTCTGAGGTTTTCCCTGGGTTTTCCGAAGACTTTCAAGACGAATGTCGGCACAGTTCCCCCTAAAGTCGGCCCAGGACGCACACTAACCCCCTGTCCCCCACTCCTTCCTGCTGTCCTCTCTTCATCTATCCACGTCTATACACCGCTCATAGCCACAGTTGCTTCGCGGCGCTAACACGGAAATAAAAAAAAAACTCTAAAGGCCCGTTCCGACATACAGCGCTTTGCTCCAGAGCACTGGGAAATAGCGCTGTTTTTCCCTCCTCTCCCGGCTGCCACTCGATAGAAAACAGCTCTTGGCGAAGTTGAGCTTCGGTGAACTTTCCCATCGCTGTATCCCAGCGATAGGTTCCCTGAACCAATGAGAACGCGGCGCCGCGTTCTCGTGACGGGGCTGCCTTTTTTTCCCGCTTCTTGTCGCCGTGACTGCACGAAGGCCTAGTTGCACGTTGCTGAGACAAGCGCTGCAAGTGCGAACGCCACAGTGGAAATACAGCGCTGTTTTGCAGTGCTGTGGTGCAGCGCTGTGGAGCAAAGCGCTGTATGTCGGAACGGACCTTAATACTCTAGATAGCTAAGATGCTCGCACTAGAAAATGTCCTTTTTTCCGAACCTGCCATTTTTGGGTCAATACACCCAATAAACACTAAACACTTTTGGGTGTAATATGTGACGCCCCTGTTACACCCGTCATTGGGGTGTAGCATTTACACCCATAAGGGTGTGTGTTATCTAACACTCATTTTAGACTCATAGGGGTGTATATAAATTTACTGTTAAGTTGTCGTGCGCCGGCCATTCAGCGAGAGGAGCAGTGCCACGTGATTACCGATGGCGTGACGTGATTTCGTTTCCTGCAGTACTGCCTGTCATGGATTCAGATCCTACACGCGTCACTGAGAAAAATAACCATCTTTTTGCCGCCCTCTGTGGCTCAGTCGGTCGAGTGTCCGTCTGCTGATCCCCAAGATTTTAGCTTCTTCCAAGATCTTTAACACAGAAGGCCTGTGACGCGAAAAGAGATCAATGTATAGATAAATCTAGAGATCAATGCGATAGATTTTACGGAAACATGAAGAGCATATAAAGAACTGATTACCGGGATGTCGTACTGTGATGTGCATGTCATTGCTGACCAACTTACATTTGGAAAGAGGCGAGAAACAAAGGGGCTTTTCGATGAATGTCTTATTTTAATTGTTCTTGTTCCTAGGAAACTCGAAGGTAGTGTTGTGCTTCTCTATTTGTATGTTCCAGCTTCAAAGCAACTACTTTCCAGGTAGTTCGCGTTAGGTCCAGGTAGTCTCACACTATCTCATAGTTAGTGCACGTAGTAGTCAAAGTCAAAAAGTTCATTTATAGGCGTAAACAAGGAAGTACTGATCACATGTTTTATATTATGCAGGTAGTCCCATACTACCCCACCACAGTGCATTGAGTAATCCTAGTCATAGAAAGTCAAATTATAGCGGCAAAGACGGAAATAGTCGATACAGTCCATAAATGATGCAGGCAGTCGCTTCACATCTCATTGTAGTGCATAGACCAGTAGCATAGCAGTGCGTGGCAGCAGTCACAAAAGTCAATTTATAGTTATAAACAAGAAAATAGTCATAACACCTCATACATCATGCAGGTAGTCCCATACGATCCCATGGCAGTGCATAGGGTAGGAACAGTCACAAAAAAGTCAATTTATGGGTGTAAACGAGGAAGTAGCCAAAACAGGCCGTAAATCATGCAGGCAGTCCCATACCATCGAATAGTAGTGCTTGGAGTAGCCATAGTCATAAAAAGTCAATTTATATTTATAAACAAGGAAATAGACAAAACAGGTCATAAATCATGCACGTAGTATCATAATATCGCATAGGAGTGCATTGAACAGTGATAGTCACAAAAAGGTAAATTTGTAGCCATAAACAAGGAAATAGTCATATCAGGTCATAAATCATGTATGTAGTCCATACCATTCCCACAGTAGCGCATAGAGTAGGTATAGTCGTAAAAAGTCAAGTTATAGCCATAAACAAGGAAATAGCCATATCAGGTCATAAACCATGTAGGTAGTCCCATACCATACCATAGTAGTGCATATAGTATGCATGGTCACAAAAAGTCATTTTATAGCCATAAACAAGGATATAGTCATATCAGGTCATCAGTCATGTAGGTAGACCCATACTATCCCATTGTAGTGCATAGAGTAGCCATAGTCATAAAAAGTCAATTTATACCCATAAACGAGGAAATAGTCATACCAGTTCATAAACCCTGCAGGTAGTCCCATACTATCCCATGGTAGTGCATAGAGTAGGCATATTAGTCAGTTTATGGCTGTAAAGGACGAAATAGTCAAAACGGGTCATAAATCGTGCAGGTAGTCCTATACCATCTCATAGTAGTGCATAGAGTAGGCATAGTCATAAAAAGTCAATTTGTAGCCGTAAACAAGGAAATGCTCATAACAAGTCATAAATTATGCAGGTAGTCCCATACTATCACATAGTAGTGCACTGAGCAGGGGCAGCCAAAAAAGTCAGTGTATTGCTGTAAACGAGGAAAAGTCAAAATAGGTCATAGATCATACAAGTAGTCCCTCATTGTCGCATTGTAGTGAAAAGAGTAGTGAAAAGATCACTCAAGAATTTAGGATTAAATTCCACGGCATAAGGATTAAAATTGGTTGCACCAGGATTAAATTTAACAGAACAAGCATTAAATCCCACGGCATAAGGATTAAAAGTGGCGGCATAAGGATTAAATCCAGGGAAACAAGGATTAAATCCAGGGAACAAGGATTAAAAGTGGCTGCATGAGGATTAAATTCCACGGTATAAGGATTAAATTCCGCTGTATCAGGATTAAATACAACGGGAAAACCTGTAGTTGCGAAGATATCGCTGGCGCTGCACAAGTGACGCTAGAATGATTGCTCCAAGAGGGCGTGTTCGAATACTCATCGATGAAGTCACACCTATGGCGCATACAAAGACGGCAACTGCCTTGATCTCGTCGCATGCATTTGTAAAGTCAGTCAGCGTCCGATTATTTTTACATTACTGTGAAACCGAGACGTAATGTGGAGACTTATCTATCTTATAAGCTACAGTTCTGCTGCAGTAACGACTTGAAAACTACTGCAAAGACACTGCTGGAATAAATTTTGCATAAGGCAGTCGCACGTCGCTCAGGATCAAATAGACTTTCTCTTCCTGCGATAATGTGACTCTTCTCCATCTACTCACTCGCAGATGCTTCAGCCAACCCGCACGAATTGAACGAGGATATCCACGTGGCTAAACACCGACGGTTGTACCCGGACACTGGTACGTTAATTCTTCCTGTTCTTCTTTTTTCATTTGTACGCAACTTCATCATTTCCTGAACTGAAATCTGTTTGGGACAAGAGAGAAACTGATGTTCTGAGGCTGGAACAAACATGGAAGGGACAGATGCGGGTTCGATCCCTACAGCTGGCAACCTTTTCAGTGACTTTCATCTTTCATCTTTCATCTGTCATCTGTTCGGGAGTTTGCCAGCGACCAACAGGGTGGACAATCGCTCTTGACAATGAAGCACCTCTTTAATTTTCACGAAAACAAAGATAGGAGAGAAAGACGAGAGTGTTAATGGACCATCTTACAATTGGGACTGCAATGTAATCTCCAGTTCCGCTGAATGTGATTGTTGACTTCTCTCCTCAATTACAGGCAGGAGGACACACCTCGAACTTTAAGTGTTGGAGGAACGCTGTGACCTTTCAAATTAGAATCAGTGGCGCTTCGCAGGGCGTATTGAGGTTTTAGAGCTAACGAAGGGCTAACACGAAGTTATGTCTGCGTCTGAATGCATTATACGCGTGTGACAAGAGCTCTGTCAAGAACTAGACAGAGATGACACATAATCAGCCATGTATTAGCGGTAGCTGACGCAGTGTTATAGTATCTCTCTCTCTTCGGAGCGTGTCGTGGAATATCCGAGAATTAGGGTCGCGCAGAATAGTAAGCGGCGGCTTCTCTTAAAAACCTCACTCTCCCTCGGCTCTTGGAATGTCACTTCTGGGTTGGCGGTGGACGTATACGTACAGCCAGGCACGTAAAAAAGCGCTCCCATAACATGACCATGTCACAAGTCCGACAAATGACTGAAAATCACGATATTTTCCAACAATTATTCACTGCGTATTGACTATGACAAAGAAATTCGTTTATTTAATACGTAGGGTTCCTCGTTTTCGGCATTTGTTCTTATGAAGATTCGTCGGACATTTTTCGGTATTTCTGAGTTTTATCAATCTCGGAAATTTCCGGCATTTTAAGACGTTTGTGCTAAAAATAGGTGCCACAGTTAGCGGATATTTCGGTAAATACTGTGTGGAATACAGTTAAATGTTGAAATGAAACCCACTTTCATATGACAAGCTCTTAAAAATGAACTTGAACTAGAAAAATGAACACCGCATAGCAGGCCCTAGCCAACAATTTGTTGAAAGCGGGAGGCGTACACCTTTTTTATGACGATTATGAACAGCATAAGAGCAGTAATAGGTATGGTGCAGTTAGCCCGTAGCAACGGCCCCCCACGCCCTTAGCAACGGCCAGGTGCGTCTGGGCCGATTTCACTCGCATATTTTTTGCCGCGCGTGGGGGGCGGCGCGATGGTGGAGGCGCTTATCGGCGGGCGGCGCGTGTGCGGAGCATAGGTCGGCGAATTCATTCATGATGGCCTTCACCGACTTCATTCACCATCACCTCATAGAGAATGATGTGATGTTGAATGAAGGGCATGATGTGATGTGAAGTTGAAGTTGAATGAACGGCATGATGTGAAGTGAAGTTGAAGTTGAAGTTGAATGAAGGGCTATGATGTGATGTGAAGTTGATGTTGAAGTTGAATGAAGGGCTATGATGGGGATTTGAAGTTGAAGTCCGCGTGATGGGTTTTGAAGTTGAAGTCTGTGTGATGGGATTTGAAGTTGAAGTCCGCGTTATGTGTTTTGAAGTTGAAGTCAGTGTGGTTGGATTTGAAGTTGAAGTCCGCGTGATAGGTTTTGAAGTTGAAGCCCGCGTGATGGGTTTTGAAGTTGAAGTCTGTGTGATGGGATTTGAAGTTGAAGTCCGCGTGATGTGTTTTGAAGTTGAAGTCCGCGTGATGTGTTTTGAAGTTGAAGTCCGCGTGATGGGTTTTGAAGTTGAAGTCAGTGTGGTGGGATTTGAAGTTGAAGTCAGCGGGATTGGTTTTGAAGTTGAAGTCAGCGCGTGTGGGTTTGGAAGAGTCCGTGTGTTGGGTTTTGAAGTCAGCGCGATGGTTTTTAAGGGGAAGTCAGCGGGATGGGTTTTGAAGCTGAAGTCTGCGCGATGAATTTTGAAGATGACGGATAGGTTTCGAAGTCCTCATAATAGCTTTTGAAGCCGACAATGTTTAGTCGATGTATGACGTTCACGTGTCGTGACTGTTACTTGTGCGAACACGTGCGGAGTGAATGGCAAATGTGTATTGGAGTGCACCGAGCGAACATAAACGCTTCGCGTTTCGTGTCTGGTGTGGGCGTATGGGCCTAACACTGCAGATGCCTGGCGGGCTTCCTCCCCCCCCCCCTTTGTTGTGTATCGGCGGTCGCAGGGAGGGAAAGTGTTTGGAACGCGTTACTCTCTGGCGTAGTGGGGCGCGAAGGGCAATGTCATGTAGGCGGAGGCAACTGTATGTTGCGAATGTGAGCGGTAGATTAGATCAAGATGCGATTTGGCGTTCTGCGGTCGCGCGGTCTGCCTGTTGCGGTTGTTCAGTTTGACTCATTTGCTCGCCTACAGCTATAATGTGCGTATATATGTATATTGGACGGGTTTGGATTTGAGCCACAACCTTCGGTCGCGTACGCGCGTTTTACTAGACGACAGTAGATTGCTGTCGTGCTGACGAAGTGTGCTTTATTAGGCTTATTTTGTGTCTTCTTAGATTGCTTATTTTTCTTTTGTGTGATTGGGATCCAAATAGGACAAGATCGGGCTGGCATTGTTTTTGTGGACGTCTTTTATTTTAAATGTAATACACAGAGGTTACTATAGGTCTCTTATTTATCTGAGGTGCGTAGGTCATGTTTTGGGAAATTATGTGTTCGGCACGCATGTAGCATCCATCGGACACAAGTGTTCCATCAGAGCACGCAGCTGCTATTTCTTAGATATTCATCGCCAATAAAGTACATTTCAGCAGAGGCGGGGAAGTTAATTACCACCCAAAAGTTGCTAGTTACGAGTTACGTCACTAAGCTAAATATTTAATGAAGTTACAACCTTCAAGTTATCAAAATGAAATTAAGTGAGAAATGAAAGTTTTTGCTACCATGCCGAAATTAAGTTGGGAGCGGAGTTCCGAATATACCTTGTCAATTGGGCACAAAGTGAGAATTGGAATTCCAAGTTCTGCGAGTTCCCATTTTCCGCGCACATTTCATAGAACCTTGCCAGTGGCCTTATCACCTTCCCCGTAAAAAACTGCACTCCACGCGCTCCAAACGAACGCTCTGCTGCGACCTAACTCAGAAGCACGTCGGAATTGCGTTTGCGTACATCCAGTACATCGCGCTGCAACAAGGCGGAGCAGACAGGATGCTGGCGCCGCGCACGTGGAAGAGGCGGGGTCACTGTCGTCGGATTTTTCAGCAGCAAAATAAAAAGAAAGGAGCCCGCGTTGTGAGTTCTGCCTGCTTGGACGTGAAGCGAAATAGAAATTTCTAACTTTGCTCATGATACTTTTGCGAAGTTACCTCAAAAGTGACTAACACTATGCAGTCAAGTGATTATGATGAGAGGTTGTTTCAAACATCAAATAAAAACAGGTTAGAGTTGGAATTGTTATAAACTGTGTCGACACATATTTATTTAGAGATTGTGAGAGACGAAAAGAAACTGTTTCACGGACTGCAAGTTGGTGGTCTCCCGGGCTCCTTGCAGTCTTCACTTCAATTTGCGCCTCACATTCTGTATCTATTACATGTGTCCAAACGCCTCGGTCGTTAAGAATTCACTTAGTGTTCGTCCGTATATACCCTCCTCGGAGGAAAAAGAATACAATGGGTTACACTTTTCCGAGGACAGATTCTCAGTTTTTGGTGTCAGTGATTTATCCAGACCATGATACATCTCTGTGACACCCCCCACCCCAAAGAAAAAAGTTTGTCGACACCCCCTGCAAAAAAGGGGGCTTGCCGTTTCAGCTGTAATGACATGTCGGTAATTATACGTGTAAAGCTGTTATCAAGTAGCGGCAATAATGACCACGCCCCCTGCTTGGGATTCCAGATGAACCACTGCAGTGGTGTATTGCATGAAAGAATTAGAGTAAAAACATATGTCCAGCGAAGGTGATTACAGGTCGCTGAATTCGCTCATGACGGCTATTTCCAGTGTGAGTAAGCATCATGTCACAAGAACCCATGTAATACTGAGTGGCTGGCCACGATGTATTCCGATGCCGAAGCTAATACCCCCGCGTCACGAGTGAAAAATGACGCGGCGGAAAAGCCAGACGTACGAAGCCACATGATCGTGCAATGTACTGGCAGACACGGCGATCGTACGAAGTCATACGAACGTTCAATGTGCCGGCAGGCAAGGATATCGTACGAAGCCACATGAACCTGCAATGTGCTATGCGCTCACTTAGCTGTCAACAACGGGCGCAACATTGTGCAACAACCCTACCGCGTAAGCAACATACCTCCCGCCGCCGTTCACATGCGACAGCGGAGGTCAAACGTTGCATCCCTCCCTTTCCTCCTTTCTTGGTGCACCGTGCTTCCAAGCCCAACCCAGAACAAGGCGACCGCACCCTCCAAACAGCATACCCCTCCTCCGCTTACGCTTTCGCCGCCACTACCAGGAAATCCACGCTAACAGGGGCGAGGAAGAGACGCCAACGCCGTAATCCTCCAGCAGCGAGCAGCCGGGCGCACCAACGTAGACCTTCGTTGGTATTCAACTTCAAAACCCCATCAGCGGTCACCCGAAGCCACATAAACGCGCAATGTGCTATGCGCTCACTTATCTGTCAACAACGGGCGCAATATTGTGCAACAACCCTACCACGCAAGCAATACATCTTCCGCAGTTCACATGCGACAGCGGAGGTCGAACGTGGCATCCTTCCCTTTCCTCCTTCATTGGTAAACCCTGCTTCCAAGTCCAACCGAGTGCAGGCAGACCGCACCCTCCAAGCAGCATACCACTACCAGGAAACCCACGCAAACACAGGCGAGCAGGACGCTAGCGTCGTAATCCCGCAGCCGGGCACAACCCAAGTAGGCCTTTCTTGGAGTTCAACTCCAAAAACCCCACCACCGACTTCAGCACCCATCATAGGAATTCAACTTCATAACCCCATCACAAACTTCAACTTCAAAATCCATCACCGACTTCAGAACCCATCATAGGAATTCAACTTCAAAGCCCCATCACAAACTTCAACTTCAAAATCCATCACCGACTTCAGAACCCATCATAGGAATTCAACTTCAAAACCCCATCACAGACTTCAACTTCAAAATCCATCACTGACTTCAGAACCCATCATACGAATTCAACTTCAAAGCCCCATCACAAACTTCAACTTCAAAGTCCATCACCGACTTCAGAACCCATCATAGGAATTCAACTTCAAAACCGCGATGGGATTTGAAGTTGAATTCTGATGATGGGTTCTGAAGTTGAATGATGGGTTATGATGTGATGGATTCTGAAGTTGAAGTTGAATGATGTGATGTGATGGATTCTGAAGTTGAAGTTGAATGATGTGATGTGATGTGATGGGTTCTGAAGTTGAAGTCGAATGATGGGTTATGATGTGATGAATTCTGAAGTTGAAGTTGAATGATGGGTTATGAAGTGATGAATTCTGAGGTTGAAGTTGAGTTACGGGCTCGTGATGTGATGGTTTATGACGGTGATGTGATGTGATGGGCTTTGCGGAAAACTGACCATGATGTGATGTTGAATGAATTCTTAGCAAAATGCCGACCTATGGTGCGGAGGGTTGTCCGCGCGCTTACCGGAGGTGGGAGGGCTGCGCGTGCGCTTACCCTCGCACATTTTTCAGCTTGGGCCGACTTCTTTCGCCGTTTTTCCACCTGGGCCAACTTCCCTCACAATTTTTTCCCGTTACAACAGGTGTGCGGTGGGCGGTTTGCATGCAAGTATAGGCATGCAAAGGATAGCCATACACAAAAGTACAAGTGAAAATATATTTATTAATGTCAACAGTGCCAAGAATTATAGTGTGACTCTGTGCGGAGGAGAAAAAACCAGCCCAAAACCTGAAGCAGAAGAAACACAATACAATACACGTAACAAAGAATATACTTATTAGAGGCACGATACAATAGCATTAAATAGGTATCATAGATCAAACACAAACTTTTTTATTAACGGTAATAATACACACAACATTTGAATCAATCTGAATTAAAATGGAGTAGCACTTTTAATCAAAGGTATTCTTAATCATTACAACTACAATCTAAGTTCGAGCACAATATGGCATCTAAGTTGAATATTGCAACATGACACAAATTGAATTAATCAGTTTATTTTAATATAGAACCAAACCGACATATCCTCCAACATGTAGGGAAATAATAGCTACACAATACCATATCAAAACGAGAAACGGACACCACATTTAGTCAAAGAGGATATTCTTAATCAATATGATTACAATGAAAATTACAAGCTGTATTATAAAAAGTATAATATTCCTATACGTGAGAACCATCATTCCAATAGCGGGAACTCCTGATAGCTGTATGTAATTAACTGTGAACAGCAAAGACCCTGGAAGACCATGGGACACGAACGACAAGAACGACACGAACACAAGAGGAAACAAAATATATAACACCACATTTAATAAAAGAAGGTACTCTTAATCGAAACAACAGAGGAGGAGAATAATCTATCATTTTAACTACCATAAAATCATTCTCGTGACATAATCTAATCAAACACTATACAATTTTCATTCTAAGTTTTCAAACCTTACTTTGTTTTATGAATCCAACACACACAAAAAATAGTTATGTTAAAAATGATGATGGTGGTGGTGGTGGTGATGTTAAAAGGGCTTGCCGTTGTCGGCCTCACGTATGTGGGCAACGTCACGACTGACGCCCTGGGGAAATGTGCGTCCTGGGCCCTGTTAAAAATGAACTTCACTCCTAGCCAGGCTCCTAGCCAACAACCAGCGAATGCTATCTGCCCTGATTTGTTGAAGAGGGGTGCCGATAGATGTATGTAATTAATTGTGAGCAGCAGAGACCCTGGAAGACCACGGAACACGAACGACAAGAACGACACGAACACAAGAGGAAATAAAATCTATACCACTACAAACAAGATGTTCTTAATTAATTTGATTACAATCAAAATTACGAGTTGTATTATAAGAAGTCAAATATTCCTATACGTGAGAACCATCATTGCAATAGTGTGAATATCTGTCATAACATTTCGAGCGCAATAGGGAATCTAAGTTTCATATTCCAACATTACACAACTTTTAATTAACCAATTTCTTATTAAGTGAACAGCATAGACGTAAGGAAATAACGAGAAACAACACAATCAACAGCTACAATTAATAGAGAGCAAAACCTGTGCACCATCCAACACATAGGAAAATAATAGCTAATCAATCTATCAAAAGGAGAAATATTACAAATTTAACACTCTAGCACAGACTTAACACTGAAGAACAGAGGAACACTCTAAGCGGCGCCACGTAAACAACAACAGAGGAAAATAATCTATCATTGAACCATCATAAAATCATCTTCGTGACTTAACCTAATCAAACAATATAGAATTTTCATTACTAACTCTACGAACCTTGATGGAGGTATCCAAGACGTAGAAAGTGTACACTGTTTTCATCTCGGTTTTCACTCTTTTCCTCAAAGCCGGGAGACTGTATGTCTCTATCTATACGACCAAAACGAAGCGACTGCGCATGCTTTATCACTCAAAGGGTTGGGGCTAAAATCCTTCTTCCAGCAAACAGGGCACTCTCAAGGTCAGATAAGATGGTACAAAGGCGATATATTTTATTGTACATCGCAAATAGATGTCGGCATTATTCGCAGGGATCACTATCTTTTCACATCCTCTCCTTGAAGCGGAAGTCTTTTGTTAAAGTGGATCACAAGTCGGCTAGGTTTCTACATAGCCGATATTTTATTGAACATGTGGATAGAGAGAGTCCAAAGTATTTCACGATAGAAGTAATACTCAATCAAAAAACGAGAAACAAATTTAATGACATCATTTCTGTGATAGCTTGAAATTCTATATAGAGGAACCACTCAGAAATATCAAATGTGAAATACAACTCAGAAACATGAGGCATTTCCATCATAGAGATTATTTTTACTAATGTCAGTCGAGTGAACAATTCAAACAAATGCGACACAATTAATACCTCATGCATACATAATGCACGACTCATAGAATATCGATCGAGTGAACACCTGAAACAAAGACAAAACAATAATTAATTCAGACAAATCATTTCTAAGCAGGCAGCGTCAATACACCACAGAATCTGTATAGAAACTTGTCATTTTCAATGAATAAACATAATCAACTAGTGGATTCAAGCGATAAAGTGTGATGAAAGCCGACGACCCCCAGCACCAACATCAAGTTAGGGAGGGACGGGCTCTAGTGTGGCCTTTGTACACAGCAGAGACATTGAAAGCACTCGTTTTTTCTTGCTCATCATATCGTTCTAAATCAATTTCCATAATTCTCACGGCAGGTGGATATTAATAACATTATGAACTAGATCATACATTTCTGAACAATAAAATGAGCATAGATATGCTTTTGTGTAGAGGTACACTCGGAAACAGAGGAGACAATTGCTCTACATTGAAGAGATGGAAATATTTTGTGCTCGCTACCATAGGTCATGGGAAGATGTGATAAAAAACTGCTTCGAAAAGGAAGAGCCGCGAAACGATTCCATTATAGCTGCATTTCAATACGTGCGAGACATGGTCGTATTCGGAGATATGGTCCAAATTACGGAATTGAAGGTGCAAGAACTTGTATGCCGAATCTACAATACTTATCAAAATATCTGCACATCAACGTCGGAAGGGCCACTGGAATTAATGGCGGAGTTTCTGAGGTTTGCTAACGAAGAATTGAAATACACTAAACCACATGTAATTGTAATCATTGCAATGGGCATTGCACTCATCAAGAAAGCAGTGAGATCAAATTATCATATACAAGCGGTCTAAATAGCACGATTCATTACGGATTTGTTGAAATTACACATACCTAAGATGGAAGCTACATTATTTTCTTCTACCAGTTCTTGCAACGATGTCGAATGAGCAGAAGTTCAATATTGTCGTGCAAGGTCTGATGTAGCATCACTTAGTGAAACTCAACGAACATATCAACTGCGGTGGACCACCGGACTATATTCGTCTAATACTCTCTTGTACGCCATTCAATAATCTTCATACAAAGAAAGGAAACATCAATAAGAGATTGTGCAAGTTCGTCGCAACAAAGTGCAAGTTGCTGAATCGATACAAATACGGCGACAACGTATCGATTGCATTAATCAATGCTGGATTCAAGCGACCAATAATAAGACATCATTAAATAATGCATTCCTGAGTCATCAATCAAGACAACAAACGAAAACTTCAGAGTTTGGAATAGGGCAATTGTAATTTACGGAAATAAACTAGTGTAAACTGAAATAATAAATCAAATATTTTTCATCAATATAATGAATTCTACGCATCGCAACGAAAACAGCTCATATTTGGCATGGCTAGATTGAACACAATGATTGCTGAGGAAACGAATATTCCACACTATGCGCAATAATTCTAATATGGAATCAGAGCTAAACATCAATTAGGTTTTACCCGACTGTACTTTGTACAACTTCCACATCCGTGGAATAGAATTCCCGGAGAAGGATCGGTCATGGAAATTTGAGGCATCATACATCAATCTTTCATTACAAAAAGGATCATCAATCTTTTGTGAAAACTTATCACATTTTATGAATTAAATTTCACAGTGCATGTACATTTCTCAAACAATTGGACTAGCCCAGACGTATTAAAAGACGAAGAAAAGGCGTCTTTGACAAGCACCCCGATTGGAGTGCAGAATAGATATTTTCGTCAACGCAGTTGTCCGTACGTATGACTGGATAGGAAAAAGGAGCCGTCGAAATAAGGCAAGATAACTGATTGCGGCGGGATAAGTCAAAGCGTTCGCGACACAGTGTCATCAACTTTTACAATTGCATTCGGGTTCAGTGCCTGCGAGATAAAACGAAGTCTTGACCCTTTCTACGAGTTGTACGCACAACTTTTTAAATCCATATCTTTAAGAAAATGCAAGAAATAGCGCGCAGTTTTGACGTCGAAAATTTAAAGAAGAAAATGATCTTTAGTGTGGAGTTTGCGTTTTATCAAGTTATGAGCTAAAAATTTCTAAAATTAAAGTATTGCCTTTCATTTGTAGTGCCCGGATGCTATGACACTAAAATAAGGTGATAGTTTTTCAGTATGGGGCTACGGGAAACCTCGAGTATATTTTGTGAATTGCATCTACGTTTATGTGGCACCTGTGCTGATCTGCTTATTATAATTAAGATAACGTATCTTCCATTGCGTTTATACATAATGCTTATCTTCATTCGCCTGCACATCATGCTTGTAAAATCTTCCATTTGCATCGCAGCGGTTGATAATAGATTCGCTTTTCACGAAGACTTCGTATTATCTCGCAGGCACTGAACCAGAATGCAATTGTAAAAGTTGATTACACTGTGTCGCGAACGGTTTGACTTATCCCGCCGCAATCGGCTATCTTGCCTGATTTCCCGTTTTGCCGTATCTTGGACAGCTCGTTTTTCCTATCCAGACACACAAATGGATAACTGTGTTGACGAAAATATTTATTCCGCGCTCCAATCGGGTTGCTTGTCAAAGACGCCTTTTCTTCTTCTTTTCCTACTTCTGGGCTAGTCCAACTGTTTGAGAAATATACATGCACTGTGGAATTTAATTCATGAAATGTGATAAGTTTTCACAAAAGACTGATGATCCTTTTTTTTTATTGACGTATCATGCCTCAAATTTCAATGACCGATCCTTCTCCGGCAATTCTATCCGACTATTCTCTAGAGAGCTGGCCTGAGATTTTCCCTCTCCCTCGCGTGCCCCGCCCACCCGGAGCGCGCCAATGGGAGGACGCGTGAGCGGCGTCGGCTGAGTGCCATCTGGGGGCAGAGGTTCGAACGTAGACGGGGACGTGGTTTTGGCGATGCTACATCCACTGGGTCGTTCCATCCACCACGGCCCTGAGTTGGCCCGTGAGATGGCGCTGCTCGATCTGTGAACCTAGGGACGCGCGTTCCTTGGGACCGCGAAAATGGTCGGCGATAAGTACTGAGTCATGGTCCCATTTCTGTCTCTCTTTCACTTTTTGTTCTTCTTTTTCTGTTTTTGTGGAATGAATTGACGGATTTTGACGGCTCCTGTGTTCACTTGTTTTTGCTTTTAATAAACGTTTCAATATCGGCGTCCTTGAGCGATGCCCGCGCTTGTTTGTTTGTTTGTTTTTGCTCTTAATGAACGTTTTATGATGGCTTGTTTTTGTTTTTAAACGTTTTATGATAGGCGTCCTTGAGCGATGCCCGCGTTTGTTTGTTTGTTTCTGCTTTTAATGAACGTTTTACGATGGCATGATTCATTGCCTGTTAGGCGCGGACTTCGAATGGCGCGTTTGCGGCGTCCTTGATGATGCCCGCGTTTGTTTGTTATATTAAATATATGGAACACGCGTTGTTAGAGTGATCTTGATAAGACGTCCGCGGAAGCGTTGCGCCGGTGTTTGGGTGATAGTAGGGCGTTCTTTGGCGTGTGTGTGTGCCTTCCCTTTTATTGAGCCTGTCATGCGATTCGTGTGCGATGCGCTGTGGACCGGGACACGGCCGGTGAGAGGTATACCCCGTTTTTGTTTCTTTGTCGTTTCGCGGGACAATGCGTCATTATGGACTGTTTCCCTGTGCGTTTTTTTTTCTCTGCTTCATACCCCCTTTTTGCTTCACTGCGTCATGCGACACGTGTTGTTACGAAAGGAATTTGATGAGATGCCAAGCCCGTGCCGTTTTTGTGCGTATGTTTAGATAATGCCGGCAGAAGACCCTGGTTCTTTTCCCCCTTTTACTGAACATGATGCCACACATGTTGTTACAGAAGGACTTTGACGAGACGCCCAGGCCGTTTTTGTGCGTATGTTTGGTAATGCTAGCTAACGACGAAAGAAGACTACTTTTTTGATGCAGTATGGGAGTTGCCTCAGGACAGAAGCCGCCGATATTTCGAACAGAGACTGTTCTTTTTGTGTGTGCCGGTGTGCCCATACTTGTACCGTGTACTTGTAGGTAGTATTCGCCGTTGAACTCGAAGTAGTTCAGTTTAAGGACCAAGTCCATTAGAGTGAGTATGGTTTCCGTGTCTTTTCTGGTGTTTGTTGTAGAAAGTGTATTGCAGAGGGCTGTGATTCCGTCATTGTGTGGGATGGTAGCGTACAGTGATGTCACATCCACCGTGGCTCTTATTGTGTCCCTACCAAATGTACGAGTGTTGTTTATATCTCTGATTATTCTGAGGAGGTGGGGTGTGTCTTGTGCATGCGATGGCAGTGTTGTCGGAATATGGTTTAAATAGTGGTCCAGGAATTTCGAGAGTCTTTCTGTTGGTGTGTTGTTATTAGATACAATTGGCCTGCCGGGGATGTCAGCCGTATAGAGCTCGTTGGCGTGTACCTTGTGGATTTTGGGCAGTAAAGAGAAACGACCTGCGCCTGTGTTTGATGGGGTGAGATATCTGAGGTCATCACGTGTGATGAGCTTTCGTTCGTGGAGGTCCTGTATGGTATTGGTTATTAGCGCCGTGTACTCCTTTGTTGGGTCATGGTCCAGTTTGAGGTAGTGTTGCGTATTGTTGAGTTGCCTATTAGCTTCAGAAATATATTTATCTGTGGTCCAGATGACGATACTCACACCCTTATCTGCGGGCTTGATAATGGCATCTCTGTCTGCTAGCGCTTTGATGATGTCACGCTGTGTTTTAGTACTCCCTCCTACATCTCTACCGGTTCGCTGGATTTCTACCCATCTACGTTCGCTACTGACGATCCGATGGCCTCAGGAGGTAAGCAACCCGTCCTCTCTTTCTCACGTGTAACAGCTATCCCCTAGGAGTGCGACAAGTACATACACCAACACATCCCGCACGGAGAGCACGGACCTCACATACACTTCTCAAGCGGCGCAAGAATACGAGACATCATGACACATGTAACCGCCGCCCCACCGAACATCACGCACTTCATACTCCACGTAGGGACCAACGACATCGCACTGTCGACAGCACAACATGTCATCCAGGAATTCGAAGCACTAGTTTCCTTCATCACAAACAACAGACCAGGCGCTGAAATAGTACTGACAACGATACTTCCCCAAGGACAGAACAAACACCGAGCATACATATACCAGGACACATGGCTACACGAGTTCAACAGGAAGGCGCACGCTGTCAACAACCACCTCACCCTATTAAAAAAATCACAGAATCCAATATGATCCATGTATGAGGTTTAATGTTACTCCATTGGGTCCCACATAGCATGTATGATGTTATATGTGATGCCTCGGCAGACCCCAATATGTTTCTATGGGCTCTCAACTAACTCTAGCGGGTCACAAAGCCATGAATGTCGGACCTCACTGAGGACCACAATCGGTCTCCAGGGACCCAACAACAGAGCATTCGGGATGTCATACTGACCACATAAGTAAACAGACCCTGAAGTTTTCTGGTTTTATTTTTTTTTTCAAACTCGGCGGTAGAAATCGGGTCAATCACTAGATATGGAAAATTCATGCAAATTCGGGCAGAAAAAATACCATCTGACTGAATTCGGGAAGAAATCGGGATCTACCGTAGAACAAACGTTCGTTGTACCGTTGAGTGCCAGAAGCAGGGTCAACCGTGTATCTTGTGAACAATTAGTATGTCATTGCCTTGAAGGGGCTAGCTTAGGTGCAGTTTTGCGGGTAGAAATCGGGTTTCGCCCTAAATCGGTGAACCTCGATTCGTTGGTGTCAAGCACGTCTGCTCATCCCACTGTCGCTCGCGTGCTCCACTTTGTGACCCGGTAACGACAGAGCATTGTAGGAGTCGACGTCGCTTACTCCGCAGTGTCTCGTACGGCACTACAAAGGGTCGGTCGGGCTCCAGATACCTTTTTCGTGTATTGAAGCTATCCATTTCCACATTTCTGAACTGCGGCCTTGCAGGACTCCACGATCGAGCAGCACGGGCCCATCACAATGGAACGGAAATCCGTCCGTGATTTGAGATCTTGAAATAGTGCGTATCTTTTAGGTGAGGAATACAAAAGCATATGATGCAATTACTGCACTTAAATGTCGCGAATTTACTTGTTAAGCCGTGTGAAAAGACATGAAAATGAAACCTTCTTTAAGTTATAATCGTTAAGCCAAAATCCAACATTCATCCGGGTCGGATCCGAGGCCAGCCAGAGCCAGAGTCCTGTATGGAGCAGCGGCGGGCGGCGGTTAGACGTTAGACGCAGGAGACGTTCGGAGGCTTTCTGTGACCGTGATCTTCGCACTCAGGTTATTTCTGCGTTGCCTTCGACATCCCCATTTTCAACGATTTGTTCAGTGAACAATGTCTATGCCACCTAGCACCGCAGTGTCCCCGTGGTACGCGTACGTCCGCTTTATAAGTGACCGAAAGCGTCAGGTCGTCCGCGTCCGAGATATCAAAACTTCTACCTGGAACACTTGCGCGATTTTGACAAGACACGGCCGTACTCCGTAAAATGGACCTTACAAAAGAATCCAGACGAGAATGGGCACTACCAAGCTCAAATCCTGGGCCTCGCGGGTAACGTTTTATTCTTGTATGGTGAAAGTTCACGGAGTTGAAACTAGCATTTGTTCATATTTTCTTTGCGCAGAAACGAAAGAAGACGCAGAAGCGCTCGATTTCTGTGCCACCACCACGAATGGGAAGCCAACTGGGTGTTGCCGAGGAAATATCGGATGATGAAATCGAACGCACTGGAACGCAACAGGCGAGTGGTTAGTTTAGCTTCGCATGGAGCACCAAATGGAGCCAAAATGAGTTGCCTCAATTTGAAAGTCCTCATGTCCTGTAACATGCACAGTTGTTTCAATTATGCCATGCTTATCAACCATATGTTACAGCACGTGAAAACTGGGCAGTACAATTTGTCTTGCGAAGTGGAAATGACAAGATTTCTTTGCGGTGTGCCACATATACCTGTGGCAGGGTGTTGGCAGCTGTTGGGTACGCTTTAATGCCATGCAGATGAATTGTTATTTGCATTCTTTTCTTTTTCTCAGATCCATCTGGGAAATGATGTGTGGCTACCGCTTGAGATATGACCACATTCTCGCCATTGGGGATCAGAAAAAGGCTGTCAGAGATGCAGCTATGTCCATTTTCTCGACTGGCGACCTGCTGGACAAGAGCACCACCTGCAGTGCAGGAAGGAATGCACCGACAGCAGGAAGCTAGTGGCATTGTACAGTAAGTTGTTCCATTTTTCTCGTATCGACGGTATTCCCCTGCCACCACTGCAATGTTCCTTCATTTGTTGACAGACCTATATGCCAAGTACTGCGATGCACACTCGATAACAAATGAGCAGCAGATATTTGCACGCAACGTTTTGTGCGCAAAATAAGAGATATCACGAAGACAAGAAAAATACAGATGATGAGAGAAGCACTGGTGGGTATGCATGTACATCTAACATACAGAGTGTTTGCAGCAATGTGTCCAAAAATTTGTTTAAAAAACATGGCTTTGGACACACATCCCAGGGTATATGTGCCATAACAACAAATATTTAACAACTATTCAATTGAAATAAATTTACAGAATTCAACGGTTTTATTTGCTAAGCCTGGCGTTTTACTTTTTCTTTTTCTTGTTAAAATTGAAAGCGCCATACTAAGGTGTAGAACTGGGGTAGCTGGTATGACATTTTATGAAAAACAGCCACAAAAAAGACAAGGGCGAATGGATGTTGTCCTGAGCGCTTCCGTTTGTCCTAGCCTTTTTGCGGCTGTTCTTCATACAAGGGAAGCCCATGTTGGATTTATTCACTATCGACACTGAGTGCATTCCCTACTGTACCGGGAAAAAGTGAAAAATAAACGCGGAAATTGTGGTTTTCAGTCGCACAGTTTTTCAGCCGCTATCTGTTTACTGCTGAGAAGGCCTTACCATTTCTCGTCCATGTCACTGAAAATGACAGAACAGAAAGCAGGAAAGACAGGTCATATCACAATACACCGATGACGTTGTCAACAAAATCAGCTTGTGTGGATGCGGAATCTGAAGGGGGGAGCAAAGGATCCATGTCCGGTCGTGAAGTGAACAGATTGTGGCCAACAATATTTGCACCTGAAAGCTGTGCCATTTCCCCGTTTTTTTTCACTGTCTTTGTTATCACATAGAATGCACTCCGTGACGTTTCCGGATAAATCTGGGACGGGCTTTCCATTTCCGTAAAAAAAAATGTTACGGCAACTTGACCAGTTGAGGAGCGTAATCTGAAAAATCGGGATTTATTTTTGCTGACAGGGTTCGCACAGGGCCTTGAAAACCTTCAAAAACCCTTGAATCCGAAAGGCCTTGTGAACCCTTGAATTTTGACTGACCCTTGAAAACCCTTGAATTCTGTGAAAAAATATTATTCGTTGGCTTCCTTTCACGAGAACCTCTGTGAGATTCCAAAACATCAATTGTGTATACCGAAAATTTTGCGTTCTACACAACTTGTAGAACCTTACAAGGCTTAAACATCGTCTTCGCCTTTGCACGAAAATTTTTGCGCGTCTCGTTTGGTCACACAGGGCGACAGAGCTCGCGCGTCCCGCGCGCGCTTTCATTTTGAACTTTGAGGCGTCAGCTCCGAGATGCTTTGGTGCGTGTGAGTTGTTTAGTTGAAAAACGCACCAGGATGCCCGGGAAGTGTACCTTTCAAGCGTCGTGGCTACGCAGTGAGAAATATCAACAGTGGATCGCTCCAGACAAGACGCATCCAAACCGTGCAAGATGCAAGTTGTGTGAAAAGACGATTGATTTGCGCACCATGGGGGAGTCGGCACTACGAAGTCATGCAAAAAGCGCGAAGCACTGTGCAAATCTTCACGACAGTGTTCAGAACTCAGTGCTGCACTATGTTCCGCGTCAGGATAGTCAGCCGTCGACCAGCTCAAGCGCATCATCCGCCCGTGCGAGGGGTATCAATACTGCCTGTGAGAGACATGAGATGGTGACAGATGCTGAAATTCTGTGGGTTTTGAAGGTGATCATGGCGCACTACTCCTATAATTCATCTTCGCAAATCGGTGACCTGTTCCAGCGCATGTTCCCAGACAGCGAAGTAGCAAAAGCATTCGCGTGTGGTGAAAAAAATGTGCGTATGTGGCCTGCCACGGCCTGAGGCCATACTTTCTCTCTGATCTGCAGAAGGACGTTCAACAATGCGAGTGCTACGTTGTTCTGTTTGATGAATCACTCAATGAGGGACTGCAACAGAAGCAGATGGATGTGCATGTGAGGTACATGAATGGTAACCACAAGGTTGTCACGCGTTACTTTACGTCGGTGTTCTTGGGTCATTCTACGGCTGAGGATATAAAGCAGAAGTTATTTGATGCACTAAAGCCGCTGCCACTTCAGAAAATAATACAGATCTCTATGGATGGGCCTAATGTAAACTGGAAGTTTTTTGAGAGCTTCAGGCACCATATGATGACAAACTACCAAGTGCAGTGCTTGAACTTGTGCACCTGTGGCTTACACATTGTTCACAATGCCTACAAGGCTGGACTGGCAGTTTCCAAATGGGATGTGGATACGTTTTTGTCGAGCCTGGCTTCCCTGTTCCACGATGCCCCTGCACGACGCGAGAATTTCACAGCCATAACCAACAAGAGCACGTTCCCACTTAGGTACGTGCCGCATCGATGGCTCGAGAACATTCCTGTTATAGAACGATCACTTTTGATCTGGGGTGATGTCGTGGAGTACATCGAAGCCACAAAGAAGCGGAAAGCTACTGTGCCCAAGTGCCGCAGTTATCAGAACCTGATGGAATTTTCACGCGACCCTTTGCTGCCTGCGAAGTTGAACTTCGCTCTTAGCATGGCCATGAATTTCCAGCCCTTCATGACTGAGTACCAGACGGACAGACCGATGACGTTTTATTTAGCCAGAGACCTCGAAGCGATCCTGTGGAAGCTTTTGGCAAGGTTCGTCAAGTGCTCTGCACTGTCAGATTCAGCCTCAGTCACAGCTCTGTTGGACATTGATCTAGATGATCCTAATAACCACGTGTCATCAGAAAAACTCGACATTGGACATGGTGCTGAAAAAAGTGTCAAGGCAAGCAAGGCGAGCAGCAAAGATATATTTCAGTTCAGGATGCAGTGCAAGCAGTTTCTTGTGAAAGCCACACAGAAACTGGTGGAGAAAAGTCCCCTGCAGTTTGTTGTTGTCAGGGCTTTGTCCTCTCTTGATCCTCGACAAATATGCAGCACGCCGGACAAGAGTGTTTCAAGACTAAAATCTGTAGTGGATTGTCTCATTGCTACCAACCGAATGAGTGAGCACAAGCGAGAGGTTGTGCTCGGCCAGTACACTGAGTTCATCCAAGGTCAAATGCACAAGATCCGCACATTTGAGAGAGCCAGTGACAACCGGGATGTCTGGTATGAAGACGTCATCGGGCATGACCTGGCATTTGCTGACCTGTGGAATGTGATTCGGCAGCTACTTGTACTGAGCCACGGACAGGCAACTGTTGAGCGAGGGTTCAGTATAAACAGGCAAATCGCTGTGGAAAACCTAAAGGACCTCTCTTACGTTTCACAGAGGGTCATCTGCGACGCTGTTCGGTGCCATGGCGGAATTTTGAATATTCCAATTACGAGAGGCCTGAGAGCTGCAGTCACAGGTGCTAGGCAGCGATACGCTGAGCATCTAGACAGCCTCAAAGCAGAGCAGGAGGAAAAGGCAGAAAATGACAGGAAGCGAGCCAACAAGACAATACTTGATGAGATGAAAGCAAAAGGGCGAAAGCTCGAAATTGCAGTTGAGTCGTTGATGGAAGCTGCGGATAGCTATGCGGAGAAGGCAGAAGCAGCCGGCGATGTAACTCTGATCATTAAATCGAACAGCCTTCGAAAGACTGCCAAAAACAAGAAAGAAGAGCTCGCTCGAACAGATGAAGAAATGGGTGTATTGAGAGACTTTGCTGTAAGCATACTGAATTTCGGCAGGGAACACAGCAAGTGTGCCCAGTGTTCTTTCAGATTGTACCTATTACGGCTATATAAAGAAATTTCTAACTAACGAAGAAATTTCTTTTGTAATTCTCCTGGCATGCTTACATCGATCCCATACATATAGGTGATGTCTAAATAGGGGCAAAGGGTGTTGAAATCTTGCCGTGTGCAGATCCGGCAGGTCCTCGAAAACCCTTGAAAAATTTCGAAATTTCTGTGTACGAACCCTGTGAAAACCAAAAATAATCTTTTGGCATCGCCAAGCACCTCAGACATGAATGTTGAAAGCTTCAGTTATACAGTATGTGATATTTAAGTATATGTATTTGGCGCAATAGAGCAGATATCCTGTACACCTTACATGACGCAGTCGTTAAAAGGCAGAAATAAGGAAATGCGACAAGCAATACGGAGCGCTTTTTATTTATATTTATATCTGCGTTTCATTTTGTTCTCAGTGCTTTTGTAGTTGTATATACCACCTGCTCATATCAGTTATATATTCCTCATTCGCAAATATAAAATAGTTACTTTGGAGGCTGGTGTAACCTTGATTAGAGACGAAAATTGTTGGCCAACAAAGTATTGCTCTGAGCCACAGGAAGGTAGGCTCTCTTATAAAAGTCCGTTAACTGTCCGAGAACGGAATGAACAACTGGCAATCGATCAGCACGGCATTCACTTTTTTCTTAACGTTTGTCATTGTTTGTAACGCTTCTGTTATTTCAATCATGAGAGCCCAACTGCCCGCCAGATCATATGCATTTTACATACTAGCTCAATCTCTCTTGAGTGCTGTGTGTTACCAGCCATGGGCAGGCCAGAGTTTATTACCAGCTAACAAAGTACTTGTCGTTGTATTTTGCAGAACTCACAGTGATGAAGGGGAGAACTGATGTGGAAGTTCCACTGTCATGCGGACCGTGCACATGCGACTATCCTACGACGTGCACCGCAAACCAGACTACAAGAGAGACTCGTTAAGTTCAGCAAGTTGTAATCTCTGTCTCTGTCTCTACTGTCACTTGTAAGTTGTAATAAAGTTTGATAAAACCCTGTTACTGATGCCTGTGTGTCCTGCGTACATGATTCATCAAAGAGCTGCTCCTGCAGGACCACATTAGGTCACATAAAAATAGACCATATTTGGACCACAATGAAATATCATCCTATGTGACCACAACTAATGGGAACCTAGAGGACCACCTGAATGAGATCTAATAAGGCTGGACTGAATGAGACCCACCGTTATAATCACATATGGGGTGATCCTTGTGGATCGCATTCTTTCATTTTTTTAATAGGGCATCCACATGCGTCACGTACACACCAACGTTATGGGTATCATACACGCAGCTTTCGAATAGCACGCTGAAGCACATCTCGCTCGGGACGGCATCCACCCAAACCACGCAGGCGTACGAGCTATGGCACACAACATCAAACACCTAATGGTGCATAGATGCCGTCCTGCACTGACAAACGCTCAAACACAACATCCTCAACCAGCTTACACTTTAAGTGCCAGCACCGCAAACATGCCAGAACACACTATGGCATCAAAGGGGACCACAACGACAACTGCACCCACGCATACACACGCGGCAAACGACAACACTCCAAACACAACCCGCACACACACAAAGTTCACGCAAACTGTGACACCAAAGACCACAAGCACGCAAACACAGACAGATGACATCGAGGAACACAGCGAGTCTCCACAGCCACTGACCGCACAGCCACCGACCCCACAGACACGACGCACGCGCACATGACCCAGAAAACCAGCCTACCATGCGGTCAACGAACTTTCTACGAATGCGAAAACTCATGGAGAAACGTAGCCGATACCTACATCATCTACGGATCTACACCCACCACCTGGCTCACAACACAGTACCTAAAGGCGTCACCCCTAAAACAGTTCCTGCATTAGGAAAACTGACACCTGAACTAGAGCTAGAGTGGGCATCAGCCCTTAGCAACACAGCCCGTACGTTTCTAGAAATATTAAAGAAACAGTGCTACGCGCAACTCGCTACGATCCAGGCCCATATGAACAATATCAGTCTCACCGACGCGGTGGCAAACACTCTCGAACTACACATTCAACAACTCAACCGCGAGCTGGCTAACAAGTTACACTCAAAACTAGGAAAACCTAATTCCAACAACGACACGGATACCGGACCCACTAACACGACACACGCAGCAGCCGAACAAATCATTTCCAGCACCACAACCACAACTCTCCGCAACATCGCTGAGCAACCCCGAGAAAACGCTGACGCAAGCACCGTAATAGATATATCACGTTTACTAACCAGCGACGAACTACAAGTCCTCTCTAGAGGGTGAACATTCTGCCCTACACTCAATTCTGTTAACGAATACGAAATCCACAAGGACATATCAGACTTTGCGAGACGGCTACGCCTTAGAGAATTCTTCGCTGGAAACAACCAAAACCTCCGACTACCATCAATCTGGACACCAAATCACGGCCGAGAACCCGCATTAGACCTGTACATTAAACAAGTAAGCAACAACATCCTTCGCGATATTTCCCAAAGCTCGCGCGGTCACAACCTCACTAAAACACAGCGTGACATCATCAAAGCACTAGCTGACAGAGATGATATCATTATCAAGCCCGCAGAAAGGGTGGGAGTATCTTCATGTGGCCCACAGATAAATATATTTCTGAAGCTAATAGGCAACTCAACAATACGCAACACTACCTTAACTGGACCATGACCCAACAAAAGAGTACACGGCGCTATAATGACCCATACCATACAGGACCTCCACGAACGAAAACTCATCACACATGATGACCTCAGATGTCTCACCCCATCAAACACAGGCGCAGGTCATTTCTATTTACTACCCAAAATCCACAAGGTACACGCCAACGAGCTCTATACGGCTGACACCCCCGGCAGGCCAATTGTATCTAATAACAACACACCAACAGAAAGACTCTCGAAATTCCTGGACCACTATTTAAACCATATTCCAACAACACTGCCATCGCATGTACAAGACACACCTCACCTCCTCAGAATAATCAGAGATATAAACACTCGTACATTTGGTAGGGACACAATAAGAGCCACGGTGGATGTGACATCACTGTATACTACCATCCCACAGAACGACGGAATCACAGCCCTCTGCAATACCCTTTCTACAACAAACACCAGAAAAGACACGGAAACCATACTCGCTCTAATGGACTTGGTCCTTAGACTGAACTACTTCGAGTTCAATGGCGAATACTATCTACAAGTACACGGTACAAGTATGGGCACACCTGTTGCACCCACATACGCAAATATCTTCATGGGGTTCTTGGAAAACAAAGCTCTCAGCGCCCTCTCATTAAAACCCACTGTGTACCTTCGATACATCGATGATATACTGATAATATGGGAACACGGGGAACAAGAATTTCAAAAGTTCGTAGATCTACTGAACACCGCGCATAGCAACATAAAGTTCACATCACAACAGTCAACTCACTTAATTAACTTCCTCGACACCACAATATCACTAGACAACGGCAACCTCATCACAACCCTCTACAAAAAGCCAACTCGCAAACAACAATACCTTCACTTTAAGAGACACCACCCTCGTCACTGTAAGGTTGGAATTCCTAATGGCCAGAGTGTAAGACTACGCAGAATTTGTACAAACGACACAGATTACTCTGAGAAGCTTGACGAACTCTGCAGTACACTTGCCCAAAGGGACAATCCAGACTCCCTCCTAACCGAATTCCGTCGCAAGGCACTCACACTCGAACGAAACGGGGTTCTGGAAAACCGAAAAAATCCTGACGCGTGCCAAATAAGCTTCATCACAAGATATTCCAACGCACTTCCAAACATCAAAGCCATTCTACAGAAGCACGAGCCCCTCCTCCAAAGCAGTGACCGACTTAGCAATATATTCACCCATCCCATACAGGTGACCATACCGGCGCGCAAAAAACCTGGCAGACTCCTTGGTCAATGCCAAATCAGCAAAACGAGCACCCCGTACACGGAAACACGGCTCTGCAACCTCCCGCGCTGCAAAACATGCAAGCACGTTCAACACGCTAACTCCATCAAAAGCACTGCGAGACATTACACCCATCCCGTTAAAGGTACTATAAAGCAGTCGAGGTGGAACCTATGCAATCAGCATGACGTGAGAGTGCTAGACTCAAAGGTTCAGCTCAACACGTAATATGCGCAGGAGTTTACTCTAAGTATTTTTAATTGGTAAATAAAAACGCAGTCAAGAATGTCGGGGCGACGCCTGGTGGGAAGAAGTCTTCAATTTGTCAAGCAACCCTGTAAACAAGGAGACCGATAAACAGATGGCTTTCCTGTTGGGATTTGCAAATACTACCTTTTGAGAAAATGTAATTTGTGTGAAAGAAAATACACAAAAGCCGAATTTTGCACTCAGTAGCTAAACGGCTATACCTGGGCCTTGTTTCAGCCCCGTGGCGCTGCTATCGTACGTCGCTCTGTTTGGTGTTTGGCCCAGAGTCGTGCGCATGAGACATTTTCGCCGCCGTACTTGGCGGAGTTGGCGTTTCGTCGGTCTGCTTCGCCACAGTGTTGTCAGTAGATTTAAATTTGCATTTTTTCGGGAGCTATAACGTCTATGTGAGAAAATTTTGCGGCATTTTACTCCTGAGGACGTACACGATTCAGGGCACACAAAACATCAGGTTGCACCTCGACTGCTTTATAGTACCTTTAACCACGCATTCACATGCACAAGCTCCAATGTCATATACTGCATTGAATGCGGCGACTGCTCTATGCAATACATTGGTGAAACCGGCCAACAAATGAACAACCGCTTTACCGGACACAGAACCGACACGTCCAACAAACTCCCCAAAGCAGTCGCCGAACACTTTAACGTTCCTGGTCACAATTTTGAGAACATTAAACTAGAAACCGGGTTTAGATCCACACGTGACAGACGTGATAGGGAGTCTTACCTCATATACAAGTTCAACGCTCTTCACCCGTCCGGTATCAACAAATCACAAGGCACCCTAGAAACACTTCACAAATAAAATATGCTTTTCCCTTCTACCTCCATTATCATCTGTTATGTTCTGCATGGCCACTGCTTTCTGCTTTCTTTATTGCATGCCACAACTTGGTACTACAAATATGTAAAAAAAAAGAACCCTTTGCTCGTTCTGGAATTTTCCCCACGTAACCACTAACCTCCTTATCTTTCGCTATGCTTGCCAATTCTTGCCTGTTGTCCCGTTTCGTCCACGTGTTCGTGAACCTTCCATTTTTCTGTAACCGGTCTGTAGCCTAGATCACTACGTTCACATAATCCCCTCCACACTCTAACAAAGCAGCCATTCACTCCGGCCGTAGAAGCCCGTACGGACCCTTTCTTCCCTCCATGAATACCATGCCAATGATGAGGACGGTGCCCAGAAGAAGAACAGTCTCTGTTCGAAATATCGGCGGCTTCTGGCCTGAGGCAACTCCCTTCCTACATCTCTACCGGTTCGCTGAATTTCTACCCACCCACTTTTTTGATGGTTTCTTTCATTAAACTTTTGGTGGCACCGTACCGATGTCAATCGGCTGGGCGCGCATCATCTTTCTATGTGAAACCAGGAAACGCATGCAACTGACCACAGCAGGCTGCGAAATTAAGGCACATGATAGTTATTGCAATGAACTGCATTGACAGGCTTTTGTTGGCGATGACAACAGTACATATGGTCGAGGGTGGTCCTCTGAAACCCGTGCCGTAAGGCCTCGGTAGTGGAGTACACTGTTATTTTGATATGCTGTAGCATATCATGATGCGTGCTCATGCAAAATGACATCCGACTGTCATTTTATAGGATTAATTTCCGGGACATTTCATCGAACGTCGTTTGGTCGAAAGCCGTTTGATCGAACGCGGGACATTTGGTCGAAAGCCATTTGATCGAACGCCGTTTGATCGAAACGGTAGCGGTCGTTTGATCGATTTTTTTTATTGGTTCGCTTGTAGCGTTGATGTAACAAAAACATGAAGAAAAACAAAAGAAAGCGTCAGTCTTCGATGCTGTTATCCTAAGGAATATTTAACTCTGTGTAATACGCTTGCCCATAAACACATTCCTCATTCTATCACACTTCTTCGCATCCAGAAAGCGGTCCAAGGGACTGTGTTGTTCACCCTCTCCTGTTCGACAACTTGATAGGTTTTTCCTCCCTGACAGATAGTGACTAAAAACGGCATACATGCCTTTCACCCCTAGTCCCCCAACACTTTGTCAAATAAATAAGTAAATGACATTCTTGAATGCTTTATTCGCGTCGAACGTGGACAAATTTTAACAATGTATTAATAATGTTATATATCATCATGTCAATAACTGACATTGTATAGGAGCGCCTATGTGCAAGTGAATCTAAATTTGGTTCTTGCAACATACATGGAACCGAAGAAGTCCCTCGAAACCCATACAATATAAGCCGGGGAGCTGATCTTTGTACTTTGTCTAGTTTTTCCTTCTTCTTCTTTTTCTTTTTTTTTATTGCGTGCATGTGTAGGGATCCCGGACTGCGGATGCATACTCTCACCAAGGTTGAACTAAGGTTTTTTATGGCTGTTAATTTAATATCATTATTTTGTACCATGACGAAACTTCCTTCTTAGCATCCACAGGCTTCGAGTGGCTTTCGCGTACATATGGCTATCCCATTTCAGATGGTTCCCTTTAAATTTCTCGCCAGCAATGAAAAGGCTGCCCAGAAGAGGCACAGGCTATCGGCTGCTCGCAACCTGAGGCCATTTGCTTCAATATGTATCCTACGGTTCGCCGGATCCTTCCACATCGTTCTATTCAGCTGTGCTGTACGTGAATGACAAATGTCTGCAAATAACCAGAGGTCTCCCCTGCTTAGTTAAAAAAAAGCAAGAAAAAAAAAGAAGAAGCGGAGGATACTGATTGCCTGCTTCCGTATGCTCGAGTCAAAAGTTACAGAAAAGAGGTGCTATCAGGACACGCTGCGAGCTTTGAACTCCCTTCGAACAAATGTCTTTCGATCAAACGGCGTTCGAACAAATGGGCGGACACCGGAGTGGCTATAGGAATGACCCGATATGGATCACGCGTCGCATGCCGATATCCCGTAAGTCGAACCCCCCAACCGTTTTATAACCACCGGCTTAGCGCCGATATCACGACGTTGGAAATCAGTGCGTTGTCGGCGGATAAGTGAGTGACAGAGGACGAAGCATCAGAGATAATACGATTTATGAAAGATTTAATTCAGTTAACTTCACCGCGCGCAAACAGCTTTGAGATCATGTGTCAGCGTCAGCCTTTGCTACATTCAGGATATGATTGCGCGATTGTTGCGAATATTTGCATTGTTGCGATTGCGAAGAACTGCAGAACACGCCTTCGCCAAGAACCTAAAGTGCCGATAAACTGATTTTAGCACAACTACAACAACAATAACGTCTAAACAGCTAATACGCCAAATCTAACGTCTATAATGCCCACACTATAATTCTAACATGACCTAACGTCTAAAATGCTAGCAGACTAATTCTAAACTGACCTAATATGTAGTATATAGTATAATACTATAGTATAGTAATATAGTATATTAATAGTAGTAATAATAATATAGTAAGTATATAGTAATAGTATAGTATAATAGTGCATATCCCTCTTGTATCATGAAGCGTAGCAATGTATATATCACTCCTCATAGCCTCATAGATTGTAAATAGAGGCGCTGCCCATGTACTGACCGTTCCACGTCGTATTAAATTTTCCTACAAGAGTAAACATCTAAAATGGTGGCAAATTGATTCTAACAGTGAGCAGTTGTCCGACGGGCAATTGTCTGGTGAGCAACTGTCCGGTGGCGTTCCATGAAACTGCATTCGATAAAATAGCGTCGATGAAACGTCGTTCGACGAACCGGCGTTCGATGAAATGGGCGGACACCCGATATGCTTGCATTGCTTTTCTCAGTGCGCCGTGGTACGCAAGAGGCAAATAGGCGCATCCCAAACTAACGAAATCATAACAGGCATCAGTCCAGCGTCTTTACGGTCCAGTATACATCAAGTGTACTACAGGAACTCACGGCAACAGGACATTGGAGGGAGTTATAAAGTTTGAGATAGGACGAGCTTACGAAGAACACAACTAGGCACGTGCTATTCTTGAGCATACAATGGAACCAAGAATTCGTACTATTTTTTCCTCTTAAGCCGTTCTGACCTCTTACCTTTGCACTACGAGCTTTTTGTCACTGAACTTTGTGTGGTGAAGTCGGTCATTGGGTCGCTCAGTGAATGCGGATTATTCTCCTACAAGGAGAAAAGAGGGGTCAAAACGCCGAAAATGGTGGGTGGTTTACGCGGAACCGGCGCTTTCTTTGTTTCAGTATCTCTTCAGCTTCTAGACCTTGGCAGCGTAGCGAATTGTAGTCCATCGTTTCCGGTCTGAACTGGTGACTTGCGATGGCGTATATGCCCGCAATGTTCTTGAACATTCCGTCCCACACAGTCGAAAGAAAGGAATGTCAGGCCAATAGGTAGCGTATTACACAGTTAAATATTCCTTAAGATAACAGCATCTAGGACTGTCGCTTTCTTTTGTTTTTCTTCTTGTTTTTTGTTACATCAACGCTACAAGCGAACCAATAAAAAATTCTATCAAACGACCGCTGCCGTTTCGATCAAACGGCGTTCGATCAAATGGCTTTCGACCAAATGTCCCGCGTTCGATCAAACGGCTTTCGACCAAACGACGTTCGATGAAATGTCCCGGAACCGTGTACTCCACTACCGAGGCATTACGGCACGGGTTTCAGAGGACCGCCCTCGACCACATGTACTGTTGTCATCGCCAACAAAAGCCTGTCCATGCAGTTCCTTGCAATAAATGTCATGTGCATTAATTTCGCAGCCTGCTGTGGTCAGTTGCATGCGTCTCCTGGTTTCGCATAGAAAGATGATGCGCGCCCAGTCGATTGACATCGGTACGGTGCCACCAAAAGTTTAAAGGGACCGAAAAGTGAATATAAACCTATCGAAACTTTATGTTAAGCGAAAAGCTTGAGCCTTCAAAAGTTCAAATATCAAAGAACTTCGCTGAAATCGCTGTATTTTTTCTGTAATCGAATTTTCCATAATTGCATGTCCAGGGACCTAGTAGGAAACCGCGCCGTCTGTCAACAATAGCATGACCCCGCGCCATCTGTCGAGGACGCATGTAATACGCGCACTTCCGGGAGATCATCCGGCGAAAACGAAAATGGCAGTAGGCATTTGTGACCACTTTCTACGTCGAGAATGTCGAGCCCCTTGAACATGAGTGCGCTGGAATTACGCATTCTAGAACTGTCGCTCACACAGAACTGTTGTTCGTGCATTAGCGTGCTGGAAAGTGTGTTCTTCGCAGCAGAAGATTCCTCGTCCAGAGATTAATCGGAGTCACATTCGTTCTCAGCAGTACCTCACCGTGCTGTGAACATGGACTGCTTTGTGAAATTTCCATGTATCATGGAGAAGCACTTGTGTAAGCCGAAACAAGCGCTGTTTTTTCGTCGTGCAGGTGTTCATGTGTGAGATGCAAACGACGGATACTACAAATGGATACTACGGTTTTTGCTGCCGAGAGGTAGAGAATGCGTGTGAAAAGCAGACAGATGATTGCATCAGAACTAACAAATATTTCGAAATACTGTGCCTTGACACCGAAGTACTGCAAGTGTCTTTTACATACATCCGAGAAACCGAAGAGCATGGCAACATACACGGCAGCGCCGTGTGGTCTTTACGCGCTACTTGAACTGCAAACTGGACGGAAAACCCTTATTTACTGCAGGAAATTCCGTTATACCACCTGTCGGCCATTCACGAGAAGGATATGGGGTGCTCCGAGAAAATACAATAGAAAGTACACCACTGGATCTCGACCTGCGTCATGCATGCTATTAGGGATGCTTGCCCATCAGTGCGCTGACCTGTAGAAATGTTGTCAGCATATTTTCATTTCTTGTTTGATGCAAGTTTTTCTCATTGCTTTTTCTTTGCTGTCACAGCATATCATAATTATTAGTTTGTTCCTGGAGGGTTAAGTGACCTGTGGGCATAGATCTATTTGTAGGTTATACTCATGTCTCAATTGTATATGTGAGGAGTAAGTAAGATAATTTTCGTCAGTGTCATTCAGCTGAACTGTGTTCATAACCTTTTAGTATACTTCCTAGTGACCACGTTTCCAAATGTCAACTAATAATTGAACCAAGATTGGGATTTAACACTTAATTAACTCTGTTTTGCTAAACGAAGTACTTATCTGATTCATTATCACATCACCAAAGAAGGACTTGACGGCTGACTTCAAGTATTATTAACCCTTGATCTGGGTTCAAAGTTAACCATGCACCATTGGTGTGCATAATACTCCAAAATGGCTAAATAATTTATTGCATAAGTTCTCTGTTACTGTAATTGAGATGTACTTTTGTAAAATACTTTTCACAGCCCTGCAGATTGAAACTGGCTTCAGTGTACACTACAAATGCATCGTAACATTTAATTGAAATATAATATAAGAGCAGAAGCAACATTTTGCCACAACTCAAACTATATCTTTCTTTTTTATTGTCCAGGGATTTAGGAAACAGAGTAGGACTTCCTGCCCTCTGATGTTTTGACGTACTTGATAGAGTTGTAAAACCTGCAACAAAATGAATAAGAGAAGTATAAACAGTTTCGTCTTTTCCTTTTGAATTTAACAAGCTAGTTATATTTTACCATTTGTTCACTTTTGTATTCTCTGTTGGTGAAAAGATTACAGGAACAATAATGCTGCAGATCAAAGAATGACCTGTCATCTTGATGAAGATCAGAACTTTTCTTCAGGCATGCTAAGTGAGACAAAAAAAATGTACAATGAAGGTTGTACAAAAACAGCAAATCTCCGTCGACTAAAACTTTATATATGTGGATGTTTCCACATCGTGTAGTTTCCATCCAAAAGTAGGACTAGGCAAGGTTGTTTGGTAGGTTGTTGGCATGTTGATGTGCTATACTGTTACAGCACATCAATATAGATGAGGGGCAAACACAGTAGACAGTGTGATGGCGGCAAACTCAAATGAAGATTTATTCAACAGAACAAAAAACCGAAAGCATGAGTAGAGAAAGGCAGTGCCAATGCAGTGTATGGTGAACCACATTAATCTCTGAGAAGGTAGGATCGGAAGAGCAATAAAGAGAAATGACAGTTGCGTCCGAGATAGGGGAACTCTGCGAATATAGTAACAATATGATGTGGTAACCTTGCATGGTTCACTGCTGCTCTGACACACATTCAACAATTCCAGTAATGGGGCTTCAAAGACAATGAACGTTTGCTGTTTCACTGGGCATTCAAGTGTAGAGGATGCATCTCTAGAAAATTAATTAGCGTTCCTTAGTCATAAAGTCATAACTACATCTCAACAGGAAGTATTCTTGTACCCTTCAAACAAGCTAGTAGTTCTCATCGGTTTCTTCTCTTGTTGACGTCATACTAATGTTCTGCACCTGTCCAAAGACTCAAAAAAATGTCACAAAGTCTGCAACACCTAACAAATCTAGTGCTTCCATCTGTGGACTTTGCATACCTGCTTTCAGCTATTTCTGTCATGTCAACTTGACTGCCTGGATCACCCACACACGAAGCAGTCTTGAGCCACTTCAACACTGGAAGGCCCCTAAAATTAAATTTGTTGATGTTGACAATGTTGAGTACGGGTAGGATAACATAAGTTAAATGGAATACGTCATCGCTATATTATAATTTATACATGTGTGACGCCTGTACATACCTAAGACGTTGTGTTGAACTCGTCACCTGGGTGAAGCAAAATCACTGGGTACTGAGCATCAGTGTGCTTCGGACGTCTTCGCAATTCGCCTTCACGGCATCTTCGTAGTCATCGGCAGCAAAATGAGCTCAGCACACACGACACGACTGCTACATCTAATAACCGAGTGTTTCGAACCACATTCGTTTTCGCGCACTCTCCTGTTGAATCTTGTGGTAGAAAACGCCGCCGCCGATGGTGAACGAACATGATTTTTGCATCCCCGAACTCCAAAACTACACCAGGCATATGTAGGTGTCTCGAATAATTGACACAACAACCACGAACATGTCATTCACTTCTCTTCGCGCGACCAACACGACCACGATGAAATCAACGATGAAAGTCACTGGAAAGCCTCAGAACATCAGTTTCTCTCTTGTTCAACACGACCACCCACGACGTAAACAATAAACGCGATAACACAGACGGCGACGGCCTTGCAGATGGCGCGGCGGATCGTAGCTCGTAGCGGCGAAGTAGCTGAATGCTTTATTAACGGAAAAGCTATAGAAGTGAGCGTCATTTTTAAAATGGCGTTTAGCTGTAAGATAATGTGCGTCAGCTTTGTTCTCTACAAAATTAACTCTCACGTGGTAAGGGTTGACCAATCCCTGGGAGCCCTAGACCTGAAACCCAAGTTGCTCTTTTTCGACGTTCGCTGGCAGCACCGTCCATGTTCCGGTAATCTTCAAAATATTTATACGTAAAAAATATGCCGAATTGAGAAGTAATGCTTTCTGTGTCTTATCAAACAACGATGTTGTGCACGATAGTGGGCAAAAATATAGGGGTTATTTTTCACTTTTCGGTCCCTTTAATGAAAGAAACCATCAAAAAAGTATTCTTCTTTCGTCATTAGCCAGCACTACCCAACATACGCACAAAAACGGCCTGGGCGTCTCATCAAAGTCCTTCTGTAACAACATGTGTGGCATCATGTTCAGTAAAAGGGGGGAAGGAACCAGAGTCTTCTGTCGGCCTTATCTAAACATACGCACAAAAACGGCACGGGCATGGCATGCATCGGGCATGGCGGGCTGTCATCTCATTCCTTTCGTAACAACACGTGTCGCATGACGCAGTGAAGACAAAAAGGGCGTATGAAACAGAGAGACAGAAAAAAAAAGAAACGCAGAGGGAAACAGTCCATAATGACGCATTGTCCCGCGAAACGACAAAGAAACACAAACGGGGTATAGGGCTCTTGCGCTAAAGTTTGAGGAGGACGACTGGAGCGCCACTCTGACCCCTACCAACGGAATGCTACGACACGCGGCCGCTCTCGCCCCGTATGCATAACTGATAGCAACGGGTAGGACGCGTCAAAGAGTGCCCCATTCTTTTTTTATTTTTTTCGGAAATCGAACTCTACTCGAATGCGAATCGAATTCTACTAAAAATCGCAAACTGCTGTTGTGTCGTACGCATAGCAGCAAGAAGATGGCTACGGCAAAAACTTGCCCGCCCAAGAAAAGTACCCGGAAAAGATGTCCCCGAAAGAAATGTCCCCGACTGGCAGCGCTATTCCGGCTGCCGGCGATATGCAGGCGGCTGTATTATCTTTTGTACTCCAGAACTAGCTAATTCTTAAAATATGAAGCCCTGAAATAATTATTCCTGAGTGCTGCCGCCGTTTACCGTTTTCAGTCATAGACTTACATTGCGGCTATGTAATACCCAGGTATAATTATTGCAGTAGACAAATATCGGCATCCATTTTAATGAAATAGAATACAAAAACTTTGACCAGATATACTTTTCATTTTCTTGTATTTGTTTTGCAGTTTTCTGCTTTTTATATTAAAAGTCGACTGTGCAGCCGATGTCGCTGTGTGACAGTAAGATCTCGAGTCTAGTGACGACGAAAACAGGCACATACAGACATAATTTGGAGACATCTGTATGTGTCTGTTTTCGTCGTCCCTAGTCTCCGGGTCTTATTGTCATTAATTACACTCACCAGCTGACTTGTTTTTATCAATTCTTTCACTGGGTCGTCGTCACCAGAAACTCCATATATACATATACGAGGAAAAAATATGGCCGGAGCTATTTCGAGCTCTTACAGACATATACATATACAATATATAGCCTCGTGTATATCTGCACAACCTTTGTTTCCGTACGCATTAAGAAAAAGCTAGAAGTCTCTTTGAACGAGGTGAATATATGATAGCTGATTCCAAATCTAAATAGCCGAGAAGTTCGCTCAGAGGTCCCAGGAAAGAGCAACTATTTGGGCGTTGAACCACAAAACAGTTTGCGTTGCTTTTAGATGTCCCGTTAATATTGTTCAACTATCTTCAATTATAACGGCGAGCGTTTTGTTAAGTCCGATGAATTCGATGAGCACCCTGCGAATTAATCTTTGCCACGTTCTTGTTAAGCCTGATTTTTCTCAGAATGAAATTTATACTTTTACTGGTGCACCTCCAGTGCACCAGAGAAGCACACTAAACACACTAACAAACAGCGTCATTCGCGACATACACGCGTTCTGGATATGTACATCGTGCCGCGCATTGTACACATGTTTCAATGACTTTTTTAGAAATAATTTGTCGATCCTTTTGACTTTTTTTCTATCCGGAAAACATACGATAAACGATAACGCCACACCAAGTTAGCCAGCGTAGACTGAATGTCGTCTGCTAGGGAGCGACCGTGTGTTGAAAAGGTCGCCACTAGCGGCGCTGACACACAAGGTTTGCTGCGCCACCTGGCCCAGCGCAACAGGCCTATACCTCTCACCGGCCGTGTCCCGGTCCACAGCACATCGTACACGAATCGCATGACATGCTCAATAAAAGGGAAGGCACACACACACGCCAAAGACCGCCCTACTATCACCCAAACACGGGCGCAACGATTCCGCGGACGTCTTATCAAGATCACTCTAACAACGCGTGTTCCATATATCTAATAAAACAAACAAACGCAGGCATCATCAAGGACGCCGTAAACGCGCCATTCGAAGTCCGCGCCTAACAGGCAATGAATCAAACCATCATACAACGTTCATTAAAAGCAAAAACAAACAAACAAACGCGGGCATCGCTCAAGGACGCCTATCATAAAACGTTTAAAAGCAAAAACAAGCCATCATAAAACGTTCATTAAAAGCAAAATCAAACAAACAAACAAACGCGGGCATCGCTCAAGGACGCCGATCATGAAATGTAATTAAAAGCAAAAACAAGCGAACACAGGTGCCGTCAAAATCTATCAATTCATCCCACGAAAACAGAAAAAGAAAAAAAAACAGAGGGAGACAGAAATGGGACCACGACTCAGTACTTATCGCCGACCATTTTCGCGGTCCCAAGGAACGCGCGTCCCTAGGTTCACAGATCGAGCAGCGCCATCTCACGGGCCAACTCAGGGCCGTGGTGGATGGAACGACCCAGTGGATGTAGCATCGCCAAAAGCACGTCCCCGTCTACGTTCGAACCTCTGCCCCCAGATGGCACTCAGCCGACGCCGCTCACGCGTCCTCCCATTGGCGCGCTCCGGGTGGGCGGGGCGCGCGAGGGAGAGGGAAATCTCAGGGCAGCTCTCTAGAGAATAGTCAATTCTTGCACGTAGTGTGGAATATTCGTTTCCTCAGCAATTATTGTGTTCAATCTAGCCACACCAAATATAAGCTGTTTTCGTTGCGATGCGTAGAATTCATTATATTGATGACAAAGATTTCATTTATTATTCCAATTTACACTTGTTTATTTCCATTAATTACAATTGTCCTATTCCAAAGTTTTGTTCGTTGTCTTGATTGATGAATTCGGAATGCATTATATAATGATGTGTTATTGTTGGTCGCTTGAATCCAGCATTGATTAATGCAATCGATACGTTGTCGCCGTATTGGTATCGCTTCAGCAACTTGCACTTTGTTGCGACGAACTGGCACAATCTCTTATTGATGTTTCCTTTCTTTGTATGAATATTATTGAATGGCGTACAAGAGAGTATTAGACGAATATAGTCCGGTGGTCCACCGCAGTTGATATGTTCGTTGAGTTTCACTAAGTGATGCTACATCAGACCTTGCACGACAATATTGAACTTCTGCTCATTCGACATCGTTGCAAGAACTGGTAGAAGAAAATAATTGCATTGCCGTGGCAGTGGAACATATCATGCGATAAGATTTTATGTACTTTCCATCTCATATATGTGTAATTTCAACAAATCCGTAATGAATCGTGCGATATAGACCGCTTGTATATGATAATTTGATCTCACTGTTTTCTTGATGAGTGCAATTGTGATTGGGCGATTGTGATGCAATTGTGATTACAATTACATCTGGTCTAGTGTATTTCAATTATTCGTTAGCAAACCTGAAAAATTCCGCCGTCAATCCCAGTGGCCCTTCCGACGTTGATGTGCAGATATTTTTATAAGTATTGTAGTACTGTAGTATTGTAGTATAAGTAAGTATGCTCATTTTATGGCTTAAAAATATGTTATCTGGTTTATAATGTTATTAATATCCACTTGCCGTGAGAATTATGGAAATTGATTTAGAACGATATGATGAGCAAGAAAAAACGTGTGCTTTCAATGTCTCTGCTGTGTAGAAAGGCCACACTAGAGCCCATCCCTCCCTAACTTGGTGTTGGTGTTGGGGGTCGTCGGCTTTCATCACACTTTATCGCTTCAGTCCACTAGTTGATCATGTTTATTCATTGAAAATGACAAGTTTCTGTACAGATTCTGTGGTGTATTGACGCTGCTTGCTTAGAAATGATTTGTCTGAATTAATGATTGTTTTGTCTTTGTTTCAAGTGTTCAATCGATTGATATTCTATAAGTCGGGAATTATGTATGCATGATGTATTAATTGTGTCACATTTGTTTCAATTGTTCACTCGATTGCCATTAGTAAAAATAATCTCTAAGATGGGAATGCCTCATGTAACTGAGTTGTATTTCACATTTGATATTTATGAGTGGTTCCTCTATATAGAACTTTCAAGCTATCACAAAAATGATGTCATTAAATTTGTTTCTCGTTTTTTGATTGAGTATTGTTTCTATCGTGGAATACTTTGGCCGACTTGTGATCCACTTTAACCAAAGACTTCCGTTTCAAGGAGAGGATGTGAAAAGATAGTGATCCCTGCGAATAATGCCGACATCTATTTGCGATGTTCAATAAAATATATCGCCTTTGTATACTATCTTATCTGACCTGGAGCGCTCTGGGCTGTGTCTACTGAAACAGCGCTGGCCGCAGGTGCAGAGGGGCAGCACTTGCTGGTTTAGTAGAGGTGTTTCGGTCTCCCCTGAGATGACGGCTGCGCTTCAGACGACGTGTAGTTGTAGTTCTCGAGGAAGATGAAGAGCTTTGCCTGGATGGTGTGGTTTCCACAGTCAATACAGACGACTGAGCAAGAAGGTGAAGACCTGTATGCAAATGTGTATCCGAATGAATTCTTGCAAATATGTCTGTTATAATATTAGGGGAGCCACTGTGCTGCACCTCAAATACCATTTCTTCCCCCGCGATCCCAGTACGTTCCTGCCTGTGGCGTAGCCAAAACTCCAAGGTTAGCGGGCTCGTTACACCTCTCTCCCCCCCCCCCCACGCAGCTGATATTCTGGGGACACTCACACACTCATATTTGTGCATACAGCGAGATGTGGTATCATATGCGGTGCCATGAGCGGTGAGGCCGCTTCACGTGATTTAACGTCTCACAGTATTCATGCACGCTGGCTGCTGAGATAGACGCCGGTAAGTGCAAGAACTGTTCCGATCGTCACGCTGGACCCATCCCCCCCCCTCCGCCCCATATAAATGTTTCTTCTCTGATTTGCACGATTTACGTGGGCCGGCTTGTGGCTCGTAGGGGGACTCGAGTCCCCCCCCCCCCCCTGCACCTGTGAAACATCGGTGTAACTGTACATTTTTGTGGCACTGCGCTATTATCTAAGCTGGGACGCTGGACTTCACACGCTAGCAGAGAAGCACAAACAAACAGAAAAGACCAACCAACCAACAGAAAAACAATTCAGTTCATATATTCCCGGTTTGCGTCATTTTAATTCCTCTGCCGATACCAGTGCATTGATCAACTATTCCTCTGGCGCACGTATGCAAACTGTAACCAGGCCTGCAGTCGAAATGGACGCCATTTTCAAACGACGAATGCGCAGTCGCTTCGTTTTGGTCGTATAGATAGAGACATACAGTCTCCCGGCTTTGAGGAAAAGAGTGAAAACCGAGATGAAAACAATGCATATTTTCTACGACTTGGATAAATCCATGAAGGTTCGTAGTGTTAGTTAGAATGAAAATTGTATATTGTTCGATTAGACTAAAACACGAAGATGATTTTATGATGGTTCAATGATAGATTATTTTCCTGTGTTGTTGTTTACGTGGCGCTGTTTAGAGTGTTCCTCTGTTCTTCAGTGTTAAATATGTGCTATAGTGTTAAATTTGTAATATTTCTCCTATTGATAGATTGATTAGCTATTATTTCACTATGTGTTAGATGGTGCACACGTCTGGCTCTCTATTAATTGTAGCTGTTGATGGTGTTGTTTCTCATTATTTCCTTATGTCTATGCTGTTCACTTAATAAGAAATTTGTAAATTAAAAGTTGTGTAGTGTTGGAATATGAAACTTAGATTCCCTATTGTGCTCGAAATGTTGTCACAGATATTCACACTATTGCAATCATGGTTCTCACGTATAGGAATTTAGACTTTTTATAATACAACTTGAAATTTTGATTGTAATCACATTGATTAAAAATATCTTCTTTGTAGTGGTATCGATTTTGTTTCCTCTAGTGTTCGTGTCGTTCTTGTCGTTCGTGTTCCGTGGTCCTCCTGGTCCTCCTGTTCACAATCAGTTACATATGTCTATCGGTACCCGTTTCCAACAAATCAAGGCAGATATCATTAGAGTTGGTTAATGGCTAGGAGCCTGCCATCTAGTGAAGTTCATTTTTGACATAACTATTTTTGTTGTGTGTGTGTTGGATTCATAAAACAAAGTAAGGTTTGTAGTGTCTCTTAGAATGCAAATTGTATAATGTTCGATTAGATTATGTCACGAGAATGATTTTATAACAGTTAAACTGATAGATTATTCTCCTCCTCTGATGTTTTGATTAAGAAAGCCTTCTTTTATTAAATGTGGTGTTATAAATCTTGTTTCCTCTTGTGTTCGTGTCGTTCTTGTCGTTCGTGTCCCATGGTCTTCCAGGGTGTCTGCTGTTTACAATTAATTACATACAGCTATCAGAACTTCCCGCTATTGCAATGATGGTTCTCACGTATAGGAATATTAGACTTTTTATAATACAACTTGTAATTTTGATTGTAATCATATTGATTAAGAATATCTTCTTTTGCTAAATATGGTGTCCGTTTCTCATTTTGTTATGGTATTGTGTAGCTATTTTTTCCCTACATGTTGGCGAATATGTCGGTTTGGTTCTATATTAATGCTATCTGTTGATCGTGTTCGTTCGAATTATTTCCATATGTCTGCGCTATTGTGTCATGTTGCAATATTAAACTTAGCTCCCATATTGTGCTCGAACTTAGATTGTAGTCGTAATAATTAAGAATACCTTCTTTAATTAAAAGTGCTACTCTATTTTAATTCTGATTCATTCAAAAGTAGTGTGTATGATTACCGTTAATAAAAAAATATACCTGTTCAATGCCATTGCACCTCTAATAAGTATATTCCTTGTTACGTGTATTGTATTGTGTTTCTTCTGCTTCAGGTTTTTGGCTGTTTTTTTCTCCTGCACACAGAGTCACAGCATAATTCCTGGCACTACTGACTTTCATAAATATATTTTCACTTGTACTTTTGTGTATGGCTATCCTTTGCATGTCTATGCTTGCATGTAAACCGCCCACTGGACATCTGTTGTAACGGAAAAAAATGCGAGGGAAGTCGGCCCAGGTGGAAAAACGGCGAAAGAAGTCGGCCCAGACTGAAAAATGTGCGAGGGTAACCGAACGCGCAGCCCTCCCCCCGCCGGTAAGCTCGCGGACAACCCTCCGCACACGCGACGCCCGCCACGCGCGGCAAAAAATAAGCGAGTGAAGTCGCCCCAGACGCGCCTGGCCGTTGCTAAGGGCCTGGGGGTCCGTTGTTATGGGCTAACTGGACCAGACCTATTAGTACTCATCAGTGTAAAAGAAGTAAGCCTCCCGTCTTCATTCACGATATCATTCGAGATGATGGTTGGCTAGGAGGGTGCTTCGCGGTTAAGTTCATTCCTAAGAGTGCACTGTGAATTCCCGCTACACACGATGCTTCAGAATCAGGATTTTCTTTCACACAGTCATCAGGAGCTTTCCTCTTGCAACCCAATTCGCAGCCGCTGGAGACACGACTTTAGGGTATCGCACCAACGAACTCAAAAAGGAGACTCCTGACCCAAACATAATCTCTACTCCTTGGCCAATGACAGGTACAGGCACGATTCATGGAAGGAGAGCAGCTTAGTAGCAAGAGATTGGGGACGTGAAGAATTTCATTTCATTTGTTTAGGAACTTAAGATGAACCTGAAGCCCATTGACCCACTCATAACTATAGAGCTGAGGGCGGGAGCGGGCACACCCGCGCTCACAAACTCACACGCTGCCACACCCATGCATACCCGCAGTTACGTCACGATTTGTGGGTAGGAACTCGCGACCGCTGCAGGTAGCGGGTAAAAGGCGGGTGCACCCGCAGTGCGATCGCGGGTAATGCGGCTACGCGCGTCACCCTCACTCCATGGCCAACTAAGTAATCCCTGTCTGTCACACGCGAGCTCAGCAGAGCCCAATGTCGTTGGCCGTATAAATCCATGCGCCAGGCTGCAGCAGGCAAGTGCTGGCGAGCGAGTTCGATTATTAATGCAGACATATATCGCGCTCTGTTGAATTGCAGTTTTATTGGCATACGATTGAAGCCGTCCGAGACACTTAGCCAACACTCAGAATTTCCATCGTTTTAAAATAGAAACAGCAGTAAAATGGACGAGGAACACTTCCCCCTGCGGGTCCCAACGGGGGTATAGATGCAGCACTGCGGGTGCGGGTCACACATGCGCGGGTACTGTGCGGGCGCGGTTCCAAGCTTGCTTACCCGCACTCAACTTTACTCATATGCGTACGGGGAAACTTTCCCCCATAGGGGTTAGCGGTCCCACAGGGTGGAGGAAAAAACACATCCGGACCGGCATTTTTGGCATGTAGCACCAAATGCAAGAGTATCGTTCAAAATTTTTCCCAACATAATTTTAAAAAAAATCGTCTTGTATTTATCAGAATTTTTTGGCCAATGCCAAAAATACGAAATCAAATTAGTATTAACCGATTTTCGGGAGAGAAAAAGGGTCAAATGGAATATCGAACGAATCGAAACATTGTCGTACTTTTTTTTCATACACTCGATTCCGGAGGCGGTGGGTTGCTTTAAGTTATGCCAAGACTTGTATGAAGTGCTAGCATTGCCTGCAATCGTTTGCGTTACGATATTTTTCTCTTTTTTTTTCTTTATTCATACTGCAAGCTCTACCGAGGCCAGAAGGGTCCTCATTGGGTACTGGATATGTGTAGATGACACCATTGCATGGACGAGTTACTGATGTGAGCAAGGCTGTAATTATTACATACCCAAATATCTATGCCCCGTTCTCACGTTTGGAGCTCCTTTGTGGATTTTGAATCAGTCTTTCCCAGGAGAAATTATCCGTAATTTCACGGGTACAAGCCGTACCGCAGATGAGCCGCAGGACCCGTTTTTAGGAACGCTTTGAAAATTTTCGGGCAGGTAAGCCACACCCGCAAATAAGCCGCGGGCAATACGGCACGCTAGCAAAGGAGGTTAGTTGTAGTGTTCTACCAAGACGGGATTGTACCCTTGACGCGTGTTTTTCATGGGTCTATGGTCACTGATCTTCCAGAAGACATGAATCCCTCTCACCAGGTTCGTTAAACCTGCTTTGGGGAAGTAACCAGGAAGATCAATCTACTCGTATGTGGACCCGCTCGTGTTACGCATTGTTCCTGGATCGGCAGGGCGGGGCAGTTCCAGAGATGCTCTCCGCTAAAGCATTCATTTTGTAAACACAGATCTACTGCCTTCTCACGGTTGGTGTAAGTGGCTATTAAGTTCACTTGATTTCGGTTCCACGTGCTGTGTTCCTTACGGATTCACTATGCCAGGAGAAGATTTGTGAAGCATGTGTTCCTCGTGATCTTCTCGGGGCTTTTTCAGAACTGCTATCTCTAAAGCCTTCTGTTTCCTTTGTTCGTACGCCACCGAAGAGGCCTCCCCAGCGCCGCCGCTTGTCTTAAAACATTCTCCTACGAGCCCTTCTCTGGGCAGGTCTCCACCACCTGGATACTCTCGGCTAAAGCATTCATTTTGTGATCTACTGCCTTCTCACGGTTGGTGTAACTGGCTATTAAGTTCACTTGATTTCGGTTCCGCGTGCTGTGTTCCTTACGGATTCACTATGCCAGGAGAAGATTTGTGAAGCATGTGTTCCTCGTGATCTTCTCGGGGCTTTTTCAGAACTGCTATCTCTAAAGCCTTCTGTTTCCTTTGTTCGTACGCCACCGAAGAGGTCTCCCCAGCGCCGCCGCTTGTCTTAAAACATTCTCCTACGAGCCCTTCTCTGGGCAGGTCTCCACCACCTGGATGCTCTCGGCTAAAGCATTCATTTTGTGATCTACTGCCTTCTCACGGTTGGTGTAACTGGCTATTAAGTTCACTTGATTTCGGTTCCGCGTGTTGTGTTCCTTACGGATTCACTATGCCAGGAGAAGATTTGTGAAGCATGTGTTCCTCGTGATCTTCTCAGGGCTTTTTCAGAACTGCTATCTCTAAAGCCTTCTGTTTCCTTTGTTCGTACGCCACCGAAGAGGCCTCCCCAGCGCCGCCGCTTGTCTTAAAACATTCTCCTACGAGCCCTTCTCTGGGCAGGTCTCCACCACCTGGATGACCTCGGCTAAAGCATTCATTTTGTGATCTACTGCCTTCTCACGGTTGGTGTAACTGGCTATTAAGTTCACTTCATTTCGGTTCCGCGTGCTGTGTTCCTTACGGATTCACTATGCCAGTAGTAATGTATCAGCTCAAGTATCCGGAAACTCACATCTTCGTCTGGACGCCATTAATTAGCAATTAGAGCAATTTGGGACCCCCCACATTAATCAGGACCCACCAGGGAGTCATTACACTAATTGGGGATCATCTAAGACACGTCCAGACCACTGTGTGAGTTTCCGGCTACTTGAGCTGATAAAAAATAAAAAAAGTAGGTAGAAAATAAAATAAAAAGATAGAGAGAGAGTGGAGAGAAGGAGTTTAGTTGAAGATCAACGACGTCATCTTGAATGAAAGCGGCACGAAACGGCCGCTGACTGTCGCTGGGCGACGGAGCACGGAGGCAGGTTGCAAAGCATTGCAGCACCAGTTCCGGACATCCTGTGACGTCAGCTGTGACGTCATCATGGCATGTCTGGGCAAGTTAGGACAGCTCTGGACATGCAAGGAGAAAAACACTCATAATACAGAGGCTGGGAAAGCAAGAGTATGCAAACCATCAATAGCTAACAAGAAAATACAACTAGTTACACAACAAATGATCCCACCACAACAGGAGCGCAGAACCATGCGACTGCTCCATCTGAGAGGCAGGCAGAAACTGACTCGTAATGGTTTTTGTCCTGTATAAACCCCGCAGCTGCACCCCCTAGCGGTTACTTTCTCAACTAATCTCACAACAAAATTATTAAGAATCACGCCAGCGCTACTCCCGGTCCCAAGGCAGAAGATGATAGAAAATGGCGGGAATGCCCGGACAACAGAAACCAGCACTGTCACGAAAATCGCAAACAAAGCGGGAACAAAGTTGGCGAAAGCATTAGTTACACAACAAATCACCTCACCACAGTAGGAGCGCAGACCGATGCGACTGCTCTCGTCGACAGCCAGGGATCAAGTGACGACGGAGCGAACGACCCCACGTCTTCTCCCAACGAGAGCCAGAGGTGGACTGACGTAAGCGCCACTCTACGGCTGCTACGCATGCGCGCGCTCGTAGCGCCCTCTGCGCGCTCCTACCGCCACCTGCGAGAGGTTAAGAGAGAAGAGCATTCCTGCGCCCCCTGCTGGCCGTTCTCATTGGTCGTGAGGCTAAGTGAGAAGAGCATTCCTGCGCCCCCTGCTGGCAGTTCTCATTGGTCCAGACATCATCCTATTGTCTCAGGGCTACACTGTTTTTTTTCACTAATGCTCCTTTGGTCAATCTGCAGTGAAGCCACGGTATGACGTCATCATGCACCTGCGTGGCTCAAGGACGCGTGCGCTCTAGACAGGGGACCTATTATTTATTGAATCACTATCCCAAGATTATTTCCTTTATTCTTCTATAACGATTGCATAGGAAACTATTTGCAGAAGAGCACCATGCATGAAAACTGATCGTAGGAATTCCAAAGTCTTACTAAATGAGACTTGCAAAAGAACAAAATATTCTAACATGTAACTCCATCAACGGCTAATAAGAGGACTAGGCACTCAACAAATCAACGCGCGCAGAACTCAGGGCAGCACTATCGTCAAGACGACAATGTTCCTTGTCAAAAAAGAAAAAAATACAAAGCGTTAACACAGGAAAGCATGCATATCGGGGCATGTCAGGACACGTCAGGACAAATTCGCACGACTGTTGGGTAACAGAGGAAAACGAACACTTGAACAGAGTGAAAAGACGCTCACCATCATTTTTCCCGTTCACAGCATTCCCTCATTGTAAATCCGCTCGTCACAAAATCCACCTGCATCGTCGAACACCATTCACCAGTGACGAACCACAGATCCGCACCCCATCAGAGGCAGACAGAACCCCACCGAAGCTACGCTCTTCCACTGACGGCCAACGCCAGGAGCAGAATTTGCGTGTCTACACCCGCCAGTGTCCAAGAGAGAAGTGAATCCTTGCGCCCCCTGCAGGCCAGTCTCATTGGTCGTGACGGCATCCTATTGTCTCAGGGCTACCCTGTTTTTTTCCACTAATGCTCCTTTGGTCAATCTGCAGTGAAGCCACGGTATGACATCATCTTGCAGGTGCGTGGCTCAAGAACGCGCACGCTCTAGACATGGGACCTGTTATTTATTGAATCACTATCCCAAGATTATTTCCTTTATTCTTCTATAACGATTGCATAGGGAACTATTGCAGAAGAGCACCATAGAAAAGAGGAGATTATAGCATTTAATTCCCAAAGTCTTACTGTACAGGGAAAAAATGGTGCAGCAAGACATGTTCATCCCACCCGAGAGCCAGGTAGATAATTGAATAATGATGCTTTGTTCCTCCTGAAATAAAGTCACACACCTGTCCCCCTCGCGGTTACTCTCTGAACTAAATGAATCGCAAAAGTATTAAGAATAGCACTATTCCCATTCAAGGCAGCACTATCGTCAAGAATATTCCTTGTACAAAAAGAAAAAAACTACATGTAGAAGGAAAGCATGTCAGAACAAGCCCAGGCATGTCAGCGCATGTTTGTCAGACAACAAGGGGGAAAAAGCGAAAAGAAACAAAGAAGGAAACCAGCATCAAACTATTTCCAAGCACACGCACTCCTCTTGTTCAAAAACAGTGCTCATCATAAATCTGTCCAGGGGAATACACACCATTTTGCTACACTTTTTTCAGTAACAGTCAACGCATTGCTACAGACTGCGTGACATCATCACATCCTGTCTGAAGAAGACACCGGCAAAGACTCCTATTAATTATTGAATCGCAAGATTATTTCCTTTGTCCTACTCTGAATGACATTGATTCTCTCATTAAAATTCAACAAAAAAGCACCCTACATATTAACTATTTTCACCCCAAAGGCTCATCATGGTCATTAGAATTACAGTAAACTACCACTGCTCCTTAAAATAATAAGTGAGACCACTCAACGTCACCTCCAGGCTTATGTAATACATGACCCTTTCTATGCTCATACATTCGTTGTCTGAGGCTACACCTGCGAGCAAAAACGCGCGGAAGCCGGGTGGGCAAAGTTCCATTCGCGCATTGCGAGCATAAAGGCGGGAAAGCACAAGACAGAACGCCTTTACGGGAACATGATGGCATTCCTATACTATATTAATGATTATTGCATTGCAGTTTCGAAAAGCTTCTACAAAACTATAATTTTAGGAGCCCAACTTTCTATGGAAACTATAATTGCCCTATTACTTGGATCGCTACTAATGAAGCGCTCCAATTTTTTCTCTCTTCCCATTTCAGCCTTGTCATGCAGTGAAGCCGACTCATATCCAGAATAATTAATTTACACTGAGGGTGCCGTGCTTCAGGAATTCCTATCCTGCGTTCAGATGCAAGCATTTCTTCACGGATACCTTTAACAGCTGACTTCCTCAACATACCGAGCTCCTAACAACATCTAACAAACAATCAGAGAAACCCACTTCTCAGCTGCACCATGCGACTTTCTTCTGCGTAAAATCGGTGATTTGAGGAAGAGAGCAGCGAAAAATTGCGCGCACTTGTGCTTGACCTGAAGCATATGCCAATAAACCAAGAAAAAGGCACTCAGGTCTGGTATGTGATGGTGCCACATACGCAGACGCATTGCCCTTGCGTAAAGAAAGCACAGGACAGGGATACACAAATTTCCTTAGGTGAGCAGGGAAAAGGCTTAAGACCTCAGGTCACCACACATCGCCACGCGGCTAGCACAACATGACGCCAACAAGATACTAGCAGCGGGAAGAACTGCAACACTGCTAAACAAGTCCAGACATGCCACGATGACGTCACAAATCAGGAGAAAAAAAGCACACGCATGCACGCACAGAGGACAACGCATTAAACACACGGAGCGCTCAGGAATAATCGTAGCGTCACCGCACATCGCTACGAAGCTAAACGTCTAACACAAGACGACACCAACAAGATATTAGCGAAGGGTAAAAATTGCAACACTACCGAACAAGTCCAGACATGCGACATCGCATACAAAACACTGCTCATCGGGGAAAAGGCCTAAGCCTGCGGCGGATCATCATAGAGCGTACACAACTTCATTTTTTTCTATTTTGCGTAAACTAAACGCGGTCTGCTTGGAAAACGACGTACAAATTTTCTTAAGGAGCAGAGAAATATTTCTACTCCGTGCTCAGATACCAGCATTTCTGCTCAAAAACCTGCAAAATTAAACACTGCTTACTTCGTCAAGATATCGAACAAAATCAAACAAACAACCCCACTTCCACTGGTAGAACACTATTCAGCTTTTACGCAGGAGGCTTTCTTCTACATAAAAAGTAGAGAAAATAAGAAAAGAGCAGCGAAATATTACACGCACATTTGCTTGACTTAAAAACCTGAAGCATATGCCAATAAACCAAGAAAAAGACACTCATGTCTGGTATCTGATAGTGCCACATACACAGACGCATTGCCCTTGCGTAAAGAAAGCACAGGACAGGGATACAGAAATTTCGTTAGGTGAGCAGGGAAAAGGCTGAAGACCTCAGGTCACCACACATCGCCACGCGGCTAGCACAACATGACAGCAACAAGATACTAGCAGCGGGAAGAACTGCAACACTGCTAAACAAGTCCAGACATGCCACGATGACGTCACAAATCAGGAGAAAAAAAAAAAAAAGCACACGCATGCACGCACAGAGGACAACGCATTAAACACACGGAGCGCTCAGGAATAATCGTAGCGTTACCGCATATCGCTACGAGGCTCAACGTCTAACACAAGACGACGACAACAACAAGATATTAACGAAGGGTAAAAATTGCAACACTGAACAAGTCCAGACATGCGACATCGCATACAAAACACTGCTCATCGGTGAAAAGGCCTAAGCCTGCGGCGGATCATCATAGAGCATACACAACTTCATTTTTCTATTTTGCGTAAACTAAACGCGGTCTGCTTGGAAAACGACGTACAAATTTTCTTAGGGAGCAGAGAAATATAGAAATTTGTACTCCGTGCTCAGATACCACCATTTCTGCTCAAAAACCTGCAAAATTAAGCTCTGCTTACTTCGTTAAGATATCGAACACCCAACAAAATCAAACAAACAACCCCACTTCCACTGGTAGAACACTATTCAGCTTTTACGCAGGAGGCTTTCTTCTACATAAAAAGTAGAGAAAATAAGAAAAGAGCAGCGAAATATTACACGCACTTTTGCTCGCATAGCTATAAGAGAAAAAAATAAATAAAATAACGACGCACACGCTAATAAACTGTGACAAAGACACCCATTTCTGCTATCAGATAATTATTGCATAATGCTAAATACTCATTTGCATTGGCCCTGCGTGAAGAAACCACAGGACAGGGATACACAATCTATCTTAAGCGAGCACGGAAAGTCACTTCTACTCGAACAGCTTAATACCATAAAGTCTGAATTTTTGCAAAGAAAATAAAGCCTGAACAGCGCTACGAAGGTGACAGACACATACTAACAAACAAACAAACACTTCTTCGAGTCTGTATTATCTTTTAAAAAATAACGAAAGCACACATAAAAAAAATCAAATCGGCTAGGTAGCCTACCAGACGTTGTGCCTTAAAGTTGGCTGCACGCAATGTGCTGAAGCATGCTGTGAAGCCAACTTGCGGTTTTGCTGGATGCACATGAAGTCCGATTCCGATTGGAAATCGCGCTAAGGACGTGCCAAACGTGGAATTTTCGCAAGATTAATCCCAATACCTGGAATTCTGTTCATTTTAGCGGGAATGCTGGCGCTTGTGCTCCATTATTCGAAATTTTTGAATATTCGAATTTCTCGATTATCAAATTTTTGAATACGAATAGGGTTCGAATATCAACAATATTCGAACAATATTCGAAACTTCGAATATTCGCACACCTCTAGTGAATACTGACACTCAACGATATATAACAAAAAACAAACAAATTCCATTCTCATGAACTCTCCTCTGCCGAGCGGCTTTCTCCTGCTCTACCTGGATGCTGACTTTTCCCCCCTCACCTACATTCTGAGTAAAAACAGTGACAGAAGAAAAGAACCGCGAAAAATTACACGCATTTGTGTCACAGGACAGGGATACACAAATTTCCTTAAGTGAGCAGGGAAAAGGCTTAAGTCGGTACCGCTCAGGAATAATCGGAGAATCACCGCGTATCGCTACGCGGCTAGCGCTTGAACAGCGCTACGAACGTGACAGATACATACTAACAAACAAACAAACAACAGCAGGACCGGCGTCGGGCACTCATAAAATACCCTGGCCAAAACAAAGACTTCGCCAGGTTCGCGAGGCAATTCCATTAAAAACGCTCGTCCTATCCTACAGATAGCAATGCAAACGCGACTGCCCTTATTTTTTAAACCACTATTTAACGCAATAGTGCATAAATGTATCACTCGTGCCACAGGAAAAGGCAAACATTTACTTGTCAAGTGGGGTCCCAGCGCGTGCGCGCGCGCACACACACAGGCACACACACACACACTAACATTTTCACACTCACAAACACAAAGTCTATTTTCACAACCACACAAATCCATATTATTCCTCAGGTCAATAATTATCCTGCCATCGTCAAAAGACGGCACAGACATGTATGCTTACGCAAGACAATCGGCCCTCGTTCCGGATGTAATAGGATATCGTCACTCGGCCGACGCGAACCAATAAAGAAAGAAAGGAATGCATGTTCGCTATACGAAGAAAACGGTGCCGTGCTTCTACGCAGCGATCATTATACAGACGCGTAATGTGAACATCATTCGCTACACACTGTAGCTCTCATCATTTTTAAACCAAACCGTGTTCATAGGTCTTCACTAAATAGGTGAGCCGATAATGACTCCAAATAAAATAAAATAAAATAATCATTCCAGCATCGCTGGCTGCAAGCTTGGGTACCCAACAGAGCAGCGCGCTCCTATCAACACGCCTTGGGCTGACCTTACACACCCGAAGCCTTTTCTGAATGCATTCTGCCGGCGCTGTAATAAAAGATTTATCGCGAGGGTACTACGATGTCAGCTCTGTTGCTGTTTAAGTGATAAAACAGTGCGCTTACTCGGGCAATCGCACGCGTCCAAACCGCGAGAACGGGTCCGCGTTGCGCTCGCCCCCGCGGGGAATCGCACGCGTCGCGAGTCCAAACCGCGAGACCGGGCCCGCGCGCTCTCTTCGCGGTTCGGGCGCACTGTTTTATCACTTAAACAGCAACAGAGCTGACATCGTAGTACCCTCGCGATAAATCTTTTATTACAGCGCCGGCAGAATGCATTCAGAAAAGGCTTCGGGTGTGTAAGGTCAGCCCAAGGCGTGTTGATAGGAGCGCGCTGCTCTGTTGGGTACCCAAGCTTGCAGCCAGCGATGCTGGAATGATTATTTTATTTTATTTTATTTGGAGTCATTATCGGCTCACCTATTTAGTGAAGACCTATGAACACGGTTTGGTTTAAAAATGATGAGAGCTACAGTGTGTAGCGAATGATGTTCACATTTACGCGTCTGTATAATGATCGCTGCGTAGAAGCACGGCACCGTTTTCTTCGTATAGCGAACATGCATTCCTTTCTTTCTTTATTGGTTCGCGTCGGCCGAGTGACGATATGCTATTACATCCGGAACGAGGGCCGATTGTCTTGCGTAAGCATACATGTCTGTGCCGTCTTTTGACGATGGCAGGATAATTATTGACCTGAGGAATAATATGGATTTGTGTGGTTGTGAAAATAGACTTTGTGTTTGTGAGTGTGAAAATGTTAGTGTGTGTGTGTGTGCCTGTGTGTGTGCGCGCGCGCACGCGCTGGGACCCCACTTGACAAGTAAGTGTTTGCCTTTTCCTGTGGCACGAGTGATACATTTATGCACTATTGCGTTAAATAGTGGTTTAAAAAATAAGGGCAGTCGCGTTTGCATTGCTATCTGTAGGATAGGACGAGCGTTTTTAATGGAATTGCCTCGCGAACCTGGCGAAGTCTTTGTTTTGGCCAGGGTATTTTATGAGTGCCCGACGCCGGTCCTGCTGTTGTTTGTTTGTTTGTTAGTATGTATCTGTCACGTTCGTAGCGCTGTTCAAGCGCTAGCCGCGTAGCGATACGCGGTGATTCTCCGATTATTCCTGAGCGGTACCGACTTAAGCCTTTTCCCTGCTCACTTAAGGAAATTTGTGTATCCCTGTCCTGTGACACAAATGCGTGTAATTTTTCGCGGTTCTTTTCTTCTGTCACTGTTTTTACTCAGAATGTAGGTGAGGGGGGAAAAAGTCAGCATCCAGGTAGAGCAGGAGAAAGCCGCTCGGCAGAGGAGAGTTCATGAGAATGGAATTTGTTTGTTTTTTGTTATATATCGTTGAGTGTCAGTATTCACTAGAGGTGTGCGAATATTCGAAGTTTCGAATATTGTTCGAATATTGTTGATATTCGAACCCTATTCGTATTCAAAAATTTGATAATCGAGAAATTCGAATATTCAAAAATTTCGAATAATGGAGCACAAGCGCCAGCATTCCCGCTAAAATGAACAGAATTCCAGGTATTGGGATTAATCTTGCGAAAATTCCACGTTTGGCACGTCCTTAGCGCGATTTCCAATCGGAATCGGACTTCATGTGCATCCAGCAAAACCGCAAGTTGGCTTCACAGCATGCTTCAGCACATTGCGTGCAGCCAACTTTAAGGCACAACGTCTGGTAGGCTACCTAGCCGATTTGATTTTTTTTATGTGTGCTTTCGTTATTTTTTAAAAGATAATACAGACTCGAAGAAGTGTTTGTTTGTTTGTTAGTATGTGTCTGTCACCTTCGTAGCGCTGTTCAGGCTTTATTTTCTTTGCAAAAATTCAGACTTTATGGTATTAAGCTGTTCGAGTAGAAGTGACTTTCCGTGCTCGCTTAAGATAGATTGTGTATCCCTGTCCTGTGGTTTCTTCACGCAGGGCCAATGCAAATGAGTATTTAGCATTATGCAATAATTATCTGATAGCAGAAATGGGTGTCTTTGTCACAGTTTATTAGCGTGTGCGTCGTTATTTTATTTATTTTTTTCTCTTATAGCTATGCGAGCAAAAGTGCGTGTAATATTTCGCTGCTCTTTTCTTATTTTCTCTACTTTTTATGTAGAAGAAAGCCTCCTGCGTAAAAGCTGAATAGTGTTCTACCAGTGGAAGTGGGGTTGTTTGTTTGATTTTGTTGGGTGTTCGATATCTTAACGAAGTAAGCAGAGCTTAATTTTGCAGGTTTTTGAGCAGAAATGGTGGTATCTGAGCACGGAGTACAAATTTCTATATTTCTCTGCTCCCTAAGAAAATTTGTACGTCGTTTTCCAAGCAGACCGCGTTTAGTTTACGCAAAATAGAAAAATGAAGTTGTGTATGCTCTATGATGATCCGCCGCAGGCTTAGGCCTTTTCACCGATGAGCAGTGTTTTGTATGCGATGTCGCATGTCTGGACTTGTTCAGTGTTGCAATTTTTACCCTTCGTTAATATCTTGTTGTTGTCGTCGTCTTGTGTTAGACGTTGAGCTTCGTAGCGATATGCGGTAACGCTACGATTATTCCTGAGCGCTCCGTGTGTTTAATGCGTTGTCCTCTGTGCGTGCATGCGTGTGCTTTTTTTTCTCCTGATTTGTGACGTCATCGTGGCATGTCTGGACTTGTTTAGCAGTGTTGCAGTTCTTCCCGCTGCTAGTATCTTGTTGGTGTCATGTTGTGCTAGCCGCGTGGCGATGTGTGGTGACCTGAGGTCTTAAGCCTTTTCCCTGCTCACCTAAGGAAATTTGTGTATCCCTGTCCTGTGCTTTCTTTACGCAAGGGCAATGCGTCTGCGTATGTGGCACCATCACATACCAGACCTGAGTGCCTTTTTCTTGGTTTATTGGCATATGCTTCAGGTCAAGCACAAGTGCGCGCAATTTTTCGCTGCTCTCTTCCTCAAATCACCGATTTTACGCAGAAGAAAGTCGCATGGTGCAGCTGAGAAGTGGGTTTCTCTGATTGTTTGTTAGATGTTGTTAGGAGCTCGGTATGTTGAGGAAGTCAGCTGTTAAAGGTATCCGTGAAGAAATGCTTGCATCTGAACGCAGGATAGGAATTCCTGAAGCACGGCACCCTCAGTGTAAATTAATTATTTTGGATATGAGTCGGCTTCACTGCATGACAAGGCTGAAATGGGAAGAGAGAAAAAATTGGAGCGCTTCATTGGTAGCGATCCAAGTAATAGGGCAATTATAGTTTCCATAGAAAGTTGGGCTCCTAAAATTATAGTTTTGTAGAAGCTTTTCGAAACTGCAATGCAATAATCATTAATATAGTATAGGAATGCCATCATGTTCCCGTAAAGGCGTTCTGTCTTGTGCTTTCCCGCCTTTATGCTCGCAATGCGCGAATGGAACTTTGCCCACCCGGCTTCCGCGCGTTTTTGCTCGCAGGTGTAGCCTCAGACAACGAATGTATGAGCATAGAAAGGGTCATGTATTACATAAGCCTGGAGGTGACGTTGAGTGGTCTCACTTATTATTTTAAGGAGCAGTGGTAGTTTACTGTAATTCTAATGACCATGATGAGCCTTTGGGGTGAAAATAGTTAATATGTAGGGTGCTTTTTTGTTGAATTTTAATGAGAGAATCAATGTCATTCAGAGTAGGACAAAGGAAATAATCTTGCGATTCAATAATTAATAGGAGTCCTTGCCGGTGTCTTCTTCAGACAGGATGTGATGATGTCACGCAGTCTGTAGCAATGCGTTGACTGTTACTGAAAAAAGTGTAGCAAAATGGTGTGTATTCCCCTGGACAGATTTATGATGAGCACTGTTTTTGAACAAGAGGAGTGCGTGTGCTTGGAAATAGTTTGATGCTGGTTTCCTTCTTTGTTTCTTTTCGCTTTTTCCCCCTTGTTGTCTGACAAACATGCGCTGACATGCCTGGGCTTGTTCTGACATGCTTTCCTTCTACATGTAGTTTTTTTCTTTTTGTACAAGGAATATTCTTGACGATAGTGCTGCCTTGAATGGGAATAGTGCTATTCTTAATACTTTTGCGATTCATTTAGTTCAGAGAGTAACCGCGAGGGGGACAGGTGTGTGACTTTATTTCAGGAGGAACAAAGCATCATTATTCAATTATCTACCTGGCTCTCGGGTGGGATGAACATGTCTTGCTGCACCATTTTTTCCCTGTACAGTAAGACTTTGGGAATGAAATGCTATAATCTCCTCTTTTCTATGGTGCTCTTGTGCAATAGTTCCCTATGCAATCGTTATAGAAGAATAAAGGAAATAATCTTGGGATAGTGATTCAATAAATAACAGGTCCCATGTCTAGAGCGTGCGCGTTCTTGAGCCACGCACCTGCAAGATGACGTCATACCGTGGCTTCACTGCAGATTGACCAAAGGAGCATTAGTGGAAAAAAACAGGGTAGCCCTGAGACAATAGGATGCCGTCACGACCAATGAGACTGGCCTGCAGGGGGCGCAAGGATTCACTTCTCTCTTGGACACTGGCAGGTGTAGACCCGCAAATTCTGCTCCTGGCGTTGGCCGTCAGTGGAAGAGCGTAGCTTCGGTGGGGTTCTGTCTGCCTCTGATGGGGTGCGGATCTGTGGTTCGTCACTGGTGAATGGTGTTCGACGATGCAGGTGGATTTTGTGACGAGCGGATTTACAATGAGGGAATGCTGTGAACGGGAAAAATGATGGTGAGCGTCTTTTCACTCTGTTCAAGTGTTCGTTTTCCTCTGTTACCCAACAGTCGTGCGAATTTGTCCTGACGTGTCCTGACATGCCCCGATATGCATGCTTTCCTGTGTTAACGCTTTGTATTTTTTTCTTTTTTGACAAGGAACATTGTCGTCTTGACGATAGTGCTGCCCTGAGTTCTGCGCGCGTTGATTTGTTGAGTGCCTAGTCCTCTTATTAGCCGTTGATGGAGTTACATGTTAGAATATTTTGTTCTTTTGCAAGTCTCATTTAGTAAGACTTTGGAATTCCTACGATCAGTTTTCATGCATGGTGCTCTTCTGCAAATAGTTTCCTATGCAATCGTTATAGAAGAATAAAGGAAATAATCTTGGGATAGTGATTCAATAAATAATAGGTCCCCTGTCTAGAGCGCACGCGTCCTTGAGCCACGCAGGTGCATGATGACGTCATACCGTGGCTTCACTGCAGATTGACCAAAGGAGCATTAGTGGAAAAAAACAGTGTAGCCCTGAGACAATAGGATGATGTCTGGACCAATGAGAACTGCCAGCAGGGGGCGCAGGAATGCTCTTCTCACTTAGCCTCACGACCAATGAGAACGGCCAGCAGGGGGCGCAGGAATGCTCTTCTCTCTTAACCTCTCGCAGGTGGCGGTAGGAGCGCGCAGAGGGCGCTACGAGCGCGCGCATGCGTAGCACCCGTAGAGTGGCGCTTACGTCAGTCCACCTCTGGCTCTCGTTGGGAGAAGACGTGGGGTCGTTCGCTCCGTCGTCACTTGATCCCTGGCTGTCGACGAGAGCAGTCGCATCGGTCTGCGCTCCTACTGTGGTGAGGTGATTTGTTGTGTAACTAATGCTTTCGCCAACTTGTTCCCGCTTTGTTTGCGATTTTCGTGACAGTGCTGGTTTCTGTTGTCCGGGCATTCCCGCCATTTTCTATCATCTTCTGCCTTGGGACCGGGAGTAGCGCTGGCGTGATTCTTAATAATTTTGTTGTGAGATTAGTTGAGAAAGTAACCGCTAGGGGGTGCAGCTGCGGGGTTTATACAGGACAAAAACCATTACGAGTCAGTTTCTGCCTGCCTCTCAGATGGAGCAGTCGCATGGTTCTGCGCTCCTGTTGTGGTGGGATCATTTGTTGTGTAACTAGTTGTATTTTCTTGTTAGCTATTGATGGTTTGCATACTCTTGCTTTCCCAGCCTCTGTATTACGAGTGTTTTTCTCCTTGCATGTCCAGAGCTGTCCTAACTTGCCCATACATGCCATGATGACGTCACAGGATGTCCGGAACTGGTGCTGCAATGCTTTGCAACCTGCCTCCGTGCTCCGTCGCCCAGCGACAGTCAGCGGCCGTTTCGTGCCGCTTTCATTCAAGATGACGTCGTTGATCTTCAACTAAACTCCTTCTCTCCACTCTCTCTCTATCTTTTTATTTTATTTTCTACCTACTTTTTTTATTTTTTTATCAGCTCAAGTAGCCGGAAACTCACACAGTGGTCTGGACGTGTCTTAGATGATCCCCAATTAGTGTAATGACTCCCTGGTGGGTCCTGATTAATGTGGGGGGTCCCAAATTGCTCTAATTGCTAATTAATGGCGTCCAGACGAAGATGTGAGTTTCCGGATACTTGAGCTGATACATTACTACTTATGCCAGGAGAAGATTTGTGAAGCATGTGTTCCTCGTGATCTTCTCGGGGCTTTTTCAGAACTGCTATCTCTAAAGCCTTCTGTTTCCTTTGTTCGTACGCCACCGAAGAGGTCTCCCCAGCGCCGCCGCTTGTCTTAAAATATTCTCCTACGAGCCCTTCTCTGGGCAGGTCTCCACCACCTGGATGCTCTCGGCTAAAGCATTCATTTTGTGATCTACTGCCTTCTCACGGTTGGT